>NC_088603.1:109399235-109707179 GCF_036013475.1 Columba livia
TAGAATACAAGACAAAATTCCATTATACCTGACAAGCTTCACATAACTGAAGACCAGCCTTCCCAATAGCTAGGTCCCAGTTTACATTTGAGATCCATGACAAGCACTTTGCAAGAATATAATCTTCAAAATAAAATCATTTTATATGCAATCACCAAATTTTTTTTTTTTTTTTTTCTCTTACAGTGCCATTTGTCTTTATAGACATACCTTATTTTCCTTGCCTATGGATACAGGTCATCTTATACTGTTCTCTGTTCTAAAATCTTTTTCTATAAGCAGTTTTTGTTAGCTCTAGGTATATCAGGGAAATTGGCACCTCTGGACACTTGCATCTTTCTGTACAAAACCCATTAAAGAACTTGCAACTCCAAACTCTAATATTCCACCTCAATGATAACAAGAGATATAAATTATCTCTCTCCTAAAGTTAAACAAATTCAGAAATACAAGGCATCTGTATATCAAATAACATCTGCAACATTTCCAGTGGGAATGCTTAGAAAATTAGGCAGCCATTTACATATTTGTTCTAGTACTTGCATAAATATTACTCCAAACTTCATAAAATACATCACGAGCTAAGTTTCAGACACAAAAGCAAAACATTACATTAACTTTCACAGCCCTATTTGTACTTTTTTATTTTAAAAAAATTTAAAAACACACACAAACCAAAACACATGCACACCAAATACAGCAAAAGGTAGTTTCCTTGCAAAGGTACTGCTAACGATATTAGGATATGAGTTTAAATATCAAGTTATGAAGTGTGCAATGTAGTCAAGCTTGACAAGAAATACATACCCCCAAAAAAACTGGCATAAATCAGGGCTTATAATTCACACACAGGAGTAATGAGGTATGGGAGCTACTCCGTACATTCATTACATCAAACATATCTCTAGTGATAAGAAGATACAGAAGAATTTAAGGTGTTTTCTTGCTCAAACCCAGAAGCGCAGCCAAGTACTGTAAAGTGCCCAATACCGGAAAAAAAGGAAGGGTTTGTGATTCCAGATGGTTAGTAAAGGCATCTCTCCCCTCCTCACTAGTTAGGAAGATGTCAAAAACATGGATAAATAGAACGACAGTTCTACTTGTCTAGACCATTTGTCTGTCAGCACAGGACCATTTCTCACTGCTTGTTTTTCTTCATTTCTCTTGTGAGTCTACAACTAAATCACTCTGTCTGGATTTGTTTTGTTTTGTTTTGTTTTTTTTCCCTTTCGTCTTTGCTATTTACAACCTTCAAATCTTTGTGAATTTACTATCTTAGAGCTTCCTTGAAATGTGTATCAGATGTCCACATCTGCTATAGGAAAAGTTTACAAGGAACTTTTGAAGTCCTTCCATTCCTAAGTCACTTCCACACACAACTAATAACCAAACTGTATCAAGTGTTACTAACAGTTATCAAACTGTACAGCCACCAATTCAGAGAACTGAACAACACACATATGATCTCTAACAGCCCAGATGCCAAGCCATGTTTCTTTCTCCAGCCAGCCACTAAGGATAAGATAAATAATAACGAAGGCTTTGCACAGCCATGACTTTTTGGAAAGTCTTCTGTAGGTTAAAAGAGCATGCATAGCATATATAGGTGTTGGAAATATAGGTGAGCTTATAAAGAAAATTTTACTGAAACAACAAAATAAATAAATACCTAGAAAGATAAAAGCTTAGCCAAATTAACCAAGTAACAATTACTGCAAATTCACAGTCCTCATGGCTTATGCCTCCTACCTAAATTCTGATCCTCACATCTGACTGTATTACAAATAAAGATGAAGCTCTTTAGAAATGGGTCATGACATTTGACAAAACCCCACATTTGCATCTGCTCGAGCCCTCCTGCCTCCCCCTGCAGTGCTTCGCCTGTTTTCTAGTCATGATGCTCTTAATCTACACGGTTTTCACTTCACAAAAGGTCATTCGCATATGGTATCAACAAGCGTTAGTAAAATCTGAAAAATATCCCGTGGTCTTAAATGTCTCTCGTCATTGCACATTTTTGAAGCAGCACAAGCCACTGCCAAGTTAGGCAGTTGTTTGTAAGCATCTAGCACACTTGAGGAATTCTGCCCATTTTTGCTATTAGAATTTATAACAATAATGAAAATACATATTGTCGGCTATATAGTTTAACCAGGCAAAGCAAATTCCCTGCCTGTTATACTGGCATTACAGTTCAGATAGCCAATCTGTATTTTTTGGTATTCTGTGCTGACTTAAATATTTATAAGTAAAACAGGATATTCATACCCCATTAAGATTCTTTGGCTTATGCTGCATTTTATAGATATTTTTGGATTCCTAAAAGGAATTGAATTGACAAATGCACAAGATGCAACGTAGTCTATTACAGCCTATGGTTCTTTCAACTGCAATTATCCTTTTAAACATCATGAATCCAGCTCAATATAACTATGTCGTTGTCCAAATGTAGTCCTTCTTGCAAGTTTCTATTTTTATTTGGTTAAATTGCTTTAGAACTTGAAAAATTTATGAGCTTAAATGAGGAATATAATTTAAGATGAAAGCACCCAATTAAAGTAAATGGGTAAAAGAATACCCTATATTTTTCCTAAAGTGAATAAAGTTTTACTCAAAGTATTCTGAGCGTTACAGACTAACTACAACATCATGAAGTATTATCAAATAATACTGCACCAAAAAGTAGGATAATAGAAGACAAAAATCGATTAAGTGACAAAAACTAACACAGAAAAAAAGTTCCACTTGCACTGGGCGCTGCTTTGTTTTTGTTGGTCTTACATACTGCAAAGATCTCAGATCAATATGTACCTTCTAACAGAAATCTGCTGCCAAATGTACAAGTGCTAAAACTCGTAATGCTTATGAGCAGCAATGTTCGCATTAGCAGGGAACATATGTGCATACTACAACTTATACAAGGGCTTTTTTTTTTCCTTTTAACAGCAAAACCTCGTGTTTTCTGATCTGCCGTGGCATCATGAATTCTGTTGCAGAACACATGAACCTAGAAGATGACTATATCAAATCCCACATTTTATTAGTAGTATTCTTTATCTCATTTTAAAAGTATTCTAAACTCTGTTGTCTCTGTATTTTCAGTTTCTTTCTGGAAATGCGTTTATGCCCATTAACTCCAAGTACAACACAGCTATTCTTTGAAAGAGAAATAAAGGGTCTGATCCAAAAGCTGCATGTCTAGATCACCGCTGGTATCAGGGGGCTTTGATAACGCAATGAAACATTAATGTCCTATGAGGCAATGGATCTTTTCTCTCGGGGGCCGGCGGGGGGGAAGCCTGTCCCCAAAGCAAGAATATATCATTCCTCAGCCAGCTGCATTCCCTCCTGTCCTCATGAACATCCTTGCATCCAGCAGCAATGGACCAAGCGCATCGCCTGGGCAACACACCAAGGCAAATGAAAAGCAAAATAGCTGCAAACTGTGACAAACTGCAATTGTTAAGCTTGACTAGACTGTGAATGAGTCAGCTTTCATTCTCAAGGGTTACTGCTCAGGACGATGAGGCAGCATTACCCTGCTCCCCTGTGCTGCCTTTTACATTTTTAAAACTGTAGATTTCAGGGCAATCATCCTATCTAGATACTCTCACGACAATTAGAAAATTATCTGAGAAACACAGCATTAGGAAAACAGGATCCTGAGCCCCTAAGCTGACAAGTCATCAAATCAGAAGATAAACAACCACTCCTTTGTGGACAAGTAAGAAGTCATGAAGTGGAAAGTAAAAAGCCACTCCCAATCACAAACTGGCTAACAGAGAAAGCAAAAGCGAGAATCAATGGACAGTTTTTAAACATAAAAAAATCAAAATGCTGTCTCTAACCCTGTACGACAGGTCTGGTCGGCTGTATAACTTTTATTTATTTATAACTTTTATTAAAAATAGGGTGACAACAAAAGTTGTCTAATCCAAAACGGTTCACTTTTGCGAAATCGGTAAGTGTTTAAGCCAATAAAGCATCAAGTGAACTAACTACAGCTACATAAATGGACAGTTTAAAAAAGGTATTAGAAACTGGACATAGCGGCCTGCCTCTACCCTCTACCTGCCTTTTCAAAGGTGTTACAGCATTGCACATTACAACGACTTTCCAGAGTCAGCTGGCAAAAGAAGCTCTGATCTGTGTGCCTCCAAAGTGCACACAGAGCTGCCACGTATCTGCAGTGACATATACACACCCAAAAAAAATCCTGTCCAGGCTTTACAAGTGAGCTTTCAACAGCAAGTGGTCTGTTTTAAAACGGAACATTTATTTTCTCTCAAAATATACCGAGTTTTTGAGGCAAGTGTTCAGATCTGTAAAATAATACTGTAATCTAGATTACTGGTCATGGAGTCTGAAAAAAGATGTGCTGAATAAAGCTGATCTAATTTAAAACAGTATCTACATTTTAGCCAAGTCTGCATATGCGCAGGAGTGAGGGAGAAGAGCAAGAGGAAACAGAATTTACAATTAAAGAACTTGTCTGATTGCAGCTGTGCTCAGAACCGGTTTTGATAAAGGTAAAGGATGGGACAACTATCTGGAAAATCTCATCGGCCAGAGCGAAGATGATAAGATAAAATGATGTATTTTGCAGTTAAGAAAGGCCAGGTATTAATTCTAGCTGTAAGGGAGAATAACAGGAGAAAAAAATAATACAAATTGTGCTAAGGTGCGTGGAAAAGATGGTATGAGAATGCTAGAGAGCTTCAAATTCGCAAACCAAAATCCGTCAGTATTGCAGGTGATGACAGTACACAGAAAAATATTGTTTCAGATAAACATCTAAAGCTGTTATTTATGAGACTTCAAAAGCTCACTGCATGTTCATAAAACATTTACAATTGTTCTCTCTGTTCTCCCTCCACTTACCTGACAGAAACTGAATCAACACAAATGTCACCCAAAACATTTCAGTTTTGGTGACATGGGACATTGTAGCAAAGTTGCATTTTGTGGAAGACATATCTGTCAGTTCTATTATAACTTCCCCTGGAAACCTGCCCACATTTAGGCAAATAAAATGTTTTCTAAAAAAATTACACTTGCCTAAGATATACAGAGAATAATTCAAACTGTGGGTTCCCAGACCCTAGTGGAAAGCCCTGAAAAAAAGGAACGGTTTCTTCTCGAAACATGCATTTAAACTCCTTTTAGATAGCATGACACAGGAACTGACACCACTCACCAATGATAAAAGACAAGTCAATGAATAAGGGCTCCTATCAATAAAATAAATATCACCCATCTCGTGAGCAAATAATATCCACACATTCGTGTCATTTATACATCAGTGAATATTTATGAGGCACATGGGAAAAAAGGTGCACGCTCACATTCTGTAAGCAAACTTACTTCTGGCATTTCTTAATGCCAGGGTGTTTGATTTTGCAATATTAGTGACAGCTCTTCTTAATGTATGGCAGGGATTATATGGGCACGTGTACATGTAGGCTTCCACAGACAAATTATATCCATGCTGCAATTGCCATTAATTAGAACACATCTACCAAAATAAATATTTTAGTGTTCAATCCAACAAAGAAAGTACAGGATTGTGTAGAAATGCATTTAGGAAACCCTATTTTGAAAGGTATTACTGAAACAAGCATATTTACAAAAGACATATGGATTTTATGCTTTAATAATAGGGAAGGATATCATGCTGGGTATTAAAGCTACTGGCTGGCCTTTCCGTCCAACATAAGTTAATATTAAAAGAGAAATTCCTTGTATAAATAATTGCTATGGATAAATTTTAGTGGTTGGGGTGTTTTCATGGTTTATGTGGGTTTTTCTTGTTTTAAAGGCTTTTTAGTTTTCATTTTTTTTTGTGTGTACATACCACTGTACCTTTTTAGTTATTAATGCAAAGCTTAAATCCAGTTCCAGATCAGATACTTTATAAACGTAATAAATGTTGTTATGATAATTTTATTGAAAAAAAGCCTTACAAAAAAATCTCCATATTATAAGTACTTTGGAATTACTTTTCACAAACAACTAAAAGTCCAATTTGTAACATATTTAACCTACAGAGGTATATAGCTTATTAAAAAGATCACAGTGGGCACACCAGTTGCAAAGCGTGTTCTGGAGCTGGCTCAACCTGCCAAAATTCTGGACTGTGGTCAAAACCACTCCAAATATAAATTAATAAAAAGCATGTTTCCCACATGTTTTATATCTTGTTTATCACAAACACATGACAAAATTGTGCTTCAAAACGCCAAAGTCTCTTGTATAAATTGTCTGAAATGTTTTGACATAAAGCTTTAACCTACAAATAACTAACAAAAGGAACCTCATTTTCAAATACTTAAAACAGAATTAAAAACTCAAAAGATATTCCAGCAGTGGAATATGTCTCCTGAGAAAAAACAAAAATGCAACTGAACACCTCTTTCATATAGTTTATATCACAGGATTCATTTAATTTATTTTTATAGTTACCACCCAGGAGCGCACAACACTCCATTATTAATTGTATAAAAGCATTCAGTCATATTGGTTGGCAAAGAATACAGATACCAAGAAATGGGAGAGGTTTATTTTCCCCCATTTACTTTAAATGGAGAGTAGTAAGGACATACTGGGAGGGTGGGAAACAGATGTACATGCTACAGTAATACATACAGAAGGCAACAATTGGGCATACTTTCTTTTTGACAAATTAACATGCAGTACCTCTTAAAGGACTTGAAATGACACCTCTGTTTTGAAAAACTACAGCACAACATGTCACAATTTTTTCTGTGTGCCTTCCTAGGGAAGAAAAGGGTAATTTCCAGTCCGTGTCCCGGACCACACATTAGCCGGTTGCGACTTTGAAGCAGTGATCTGAAGCACTTCACGCTTCTGTCAGCTGAGGGACAAGGTATATACCATAGGTATCTCTTTTCCACTCAGCATCTATTTGTGATTTCTTGTGTGGGTAACGAAAGCTGCCCCTGTTAACGTAATTATTATGCAGAATGCCTCTATTGTTTCCCCATTTGGATTTTATTGCAATTTTACCTTCACTTCTCCTTTCAGTTCACTGAGGAGAGCTGTCACCTTAACATGACCAAGCATGTGCAGCTGGAATTCAAAATAAAACATCTAAAGATAGTAAGAAATTACTCATTTGATTTTTTTTTTCCCCCCATGGTTTCATTTGCTTCTACAGAGCTACCACAGCTGAGATGCAAAATCCTAAACTGTAACTGTCTCCTTAGGTAAAGAGCTGTCCTGGCAAAGGGTAAGCTCAAGAATCACTCACAATTAATATCTCAATATCATAGTTACAAGGGATATAAGCAGTTGTGCTGATCTGTTGAAGACAGGCAAATTTCAACAAGAGGGAAGAAGGCAGCTGTCTCCTTTCAGTGGCTTCATATTAACTCCACTTCTTTATAACTGATTATCCTAAAAACTGCTTACTCCGTTTCACCTCACCTGCTGAGGACCCCAGCATCTTCAGATAAAATATTAAAATACAGTAAAGTGGAGCTGCCCTAGGAAGATTCATCCAGGACTAGGGAGAGAAGAGCAAGGGAAGGCATTGGGGAAACAACACAAAACTTTACAAGTGAGAAACATTACAAAACTGCACAGGTGATAGTCAAGAAAGAAATGCATACACTGGAAAAATTCAAGATGAAATAAAATGCTATTCAGAAGGAAGAAAAAAAACAGAGTGGGGATATTTTGTTTTGTTTTGTTTTTTTTCCCCCAGCTGGGAGGAAGGGATTGAAATGTCCGCCTCACAGCCAAAATCCATCACAACAATGGGTCTGCTCACCACGACACTTTATTTAAAACACAGTGTAACCTAAGAAACATACACTCATCAGACTGTGATTATGGGACCACATCAGACCATTTCTCTAACTTCCATTCAGGAAACACTGTATTAGATTTTCAGTTTGCCATGAGGACAAATGTTTTTGTGCTACATCTATCCAAGGGCTCTGGGGAAATACACAGAATCATAGAATGTCCCAAGTTGGAAGGGACCCACAAGGATCATTGAGTCCAACTCCTGTCCCTGCACAGGACAACCCCACAGTTTACACCGCGTGTCTGAGGGCATTGTCCAGTCTCTTCTTGAACACTGTCAGACTTGGGGCTGTGACACCTCCCTGGGGAGCCTGTTCCAGTGCTCCAGCACCCTCTGGGTGAAGAACCTTTTCCTAACGTCCAACCTAAACCTCCCCTGGCACATCTTCCTGACATTCCCTTGGGTTCTGTCATTGGCCACCAGAGAGAAGAGATCAGCGCCTGCCCCACGCAGCCCAATAACTGCCAGTCAAAGCACCTTCCCCACAGCCAGTGCTGCCACCAGTCAGCTCACAAAGCCATTAAGTTCCTGATCCCAGCATACTTGGCTTTTTACAAAGGTACTTCTTACTAATTTTGAAAAATAGCACTGTTGTTCTTAATATTACTAAAAGACATCTTTCTTAGTTAGAAACTGTGCCATTCAATTAACCACCCCTAAAGTTTTTCCCATCATTGTAATGGATGTGCATGAATGGATGGATGTGAACAAAGGCAAGAATAAGCAACACAGTACGCAGCCACTGTTCTTTTGTCTACAGTTCTGCCAAGAGTCATACAAGTTTTCCCAAAACAAATCAGCTTTCAGCTACATTTCACACTATGAGACTATGAGAAAAACAAAACAAAACAACTATGTTTCTTCAACACATTTACCACATAAATTTACAACTCAGATTGAGTTAAAGAACATTTGCTCTAACTGAATAAACCAAAGTGTTACTTCATAGGTCAAAGTCGCTTTGTTCATTCCTTGCCTCACAGCAAGCAGACAGACATTGACAAACAACCCTCATGCTGTCATAGAATAATCAAAACCTGTGCTATTTTAAATTACTTTATTGTATAACTGCTATAACTGTATCTATTAACAGCACCAACCGTGTAAGAGTAAGAAGGAAACAAAGAGCTACGTTCTGATTTAAAAATCAGTATCATTATGTTCTCCTAAGGTCAATAAACACAACAGTGCAAAATAGTTTAAAGTCTTAGAATGCGTAAAAGTCAGCTAAGATGATGGACCCACAGCAAGCTTTAAGATACCACAGCTGGATTGCCAGGACAGCGTAGAACATCCTCAAAGAGAGCCCAAAGATTCATTTCTTTCCAGCTTCCACAACTTTTACAGACAGTTCATAGTGCCTCTGAAGTGACAGGGTAGCAGGACTGAAGACAACCTGTTTTATCAAATCCGATTTTGATAGCTGAGAGGTTATCTATCATTTCATTCAACTATCAGGACATTCTGAGCTGAGTAAGTTCTTTGTTTTGTTTTCCCTGTTGTCAAAAACTTCTCTAATATCCTATTTATCAATATATAAAGGGATTGCATTGAGAAATCTGACAGCATTCTTCTCATCTGCCAGCTGAGCTTTTTAAAACGTATCTTCACCTTTAAACTCTTCAAGCTAAAAAACACAAGTGTATTTGAAGCTCAATTGTTCTCCCTGGTGCTGCTCATTTTTAATGAGCCTCTTGTCTTTACGTCTCCCAGAAGACAGACTTCACAAAGCAAGCTCAGGTGATGTGAAACCAATGCTTGGTGCATCTCCAAACCCGTCTTTTTGAGACTGAAATCTTCCTGCTAAACCCATATGGGACTGATGGGCCATTTCAGTCAAACCCAATTTCACTTATTTATCACAAGCCCCTACTTAGAAACTCTATTGTGGATTGCTCGTACACACAATCTGTTTCCAGCTTTGAACTTTAAAAAGGATTTAAGCAGTCAATCTCAATATCATTATAAATCCAACGTGCATTACTTGCCTAGTGATTGTGAGAAAATAAAAGTTTGAAGCTTGATTTCAGGGCTAATCTTTCCATTTGCTTGATGAGTTCTGCAGTTGTTACAGAACACTTAGTGCATCCTGTTAGATAACAGCATATTAAGCTTGGATGAGAAACCCAGGCTATTTACAATACACTTCTAGCTTTAAGTAAAGAACAAAGGCAGCTTTAGCTTTGCCAGTCTCAGGGGCTTTTCAGCTATACCACTATACAAAAATAAATTAAAAAACAAAACACACACACACACAAAACACACAGAAAAAAAAAAAACACTACACAGAACACTAAGCATTTCTGTATAAAAGATGACCCAACCTTAAAATACTTTAAAAAAAAACTAACAATGTTAAGATGCATTTTATGTTTCTTCTGCCTGATACATCAGAAGTCTAGATTTGGACAGACTACATTGAAGTTTATATTCTACTTCATTAATGGACAGAGCAAATGAAGAAAACATACAAGACACATTGGTATTCATTCCATTTGTTATTAGACTATCTTACAAATGGTATTTCTCCCTATAAATTTTGAGTGAAATAGTTTATCATCTAATTAAATGAGCTGTTTATGTTCTGAATTCTAATGTGGGTACTAAGATATTTGAGAAAAAATGACATAAAGTAATTTTATAAATAGAAAAAATGCAAACAGATGTTGAAGCCCATGCAGCCCCTTTCCTGCCTGCTAATCAAATAATTCCCCTACCTTTTTTTTTTTTTTTTTTCTTTTTCAAATCTACAGGTTCTCTGCTTACTTTTCCTCATTTAATCTGGGGACTTTCCTGTAGATGAGAAACACTGTTACTCATTTTGTTTTGCTTTTTGAAGTTACTGTGTATGAGTTTCCCCATGCAGCAACTACAAACTGCTACAAATGCATCCCAGAACATTTAGTTTTATGATACAGCTCTAGCTACTCGATCAATAATTCAGGAAAATATTAATCTCGATTTAGTTACTGCTGTCAGCACAACTCTTCGTGTCTGCATGAGAAGAGAGCGAGACCTTCACCTGGAGGTTTTACCTGTGCTGCTCAATGAATTAACCTGTAGGAGGTGCCGCAGTGACAGAGTCAAAAACCTCCAGCCAGGCAACTTCATCACACGAGTAATTAGTTCACTACATTAATAATGTCTCCAGTCGTTAAAGCTGAATCCCAGGTCTGCTTGTTAAATTCAGTCAGCACAACAGGCTTTCACTCTGCTACAGGTATAAATAACTTTCTATTTTTAAAGGTTGTTAGCTACTGCTTTTTTTTTTTTCTCATTTTTATTCATTATCTCTTGCAATAAATTATACTTTATTTCATTCATCGCATTTAGAACCTCCTCCAAGAAGAGGAAAGAATTAATTTTAGAAAGCTCTGACATTTTCACAAGGTCTGACAAACTATAAAAGAGACCCAAATTTGACAGCATTAAAAATGCTACTGCTGCAACACTGACATGCCTGAGCTTATATGACCCAAGGAGTGAACTCGTGAATCTCGCACCTAACAGAACAGGGCACCATCACTACACTACCCAGATAAATTCATTACTTCCAGTTCTTGCCTATAAGAGGATTAAATCAGTAGTAAACTCACTTACGTGTTGCACCACAACAAAAGGACAAATAGAGGCCACACAGAGCTTCACACTTTCTAACCTTGTAGAAACCACAGGATCACAGAATCACAGGATGTTAGGGATTGGAAAGGACCTCAAAAGATCATCTAGTCCAATCCCCCTGCCAGAGCAGGAACACCCAGATGAGGTTACACAGGAAGGTGTCCAGACGGGTTTTGAATGTCTCCAGAGTAGGAGACTCCACAATCCCCCTGAGCAGCCTGTTCCAGTGCTCTGTCACCCTCACTGAGAACAAGTTTCTTCTCATATTTAAGTGGAACCTCATGTGTTCCAGCTTGATCCCATTACCCCTTGTTCTACCATTGGTTGTCACCGAGAAGAGCCTGGCTCCATCCTCGTGACACTCACCCTTTATATATTTGTAAACATTACTGAGGTCACCCCTCAGTCTCCTCTTCTCCAAGCTAAAGAGCCCCAGCTCCCTCAGCCTTTCCTCGTAAGGGAGATGCTCCACTCCCTTGATCATCTTTGTTGCCCTGCGCTGGACCCTCTCCAGCAGTTCCCTGTCCTTCAGACCATTTCAGGTCTCTGTGCAGGTGACTGTAGTACCTGACTACCAGCAAATCCAAAGACTGCCACGTTGATTCAAATTATTTTTTTTGCTTTCTACTCATTCCTGCTCTCTACTTGGTGAAAGGGATGTTTTGTCCAGGTCACAACACTGGGATAAGAATCCCTAATCCTTCATGAAAAGGGTTTGATATTCCTGAGATCCCAGTATGTTACTAAATAAATAAAATAAATAAATAAATAAATAAATAAAAACTACATGTATGGTCATGTCTCCAAACGGTATAGATTAGGTCAGTATCACTGATTTATGACAGACTGGAGCGGCTCCAATTTTTTGGCTTAATTATTTCAAAGTACCCACTCTTTATTACAGTATTTTAGTAATATCATCTAACCTGTTATATGCAGTGTATATCAACATATTTTAACATGTATGTTTTTTAGTTTACCTTTACTTACAGAGAAAACAATAAACAGTTGAGCTTTTGGGGCAATCTTCTTATGTAAATGCATCTTACTTAAATGTTTAAAAATCTCAATAAAAGTTATATTTGGTCTCTATTTTTGTGGTAGCTGATAGGTCTAAACCCTTCAGTGGGTGCTAGGAATCATGTGTCAAGTGTCAATGCAGTCCACATACAGGGATATTTCAAGTGGATATGAGATATTCATACATTAATTTGTCATCACCCAGTCTAACCCAACATACAGCACAAACCTCGGAACTTAAGTAATTAATTCCTGCCTGAATCAGAGCATATATTTTAGTGACATATGCGATCAAACATTTTAAACATTTTAAATCATAGAGATGTCACAGTTGCTGAACTAACTGCATTCTCTTCCTTAATAATCTTGTTTGAGCACCATTTCGCCTCTTAGCTCTCAACACTGTTCATGGGTGGAATTCGGTATTTCCCCTGCCGTCGCATCAAATCACAGACTGCAATCCTCCATCCTACCCTCAACCAACCTGACCAATTCACATCTTGAAGTTCCTCTGCTCCTTTTAGAGCTGAGGGTGATAGCCCACAACTAAACAGCTTGGGAAAGCTAAGTAACATTTGTTCAAGCTAAAAGCATACTAGAAGTAGAGTTTAACACAGTGTGTTTTGCTTTATTTTTTCCCATAACATTAAACATTTTTAGGACTTGGAGGTACAGTCATTTTTTGTTCACTTTTTAAACTTCCTCCACACAATGTTTTTTTCTCTCTCTCCTTCCCTATTGCTACTGTCCAGATCCTGACGATTTGTTGAATCTTTCTCATTTCAGCAAATGTACCTCACTGTTTACAGCCCTTCGAAGCACTGCTCCCATGAAGTAGCTCCCCTACAATTGTCTCCTGGTATTAACTTCAAGATTATGTATCTATAGCTGTTGTGTCCTCTTCTTATTTGTCTTCCTGTCTGAAATAGGCATTTGGACAGAATAATCAGCTTCTTTGTGAGGATCTTACGGGATCTTATGCCAAAAGCGTTACTCTAGTCAAGGTAAACAATACCCAGTGCTCTCCCTTCATCTACCAAGCATCTACATTTCATCATAGCAGGTTATTCACTTGGTCATGTCCTCTTGGTGAATTCATGCTGGCTGCTCCTGATGACCTTCTTGTCCTTCATGTGCCTGGAAATGGCTTCCAGAATTAGTTGTTCCATCACCTTCCCAGGTATCTGAGGTGAGGCTGAACTGCCTGTCGTTTCTTGGATCCTCTTTGTTGCCCTTTTTGAAGGTAGGAGTGGCATTTGCTTACCTCCGGTTCTCAGGCACCTCTCCCAATTGCCATGATCTCTCAAAGGTTGTGAAAAATGGCTTTGCAATGACATCAGCCAGCTCCCTCTCCAAACTCATGGGCACATCCTACCAGGACCACAGGTACCAAAGGAATGTCCACTCCAACCTTTACGTTTTTTCTAAAAGGAATTCACCTAGTTCTCAGCCTAAATTTCTTTAGTCGTTCAGGTGTGTTTTACCACTGGCCTGCTACTCTGTTGGTTGCCTCAGTTATTAACAGCAGTTCTCTACAGCATGCTTGCAAACCCAGATCAAATACTGTAAATTTGATTTATCGAAGAGATTCTAGTGGCAGATTTAAGAAATTTCATAGGTGTGTTTCCAAACACTTAATGGGTCAACACACTTCTTCTGAGCTCCCTTGAGTTTGTTGTCCTTCAAGAGTTGTGACGCTGCATGATCTAAAGTATTCCGATGGCATTATAATAGTGCCAAGTATTCCTCCTGTTTCAAATACTTCTAATCAGACATCAAAAAGCATGGCTTCCAAGTCTTTTTCAATCACTGTTTCCTTGATAGCATTTCTTTAGGCTGGAGGCATGTCTCAGTTGCTGTGACAAAACATACAGTGCTTTCTTGCACTCCAGCTTTCAAGATCTCTTAGTTCTCCTCTGATCATTACTTACCACGGCACCGGCCCTGTTGTCATCTGTAGGCTTTTATCAGTAATGACTCTACATTTCTTCCTCATCGCTAATAAAAAGGTTAAACACTGTCAGATCTGAAATTAATCCTCAGAGGGCCTCCACACACTCCACATTGATTACTGACTACAATTATGTTATTGAGACCTATTAGCCATTTTTTTAAAAAACACACTTAATGTATGCTGATGATTCTACATAATTTCAGTTTCTAAATCAACATGTCATATGGCACCAAATCAAGCATTTTACAAACATTAAATGTCACATTTCTTTGAAAAGTCAAACTTGTTCTCTCAAAACATCACCTTCCCTTGAGAAAAGATCTATTTCCCATAACCTTGTGTTGATTGAAATTAATTAATGAAGAATTAAAGGTATGTAACACAGCTGACTCCCAGGCAGCCTTTCTATTATTTTGCACTGGATTGATGTCTGCTTGACAGACTTATGAATACTTGGCCATCCCGTTAACCCTTTTAATGCTTTGGCTTACCAATTTTAAACGATTCCTAACTTTTTAAAATGCACACAGCTATCCATTTCTCCTTCTCTTCTTTCCCCCACTTCATTTTTATAACCTATTTTACTTTTCCTCCCTTCTTAATAAGGATAAAACAAACAATTCTGTTATTGCAATTAGTAACATTCTGCATATAAATTTGACTATATCTTCCTCTACCATTTTCCAAATCCACAATACTTCTGGAAGTAGGAGCACTTTTGAATTGTTGGAAAGAAATGTCTTATTCTCATGATAAACAAGAACACCAACATACTACTGTGGTTTTACGATGCTAGTAAGTAAATTGCTATAAGCGGTAGTAAGAACAGTACTGGGCAATTCCTAACCTAAAAACAGTTCTAAATTTTGAAGCAGGGAAATTCTTTATTAAGACCATCTTCCCTAAAGAAAAAAACATTAAAAACAATAATAAAGGTACTTTTATATAGAACCTACAAGTCAAAAATGTTTTATGAAAATCACATGCATAGCCATAAACCCAGCCTAGTGATGTAAATCACTTATAACAGAAAACATCCTCACTGTTAGTCAAGTCACTGACCTTTCAAATAACTCCACTAAGCTGGACTGAGGCTTTTAGGAACTGCCTGCCCCCCCTGCCCTTTCACACACTTTGTTCTATTCACAAGATAAAAAAAAAATTGCAGTATAACTCACCTGTTGCATGAAATGATTAGCAGTGTTCTGGGAAATAGGGTATTTTATTTTGAAAGGCATTGATTTGCAAACAATGGGGCTACAGAAACAGAGCTCAACAAAAGTAAATAAAGGACTAAACAAATAGTAATGGAGACAGGAAATAATGTGCATGAGAACCTTCTGGAGAAAAAATTATAAGAAGCTTTTGTTCTCTAAAACGATGAATGGCCAGTTTCACCGTGTTTAACATTTTCTATTCCTTCGAATATTATTTTATAGATTTAAAATTTAAACCATAGTTGACAAAATGCACCTCTGTTTCTCTACAGTTGTGAGAGTACTACAAAACCACAGATCTCCTTTCTGCAGAAAATTGCCTCATTTACAAGACAAGTGTCCTGAATTTTATATCTATTTATTACATTCAGCCATATTTTTCCATGTTCTTAGGCAGTTTTTATTTTCTCTTTTGTCTTTCCCTAATCTCAGGTAAGCCTGACAGCAACCAAGAATTAAACAAAGCAACCACAATGACATAAAATTTGTATTTCTTATTTTTCTTATTGTTGGTTAGCACATTTACCTTCCAATTTTTTAGGAAACTATTTTAGCCTAGTTTCAAATTCATGCATACTGGAGACTTATTTAAGGGAAGTGCAATACTAATACTAAAGTCATTTTCCTCCTCCACTGCTTTTTAGCAGTAGATATGTTCTTCAATTCCAAAGAGCTAGTGGCTTTCATCCATTCCCGCTCATCCCACCTTTCACAGAATCACAGAATGTTTTGGGTTGGATGGGACCTTCGAGATCATGTAGTTCCAAGGCCCCTGCCATGGGCAGGAACACTTTCCACTAGACCAGGTTGCTTAAAGCCCCATCCAGCCTGGACTTGAATGCTTCCAGGCATGGGGCATCCACAGCTTCTCTGGGCAGCCTGTTCCAGTGTCTCACCACCCTCATGGTGAAGAATTTCTTCACTGTATCTAATTTATACTTACCTTATTTCAGTTTAAAGCCATCATCCCTTGTCCTATCACTACAGGCCCTCCCAAAAAAGTCCCACTCCAGCTTTCTTGTAGGTACTGGGAGGCTGCTATAAGGCTCTCCAAAGCCTTCTCTTCCCCAGGCTGAACAATGACAACTCTCTCAGCCTGTCTCCATTTCAGAGGTGCTCCAGCCTTCCAATCATCTCCATGGCCCTCCTCTGGATTCGCTCCAATTGGTCCATATTCTTCTTACACTGGGGGGCCTCAGAGCTGGAGGCTCATGACAGTGGAGTGGAGGGGGAGAATCACCTCCACTGATATGCTGGCCACGCTGCTTTTGATACAGGCCAGGATGTGACCGGCCTTCTGGGCTGCAAGCACAAATTACAGTATCATGGTATCACAGTATGTTTGGGATTGGAAAGGACCTCAAAAGATCATCTAGTCCAATCCCCCTGCTGGAGCAGGAACTCCCAGGTGAGGTCACACAGGAACATGTCCAGGCGGGTTTTGAATGTCTCCAGAGAAGGAGACTCCACAACCTCCATGGGCAGCCTGTTCCAGTGCTCTGTCACCCTCACTGAGAACAAGTTTCTTCTCAAATTTAAGTGGAACCTCTTGTGTTTCAGCTTGATCCCATTACCCCTTGTCCTATCATTGTTTGCCACCGAGAAGATCCTGGCTCTGTCCTCGTGGCACTCACCCTTTATATATTTATAAGCATTAATAAGGTCACCCCTCAGTCTCCTCTTCTGCAAACTAAAGAGACCCAGCTCCCTCAGCCTTTCCTCATAAGGTAGATGCTCCACTCCCTTGATCATCTTTGTTGCCCTGCACTGGACCCTCTCCAGCAGTTCCCTGTCCTTCTTGAACTGAGGGGCCCAGAATTGGACACAATATTGCAGATGGGGTCTCACCAGGGTGGAGTAGAGGGGAAGGAGGCCCTCTCTCGATCTACTAACCACCCCCCTTCTAATACACCCCAGGATGCCATTGGCCCTCTTGGCCACAAGGGCACAGTGCTGGCTCATGGTCATCCTGTTGTCCACCAGGACCCCCAGGTCCCTTTCCCCTACACTGCTCTCTAATATGTAATTTCGCAACCTATACTGGAACCTGGGGTTGTTCCTGCCCAGATGCAGAACTCTACACTTTACCTTGTTTAATTGCTGGATCATACTCAGTTTTTCATCCACCGACATCCCCACGTCCTTCTCTACAGAGCTGCCCTCAGTCCACTCATCGCCCACCCTACATCCTTGATTGGCACAACCCAGGTTCAGGACCTTGCACTTGGCCTTGTTGAACTTCATGAGGTTCACAGAGGCCCACTAATCCAGCCCATTGAGGTCCTTACGGATGGCATCCCTTCCTTCTAGAATATTAATCACATCACTCTTTTGGTTATTTTTTTGTTTGGGTTTTTTTTTTGGTGTTTGTTTTGTGTTCTGTGTTTTTTTGTTGTTGTTTTGTTTGTTTGGTCCCAAGATAAGCATGTTAAAACAGAAGAAATGTCATACTTACAACCATGCCTCACAACCAGGCAGATACAGGACATGAGGGTAATGGGGATGTTGCACATTGACTCAGCTGCCCTCTGATCACATTCTTCCTTGCTAAGGAAAGGCACTAGAGCCCCCTTATGTGCTTGCTTGTTTTTGACATTACGGTTTATATATGGTAATGACCCAATTCTGGCATTTTCTTTGCAGGGAACTAGTTCTCACATTGCAATATCCTCAGCACTATTTGGAACCATTTGATGTCCTCCAAACTTGACCAGAACAAAATCTTGAGGTCTTCGCACTACAGCAAACAATAGTCCCTGTGAAGTTCCACCATAAACAGACAAACAAATATGGAAGCAACAAAGACAGCTTCACTATTTTAAAAAGGGCACACCACTATCACACCGAGTTACACATGAAGAGTCTCAGGATAACATCTCAAATTAACACTGCTACAGCAGTTCTCACAGATGGTAAATCAACAACAGCTTCTGTACTGCAAATCCTTTACTAAAAACTGTAAATCCTTGCCTTTAAAGCCCATCTCTCTGTAATCATCTTTGCTCATCTTTCACTACATTGCCAAAAGCCCCTAATTAGTATAATCTTAGGCCGCCTTTCACTGCCCCTCATCCTAACCAGTTGACTAATTACTTGCACATAATCTCAGCATCAGGTTAGAAGATGTTTTTTGAACAAAGATCAGCATGTGGAAGAAGTCCCTTGTCTAGGGGGCATGGAAGATGGCCTGTAGATATAGCTACAAGAAGACCTCAAGTAGCAGGTAGGTAAAGCTAACTAGCCTTGCTTAAAGGAAGAAATGCAGGAGGAAAGATGCAGTCTCAGTCAACAGCAACCTTACAGACATGATAATCCACAAAAGCCAACAGCAGGAAGCTTTTAGTGAAGAAGGCAAGTCAAATGAAAGACTGTTCTACAAAAAATGCTCATTATAGCACCACAGCAGAGAACGTGACTTTGGATGCCAAACAGGCTATACAAAGGAACAACAGGAGATGCTGCAGTTACTGATACAGGGGGAGAGAAAAACAGACAGAATGGCTTTCTGCAAAGGCAAGAAAAGAACACACCTGATTTTAGGAGTATATGAAAATATTTGGAGATGGTATGCATGTATGAGAGAAAGAAAGCACCAGAGATGTACCTCGAAAAAAGTAACAAGACTAATGAATCAAGCAACATGGGCAGCAGCAGAGAGAAATTTGGAGGCAACACTTAAGAGGAATCAGCTGCACCCCACAACCCCGCCCCCATCTCCGCATTGATATGACTTCCTCAGCATAATGATGGTGCATTAAAGAGTAAAGGAAATAATCCAGGAAAGATAGAAAGCACTGGATTAGGTACGGAATCCTTTTCAGGCTCTTCTGCAAATAACAGACTTTATGACAGAAAATAAAAAAAAATAACAATTAGATGCAAAAAAATTAAAGAATTATTTTATAAAACGATGCTTTAAAACTATTAAGTTTATATCACTTGTATTTCTTCTGAAACAATACAAGATTTTAAAAAAATAATGTTCTGATCACTTAATAAAAATTCTACCATGTGGAAACATCTTCAGGATTTCTCTGGATTTTTTGAAAGCAGTACAGAATTTGTGAAGAATGCAGAAGAGCATTTCACAGACACATATTTATGTTGTTTCTAATTCAGTACTTAGTAAACAACAAAGTAAAGAGCAAAGACTCTAAAGTGAAACCAGTGTAGATTTGTGGTGATGACTTTTTACTGTTAAACTCAAATTAACATAGTCTTGTTTCATCTTATGTGGTTTATGTGAGTGCAAAGAATACTGGAAGTTCAATATCCACAAGTTGTGGTCCTGTCCCACTCCTTTTATTCTTTTTTTTCTTTTGTTAACTAAAATACCTTGGAGAAGTATGTCTACGTTGTGCCAAAGTGCAAGAGGAACCACAGTACTGCATTCAAAACTATGAACTCATTTGAAAACATAACAGCAACATTTCAGAAACAATATTTTTGTGCTCAGCAAAACCTCCCAGTAGAATCCTCAGGGAAGGGAGTATTTTGCCCAACAGTTTGCTCCGTCTAGCATTTCTAGGGGCAGGTCCTAAGCTTCTTCAAGTCAAGCCATTCAGTGCAGAATCCCATCCATGGAATCACGCTGATGAGTGGCCAAGGATGTGGCCCTACAGCTCAGCCAGAATCTCCGGGCTGATGCCCTCAGTCTCGTGGCAGCCACATTCCAACAATTTAAAGAAGAAAGTCTGACAGACCATAAACTTGTCATCTTTCACACCCTGTTAAGATGAGCTGAGGCTGAAGATTTAACTCTGCAGGTGCAGAGTGCTGCAATGCATCAGTCCATGAACTGAAGACCTGGGCCGTGTCCAGCAGCTGGTACAGCCGCCCTGTGGAGCCACTACCAGCATCCCTGGTATTGCATCCTCCCAGTCATTTGTACCCATCTTTGCCAGTCTCCTTCATAGTCCGTGACGTGGTCCAGAACTAAATCACCACGTGCCAAGGCATGGAATTCAGCGTTAGCACACTGCAGATTCTTCCCTGTGACGGTCTCCTTGATGGTATAAGAACTCAGGCAAAAATTGTAAGCTTTTTCTCACCTAACACACATGTGAACTCAATTAAACAGGTAATTGTCACATATGTAGGAAAGAACGAAGAAACTACTCTGTTAACTGGATTTTCCTCTTTATTTAGTTTGGTTTTTATTAATGACAAGAAAGTTTAGTTTGGGTAAGCTGCCATACAAGCAACATATAATGGTTCATTCATCTCAGTAAGGCAAGAAAGAAACCGAGGCTCCTGCTGAACCTAAGGGTTGAAGAGTCTCAGAATTGCTATGAGATTTACCTCCCCTTGATTGTGGACCCAACAGCCTAAAATCAGAAAATCAGTTCCCTTAAACCCTCACCCCCACCACCTAATCCAGGGAACAAGGAGGTACCTCTAAAGGACAATTCAGATTTACAGTATTATTGCTTCCCATTCAGGTTTGGTCGCTGTTAATTAGGTGCTAGACACATATAATGCTTTATCTATGCAAATCTGTGTTTAAAACAGCTTTGAAAAATCTCTAGTTCAAATTAAATATTTTGCAAGAAATGTCAAAACTGTAAATCACTGAACAGCAGTTAGCTGATAGAGAAGATGCAACTTGCTCAAAACAATTCTCCAAATCTGCTAAGCCAAAAGTTGTTTAATACAATTTAACTCACCCTGGAGAGCAGTTAAATGATTGTGATGGATGACAGCTTGTCTTAGTCTTTTCCATTTCTTAAATTATGATAAAGGATTTATGCACATTACTGAATTTCAATGCATTCTTTCTGTTCACCACCCCTTGCTTCATGAAAATCACCCAGTCAATAAATAGTCTAAATCCATATCCATCAAAACCATACAATGTTCTTTTCTACAATTAGAAGGTGAAGGCCAAAAAAGTTTCAGAATAAGTCCCTTGACATTAAGAGCAGCAATATATGTATATATGTAGTATATGCACTTGCTACTAATCTCTATTTTAACTAAAGTAACTGAAACTGTATGTGGTAAAAAATGTTTGTTATTAGTGCTTTATGAGAACTCTGGGGAAGACTCTAATGAATCAATGAATCAAACCCCCAAAAAGACATAGGCTTTTTTTTTTTTTGAGCAATTAGCTAATGTGGTATCAAAGTCTCATATTGAAAATTATGTAAAATCAATTATTTCACAGAAGAAAATAAAGAAATATATTGCTAGATGAAATATTTTCTAAGAAAACTTCACTTGAGCAACCATTTGGTAATTATCTGCTCTTTGACAAGACCTGCACAGAGACTCCTAGGATATACAGTTTGTCATTTTAATGTATTCCACAAAATCCCAGAGCACTAAGCTTCAAAATAAGAAATCTATACTATCTACCCTTTCAAAGGGTTTCTATCTTGCAATAATTGTTGCATGCAACTGCATCTGACTTCCAGCCATTTCAGTATCCATGGCTCAACTAGCGTGACATTTCAAGAAAATGTTTGTTTACTTTGAATTATGTCCTTCAACTGGATTGTTCTTTGTTTAACAGCAGATGTACAGTGTCTGAAGTTCCTCAGTTCAGAGGAAATTATTAAGAAAATGTCTGATACACAGGTTTTCTTTAGAAAAAGACTGTGTGTGTCCCTATGTGTAACTATGAATGTATCGGTAAACTACTAACTATGAATGTATTCGTAAACTACGACAACTCAAAATGCCTGACAGATGTACTGGAGGTTTAACACAAACTGCTTCTGATTTCAGATGTGCTGATGTGCACCAGGAGAAAGTCTGTGAAACCTATGGAGGTACATCAAGGAAAGACAAGTCTACCAGAAAATCTAGTCAGGCTTTAAATATGTCCCTCAAGACTCACGAAAAAGGAAGCAAACCCAAGAAAATGAAAAGGATTTGATTTGAAAAAGTGCCACACATTTCAAAGATTATGGGGTATTTGCTTTAACTGTTGGTGAGGTATAATTGAACACAGCTGAAGAACAGCATTACATACACAATTCACACTACCAGACCAAGTTACGTTCCACACTAGGTTTTCATCAGACATAGATGGAAGAAGGACAACCTAGAATGGGTAGTTTAAAGAATAAGGGGAGGAAAAAAAATGCCAGACTATTAACTTCACCAGCAAGCTGTTCCATCTTTGATGAAAAGACTTATGAAAAGTTTATGAATGTACAGACACGAGGCAGTAACTCTGTCAGATTTCAGCAATCTGGCCTGACTGACAGGTATACAGCTTCACAAATGCATCTTGACACTTACACACGCTGCAGCACAAGAAATCTTATTTTAAGTAAAGTTTGCAAAAGCTAAAATGTGACATTTACAAGATTTCCAAGTAAAAAACCTCAGGGACCAATTCCATCTGTATTACCTTCTTTTCATTCTAGCTTTCCTTAAATATATTGTACCAGGTTGTTCTTCTGATGTCTCCTGTCCCGATAGAGACCTAATGCCTAGGAACTACCCTGTCACTTTGAGTCTGCCAGGAGCTTTCAAAAAGCATTTTTATCTTAAATACGAAGTGTTTTCCTGCTGGTGAAATGGCATTGCATTGCATCTTGCAGAATTCTTCATTCATCCCCAGTGATACCACCCACTGTGGAAGGTTAGATCTGAATCATCTCCCTTGACAGTTCATTTCAGACGTTCCTTTTTGTCTCCAATTTCTAAGCAGAAAGCAGTGTACATTGAGAAATCTCAAGCAGCTGTGCACTGCTGCAAGTGCTACGGAACTAAAATAACATTTCTCAGAATTATTCTGTCATAGTTTAAAGCATCAAAATTGTTAAGCAATTCTCAAGTGACATTGTAATTACAGAGTGCAGCCGCAGTTATGCTATACTTAAGGCTGAACAAGCTATTCCTATCTAAAATACCATTTTCAGTTTCTTGCAACATTCTCAGTACCCTCCCTTTAAGGCATACCTGACATGGGGCAGATAAAAGCACACTTTTTTTGATATGGGGCTCTGCCACAATTCCAATTTCTAAACCAACTCCTATCCCTCAGAGAGCTTAATATTCAAACAGCAGACAGAATAAATTGCTATACATAAATGTTGCAGAGAAACAATTAAGTAAAATCATACATTCTTGTCCCGTTGGGTCCTACTTGGATGAGAGATGTTATGCACATAGATTTGATAGCAGTGCAGACACTATGAAATGGTAAAAAACCTCAGATAAGTATAGTACAATTTGGAGAAGGCTTTAACAAAGAATCATAAAATAATTTTGGTAGGAAAATATCTTTAAGATCATCAAGTCCAACCGTTAATCTAACTCGGCCAAGTCTACCTCTAAACCATGTCCCTGTTTAGTTGTCCCCCAGTCTGGGGGACACCTACACTGAACAAGTGGCAGAATTTCAACACTGTTTTCCCTAGAACTAAGGCAATGATTAGCCCGAACACTCTGTACGAAAAGCTTGCATATGACTCTTTGCAGCAGTCTGATTATTTTCGAAAGCTCAGCTGAACCATCAGGTATGAGCTGAACCCTGCTACTCTTTCTCCACAAGTCTAGCTTGCATCAGATGCTAGAAGCCCTACTGAGATCCAGAAGTAAGATATTTTTTAACCACAGACTCCCGAGATGCTATTTGTAACAGAGACCATGCCCAGCATAAACCCCAGGGAAGGACGACCACACAACACTGCAGTAGATACCTTTCAAAGTGCAGCAGAAGAGGCTTGCCCTGGCCATCTTTTTAAATGAACAGATCAGATCTCAGTTTACTGGCCAACATAAACTCTAAATTCTCTTGAGGGGAGACACTCCCTAATGTTCTTATCAAAACCTACTACTGTGCAGAAATGGATGCAAGACTCACCACTCCAAAGACAAGGAGACAGAAGGATTGTGGGTGACACTACAATCTCATGATGAAAGAATTTATCCTGAACGTGAAAAACTTAAAGCTATTGTGCAGTAGAAGACAAGAGAAAAACCATAACCACAAAAAGAGCAAGCAGACAATTGCATTAAAGAACAAGGTCTGGACTGTCAGGAAGACGCATATGTAAACTTTTGGGGATTCAATTGCCTTCAGTGCTCCCCTACTGGTTAGATCCAAGCAGGCTCGGCCAGGTGAGCTGGTGAGGGTGCCTGCCTGCTCTCTCCCCCATCCCCAAATTCCCAGCTTACTACTTGTCCCACAGAAAATGCCTCCAATGTGTTAGGAAGGCCCTGCAGGCCCACCAGGAGTCCAGCATTTCACTGCAACACCCAAAAAACTCCATGGTACAACACCTAAGCGCTTTTAAATATTTTTACTGGATTTGGATCTGACACTTTATGGTAACAGTCAAGACAGACTAAAGAGCATTTATCTTTCCCTTTTTGCAGTAGCTTACAGTAGAGGAATACAGAGAGCAACAGTTTTCTCCTTTTCTTTCTCCTGACCTTTTCATCCCTACTTATTATTTGACAACTTCTCATGGTTCTGTAGCTTTTTCTGGGCTTCCTCAGATAGTTACTAAGTTACAAAGTCTCCCAGTGTAGAAAATTGTCCGTTTTTATATGAAGAATAGCTTTTTTTCCATGCTAGTAGTCATCTTTGGTATTTGCCAGTCAATAAGCAAATGTTGTCCATTTAGGCATATTAAAATGCTTCCCAGAATATATGATAACCAATTCCTTGCCAAGACTGCCTTTTTAGTTATCAAGGTTACTGGAAAAATGGAGGGACAGAAAAATAATAAAAATTGTTGGAACAACACGTCCAAGATCATGAACATGTAGATTTTGTTATCCAGCTTCCACGTTTCACCAGACTTAGTTACTAAGATCAGTCCTTGGACTGCATGCTACCAGTGAATGTACTGAATTTTCACTGAGATAAAACCAGTATATTATCCTGGATTTATTTATTTATTGGGGAGTGGACAGTATTTCTTCCTTGTCCTTAATCAAAACAGACTGCAACTACTATTAATTCCTGTAACTGAGGTCCCCAAATATCAAGGAATTAGCCTACCTGTTCTGAAGAACAGGAGAGGGAAAAATGGAAAGATGTCCCATAAAAATTAATAAATTAATAAATTAAAAGGGAAATCCTTCGGTAACTCATACTGGAAGTGAGAGCCAGTGATGTTAATAAGCAAGTTCATTTGAAGACTGCTAAATAACAGAACTCTTGCCAGAGCTCAGACACCAATACTTAAAAACCAGTACTGGACTTAAAAATCAAAATAAAGATAAGTTCTCAAATATTTTCTCTCTTAGAAGGAAAACTAAGAATGAAAAGGCAGATCAAAAGAGCCAAGCATGCAAACCAATCATTCAGGTAATTGCTCAAACAACAGATAAAATATTTTCTCAGAAACTGTGAGAGAAATACAGGAACTTGGGAAACATACCACATAGACTGAAGAAGTGCAAAATCATAATTAATATTAGAATATTAAAAATATGTTTATTAATGTTGGTTATTTTCCATCTTCCAATTATCTACCTTTAGATAAGTGTAAGTAGTTTTGAAATAGAGCTCTTAAAATAAGAGGAATAAAACCAGCAAGTACTTTTTCCATGTGCAATGACCAATCACTGAAGTGCACCAACATCAACTAATCACTCCTTTATTTTAAACTTGAACTAAAACTCAAATTAACATACTATCAACAAAAAAGTGTATTATGCGAATTTTATTAAAACTAATGAGAATGCTTCCTCCTTTGTATGTACAGTCAACACGACATTTTTCCCTCCTCACAAAAGCAGGAGACATTCGAATTAATTTCATCCCCCTGTGAATAATGTAGTCCTCTTTCAATTCGTATCACATTTCACCACAATAATTTATACACTGAACACTTGCAGTGACAAACACTAGGCCAGAATTTTCAGTAAAATGATGGAAAGAGCAATGTGAGTAAATAACAAAAAATGTTTTCACCACATAAATTGCTCTCTTAAAAATGTAATACCCAGTAAATTCTTCAAAAGAAGCCTGATTATAATTGGCAGTGGTTCAGAACAGGTTAATTTAATATACCAAAAAAACAGGGGCAAATTTGTTTCACAAATACAGCTAGTTATGTTTGACGTAAGTCGTGGTCATAAAATATGCATCAAATTTAGCCTAGAGAGTTGTACCTCCTCTTAGTTCAGCTACTTTTTTCCCCACAAAATCACGAAGAAATACCTACGAAGTAGATAGACAGGTGTAGAACTCTTACATACGTGTCCCTGAACGAGGCAGTTAAAAAGTCAGAAGGAATCTTTTCAAAGATGAACATCCACCAGGTGAGAAGCTGAGATGCTCCTCCGTGCATTCTGCCCCCTGTCAAGAGATGACAGGAAGGACCATCCAGAAAGACACATTTATGGTCCTTCTGCATACAGATATTTCCCCACTAGTTAAGTCACTGGAGATAATCACAAAATGTGAGTTTCCATACAAGAACAATATATGGTCTGACGTTTTAAAAAACAGCGGACTTGACCCACGCCGAGACTCTTTTGAGACAACTTACGTAATTGCTACACTCCTGTTAAAGCATAAAATGAACACAGAAATTTGCAGCTTATTTAGTGACAATGTGACATTACTGCTAACTTCAATCTAACTAATAAAAATATAATCTACACGTTATATTTAAAATAACTACAACTGCTTGAGTAGCCTAAAGATTTATCTTGAATAAAGATGAGAATACTGACATAAATGTTAACTTTTTAAAATGGAACTTTTTGTAAAAATCAGCCTTTTAAGGAAATTAGTCAAACATTGGACAATTAGCTAGTATTGACCATTAATAACGTTTGGAAATAACATGACCGGACCTTCAGCACTAAAAATTCAGCATTCACTTTACACATCTTCTTCATTCTAACAATGTCATTTATTCCTCCTGTCTTGGCAATTTGCAAAAGGTCGGCTTGTTATACACTAAGGAAAGAATTCTTAGAGCATAAACTAATAAAGTGAATTACATGACATTCCTTAAAGTTATTCCCCACTAAGAAAGTTTTGTGGAAAACCAATAAATTGCAAGATTTAATATAACTACACCTCCAAATGGTAAATGTTTAGCCTTTCAAATATATTATGAGAAGCAGGGGGAAAATAGCTTATTGCATCCAAAAGGCAAAGCAGAGACAGAAAGGAATTGTTTTAAAAAATTCTTAATGCTCCCTATGCACTACAGAACATCAGAAATCCATTCTTTGATGATGCTGTAATGAAAGAAAGTTGCTCTGGTAATATATACAAAGCCCCAGATAAAAGCTTACAGGATTAAAGGATTACATGAAGGTTATTAAAGGGGTTGGGGAGGGAGGGAAGAGGTTGCACGCTCTTTTAAATAATGATCACCATTCTGTTTGGAAACGTAAGTAATAAGTTTGTTTTTAGGTTACATTTTAGCTTCTGTAATAAATGCTCTACTTAACTCTTTTTGGAGTAAAAACAAGCCAGTAATACATAAGGAAATAAGTGCTTAACTTGATCTTCAAATGCACAAGAAAGATATTTGTTTGCAACATAAATCTGTTGCACGGGCACAGCTTCATTAAACAGAGCTTTCAGTTCTAAACTGGCACATTATATATTGCATTTTTGTCCATAAGACTGTCAAGCACCATATTTTCAGTATTTCTTCTGATGGCAAAACAGATCTAAATGAAAAATTGACATCAGTGTAATGAATTGCAGTATTTATTATTTCTAAAATAAATTACTATTGTTAATTTACACATGTCATCCATATACATTATGCATGAGTTTCACAAAGTTTACAGTTAACCAAGATTAAATCCTCTGTGGCTTCTTATTTTCATTTACTGTTGAAAGCAAATGCAACTCATTATTTGAGCAAATGTATTTTAGAAAAATTTTCTCATACGTCTCAAACATCTCAAATCATCAAGCTTCAGCTCAACTCCAAAAAAAAATTCCAAAATTAAGAACAGGTAACTGCCTCCCAAGGGGGAAATCCTCAATATGATTTGGAATTGCTACAATTATTTACAAACACTGGTTGCATCATACCCGCTGTGGTTTTATTGACTTTATTAAATATAAAATACTAACCTCAGACATGTAAGGTGTTAAACTAATGGGCTATTACTTTCTTCTAATGCAGCTGTATATTTTACAATCAAAGCTTCCTTGAGAATTATTTTATTTCTTAAAGCTGTCAAAAATAAGGAAAAAAAAAAATAAAAACAAAACACAAAACCAAACAGAACATTACTTGATTCTAAAGAAAATACTGATGTTCCCAGTGTACTGGGTATAGCTGGTATAAAAGAAATGAGTAAATTACAACAGCAGCACTTCAACTCTTTTCGGATATAACAGAATATATGACATCTCCTTGGGGACTCATTTGTTCTTAGTAATCAAGCATGAATCAAAACTCTTGCCGAGGGCAGATCTGTAAACAAGTATTTTCCATAGCTACCTAAGAAAATAGGACAGTCTGTCTATTCTGCAACCAGCAACTACTCGCAACTTCTTACGCAACACAGGGGTATATGTCCAAATATTCCATTTGAACTCAATAAATGTATTTCATTTTACACATTCCAAATTATCCCATTAATACGTTATGCAGTTCACTGAAAAATAAATTGGGATAATTTTATCACCTTCCAAAAGCAGGTTATTTTGCAAGTTCATATATGCAAACATTTCACAGTAAAGTATTTATTCTACACCTCTGAGTATATATATAGTAATACCTACTGAACCTGATACAGGAACTACCTGAACACTTTGTGATCAGCCTTTTTTTGTAAATTTTTAAAATAATCCATGTAAAATATATTAATAAATTATGTAATAATTGAAAAAAATCCAGAAATCAACAACATAGTATGTCTTTGATGTCCTAGTTAAGAGGCATTTGGCCCCAACATTTTAAGTCTTTTTATCAATGACTGAGTTATCTAACAGACAACAAAAGGAAAAAATGCCAGAAAATGAATATGCAGGACAATAGCGAGATGTATAAATAATTCAGATAAAACAAAAATTTCAAAACCAATACTGAGAAAACATGAGAACATTATTTAAAACATAAATTTTATCCCTCCAATACTTGTAACTTTTAACTTATTATTCTAACACACCTGCTATAGAGATATTGCTAAGTAACCAAGGATGGGTATACAGGATTTATGGCAATAACCATATTAACATTATTGGACGCTACTAGTATAAAGCACCACCAGAAAAAGACAATATAAAACTCCCACCACAGGCGATACAGACACACTTCTGCTTGTATTTGTTATACATGTTATACTTGTTATATCCTATTAGAGCCCTGTGTTGCACAGAGGTTGCACAAAACCCCATCCATTACTGGAATCCTCATGTAGAAAGTGTTAAAAAGGTGGTAGGAAATTCTCAAATGCATAGAACGTGACTTCTCATTTACACTTCAACATTTCCTATGTACCTTGCATTCACAAAAACAAGTGAGAGGCTTTATGTCCATTAAAATTATCAAACACACATAGGTTATTGGCCCGCATTCTACCGGTATGGAGAGACAAAAGCACATGTGAAGAGACATGGGCTCCAGCATACAGACAAGCCACGTTTCTTTCAAACCATTCCGATAATCAGAGGTCTGGAACATCTTTCTTATGAGAGATTAAGAGAGATGGGTCTGTTCAGCCTGCAGAAGAGAAGGCTGAGAGGGGATCAATGCTTATAAGTATCTGAAGGGAGAGTGTCAAGAGGATGGGACCAGACTCCTTTCAGTGGTGCCCAAGGACAGGATGAGGGGCAATGGGCACAGACTGAAGCACTGATGGTTCCACCTGAAAATAAAGAGAAACTACTTTACTTTGAGGGTGCCAGAGCACTGGAACAGGCTGCCCAGTGATGTTGTGGAATCTCCTGCTCTGGAGACATTCAAGACCCACCTAGACATGATCCTGTGCAATCTACTTTAGGTGAACCTGCTTTAGCAGGTGGGTTGGACTGATGATCTCCAGAGGTCCCTTCCAACCCCAACTGTCCTGTGATTCTGTCACGCTCCTGGCAGAAGAACCAGCAGCAAGACCCTCAGCACTCCAAAACCATCTTCCACAGTAAACATTACTGGAGCTTAAGAGTGGCCTGATAAAAGGGTTTGAAATCCAACTGGTTATTCTGCAGCTACACACTGGCTTGGAACTTTTCTCTGCCGCAGTTTCCCCCATCTCATTTAGTCCCACCTCTTCACTGCAAGCTCAAATAACCTGTATCTCAAGGATTTTCCCAAAACTCCTGTACATGGATAGTACTCATTGCCTTGGAAAGCTCTGAGACACAGCTTCTTTGAGTAATTAGTCAAACACGTCACCACAGCAGGCACATTCATAAATTATCTCTGTTGTGTTTTATACCTTTTACTTGCAGTACTCACCCAACTTGCTTCATACATATGGATAATGCTGCTTTGTATGTGCTAACAATCCTGGCAGGTTTCCCTTCAATAAACCACTCCAGATGTTAGTCTCAGTAATTATGTCTGACATCTCTCAGCTTTGGTAATGAAATACTGCTGATACAATTCCTTGTTTGTATTTCTATGGATCATCTTCAGACATAAAAACTACAGAGTTAAAACAGCCACACAGACGGGCACAGAATGAAAATCTGCTAAAACGAATATACAGCAATTGCACGATTAGCATAAACAGGCTAAGTATGGAAATGCAGGATTCCATGAGGAAAATACTAGTTACACAGTGTATTTCACTGTGCTTAATAAAGACACCTTTTCAAATACTATATATGCGTATGTATGACTACATGAAGGACGAAAATCGTCAGTGTTATCAATATAATTTAACACTGTGTAATATATAACCTCTTTCTTGCTTCAAAGAATCAAAACTCTGTGAACAATAGGCCTGTTGCCAACAAAGTATGAGAAAAAAAATGCACAATGGAATTCCTAACCTGAGAAGTCAAGATTCAATACTTATTTTACCCACAATATCATCACATCAACTAAACTGAATATTAAAAGTGCTTAGGTAAAAAATATGGTTAAATAACTTTCATCCAAAAAGCCTGAATTTTGTGGGTGTGATCTTAAAGAATGTAGATTCTGGAAGGTATATTATACGACTTGCACAGTTTCTACACTGATAAACAAGCCTGCTGAAGAAGTTGTGACTGGCTCATAGTACCCTCTTGGGGTTTTTAAATTATCACATTAAATGTCAACACTAACAATAATAGTGATTAAATCAGCACACAACTACTGCTGATGCCTGACATTTCAAATATTAGTAGTGCTGTCAATGTTGTATGGGGCACACAGAAGGGAATTTAAGCAGGAGCCAATTTTGTATCAAAAATATACATTTCTTGTGGTCTTGAGCTGTGATAGGTGCCATGCCAGTATTCCTGCAACATTTGTATTTCAGATAAATTATCGGTAATGTTGACAAGTTCTTAGTGATAGTAGCTTTCCTATATATTACACAAAAATATTAGATATATTACACAAACATATTAATTACTATAACTACCTAGCAACATTAAACCCCATAAACAAGAAGCAATTTACAGGACCTGCCCATCAGCACAAACCAGTTTTCATTTTTATTAAAGTAAGAATAATGTAAAAGTCACTTTAACAACTGACTTCTATTGGACTGTGTGCTGGTAGTAGCTGGGATAGAGCTAATTTTCTTCATAGTAGCTCACAGAGGGCTATGTTTTGGATTTGAGCTGGAAACAGTGTTGATAATACAGGGATGCAGCGCTTACACAGAGTCAAGGTTTTTTCTGCTTCTCACCCCACCCCACCAGCAAAGAAGCTGAGGGGGCACAAGAAGTTGGGAGGGAACACGGCCTGGACAGCTGACCCCAACTGACCAAAGGGATATTCCATATCATACGACATCATGCTCAATATATAAAGCTGGAAGAAAAACGAGGAAGGGGAGGAACATTTGGAGTTAGAGAATTTGTCTTCCCAAGTCACTGTTACATGTGATGGAGCACAGCTTTCTGAGGATGGCTGAACAATTCCCATGGTAAGTGGTGAATGAATCCCTTGTTTTGCTTTCCTTGTGTGCATGGCTCTTGTTTTAGTTGTTAAATTGTTTTTATCTCAGCCCATGAGTTTTGTTACTTCTACTCGTCTGATTCTCTGGGGCTTAGTTGCCAGTTGGGGTTAAACCACAACAGACTGAAATTAAGCCAAAGTCACTTAGATCAGCAGGAACTTAAGTGACTGCTAATTTGAAGTCTTCTTAATTGAAAGTCAGGAAGCCACTCGTATTTACTCTAATAGGCAATGTCAATGTTTTCATCACATAAAACAAAAGCTTCAGCACAAGCAGAAATGAAAACTTCCCCACGGGCTACGTGAAGTATGTGAAATGGGCTGTTTCCCAAATAGCATTATGACTGCTCATATTGTTATTCTGCAACTTAATACCATAACTGAAAATCACTTATAAAACACACAACTACAATAATAATGTCCCATCACTGAACACTTTACATAAATAAGTATGAGCAAATGTTTTGAACAGAAATATGCGGACACACATACAGCTGCCCATGCCCATGGCAAAAACACCCAGAGACTTTTACAAAAGCACATTCAGCATACTGGATGTGCTTTTGTAAATTCAAGGTCAGCCAAAACAGTTAATGGTTTTGAATTTGTCTAAGTATTTTTAGGCATTTAACTCAGCAAAATATTTGTCCAACTACAACATCCAGTTAATGATCAAACATGAAAACCCGTACTAACTGGTCACCCATGGCAAAATCTCATGACTAAACTTTACTAATGAAGTGGTAATTATGTTTTGTAAGAAATAAGGAAGTATATGTTTCAAAGCGATTCATGTTTTGCAAAAATCACTTTAAAGTCTCAGAAAAATGTACTAGGGCTTGCCCCATCAAATGAGAAAACAAAGGTGAAAAGAAGTCAGAGGATCATTATCTGCAATCCTGAGCATCTCAGTTTGCTCATCATATGAACTCTCTTAACAACAACTACAGCACTGAAGTGAAAGAAGTGAATTGGTGCCAATGCTGTCATTCATAACAAGGCTACGAAATGTCCTGATAACAAGATGATTTTATTTAACCTCGACTCATAACTAGTAACTTGGCAGATTATTTTTTTCCTCGTAGGATGAAAGGATACAGAAGAAAATTACTAAGAAAAACTCAAGAGACTTGGAAGGCAACGGTTTCAGCAAAGTATGAGCAGCGTATTTTGGAAGGGAAGACATTAGGAGAGATGTATTAAATGCATCTGATGATTCAGAGAGTTCAAGTAGGTAGGTGTTACAGATACAGTAGATTTTAAGACACCACTACTATATCTGACACTAACCAGACAATCAACAACCTCAGAAATACAAAATAATGCTGCGTATTTAAGCCAAAATTTTAGTTGTGCAGATTCGTTAAACTACTTGTGTTTTTTTCTAGAAAAGTCTGGCTGAAGCCTAGAGCCAGTCAGTAGGAAAGAGCTGACACAGGGGATCACAGTCTGCATGAGCACATCTGAGCGTACAAAGGGAGTCAGCTCCCTACAAGCAGGGCAGAAAGCCCAGCCTAGCACTGGGAAGGACTTTTCTAAGTCTCAGGTGAATGATTCCATGACCTAGGTCAAATCTGACATCTCGGTAAATGAAACTCAAAAGCAAACTTTTTCCCTTTGTCCACGCTAACCCTCATGACCCATCTTCAAGACATACCATGGAGACCGAAAAATAAACTCTCTCAGAAGAAACAGTGCAAAGTGACAGAGATGCAGACAGAGCTTTGTCTTCCAAAACCCTAGGCCACTGACCTGCACTTTGAAATATTCACACCATGAAAAACAAAACGAACCAACCAACCAAACACTACCAAAGACGTTAAATCTTATGTGTTGACTATATGAAAAGAAGAGCCATGGGAAGAGAAAACAGTGATGACTACTCTTTGTGGAAAACAATAAACTGTGTGCTAGGGATACCTGATTACAGAGTGTATAAAACCATTTTTAACAGGTCTACAGTACTATTTTCTGTGTCTCTTTGATATGAGAACCACCTCTAGCTGAAGAACTAGTTCTTGATCTATCTGTTCTTCAAGGAAAGCCTTCCATATTACTAACACAATATATAAACATGTGCTTACTTAGGATCCAAAGAGCATCATTATTTTAACAGTACTGCCTATATAACAATGTGCTTGTGCTAGACTACTTTGCTTAATTGGGATCTAAAGGCTGAAGTAATGAGAGAAAAAACATGAACCCTGTCACACTCTCTTAACGTAAATTGACTGAGTGCTATGTGAGACACCAATTTCTACAGCCAAAAGTTTCTGTTAAAAAGCCTTTGATCGTCGATTCATTTCAAAATTGCTTAACAGTAAATCTGAAGAGGCCTCTCCAGAGAGGAGCCAACACTCACCACTTGGAAATCCATCAGAAAGAAATAGGGAGCTTATGCCATGCCTGGAAGTACTTCCCAAACAAGGTTTTACACAGAATCAAGACATTATGAATTCAGAGAGTTTGTTCTCATAGAATACTCAACAACCCTATGCTCTCACCTGTTCCTCAGTAAAAATATTCTGAATTTTCTAAAACACAGATCACCACAACCTTCCATTACAGGGTATAATCATCATAACTATTAATATTTCAGTATGAGCCTTGAATCAGCTGGTTTTAAAAGTTTATAAAATAAATACTCATGAATACTTCAAAAGTATCATCAACTGCCTTTTACCTTTTGAACTGTGTAGGAGGGTATGCATAAAACAAAGCCACAGCTTTCTCCCTCCTGGACTATGTGGCACTGAATCAGTCCACTGTTCTTTAAAAAGGCAGATTCCTATTTGCGGTACTTAATGCCACGGCTAAGCTAGCGGCATCCAGACAATAATAACTATTTTTTATTACTTGGTTTCTGAGATAAGAGGATTCTGTCATTAAAGTCTTCCCTTACACGGTGCTTATTCCTGCTCTAGTATACTGACTGAGACTGGAAAACCTTGGAATTGATCAATTCCATTTGTTTTAATAAACTGACCTACTTAGGTCCCAAGACTCTAGTGGCTTCATTCTCTAAGAGGTTTCAATTATGCCGATTAAATTAAGTAATTTTTAGATAATTTGTAATTCTCATTTTAAAATGGAGCATTAATTTATGATGCATTTTCTACCAAACTACGGTACATAGATAGTCTATGTAAACTATAAAGATGCAAAAGCCCTATTTCTATTCTCAATAGAAGAAATAGTATTTTGGACAAAGTTCCTGTACTCTCAGTGCAATGTGATGCGAAGAATTATTAGGAAATTCGATGAAATTGTCTTTCTTTCCACATGTGAAAATAACTTGACAGCCACATTGCTTGAATATTATTATATGTTTACATCATCATATGATTCCAATAGGTTTTGTATACCTTTTCCAAATAAATTATTTTCTTTCTAGCCTAGCAGTGCTGTGCTCATGCAAGCTGAACAACGCTACTATGTACTTGCACTGTTTTAAGGAACAACTCTGGTTTACTGCTGGAAGCCTCACATTGTTTTCCCCCACAATAAGTGTGCAGAACATGATCAAATCCAGTGCCAGAGGTACATGGAGGGACGGGCGCACGGCAACACCACACCACTAAAGTTCTATCTGCAATTAAGGACAAAGGTGCACATCTTCTGTAACAAAGCAGTCCCTTGCAGCACTGATTCACAGCACAAGTGAAAGTCAGATACAAAGATCCAGACATGAACAACTGAAAAAATTCCTGAACCTTCCCAAATCTCAGGCTGGAAGCCTATGAGAGAAGTAAGGAGTTGCACTGGGGCAGAGGAAAAGTCTCTTCAGATTCTCCCCCACAGTTTTCAGTGTTGCTGCATCACCAACAGGTTGGAAATTACCCTCTGTCTCCAACTATTCACAGGAGACTGTGCCCAGTTCTGAGCTCCCCAGTACAAGGGAGACATTGACATACTGGAGAGAGCCCAGGAAAGGGCCACAAAGATGCTGAAGGGACTGAAGCATCTCTTCTATGAGAAAAGTCTGACAGCTGGGACTGTTCAGCCGGGAGAAGAGAAGGCTCGGGGGATCCAGTCAATGTCTGTAAGTACCTAAGGGAAAGTACGAAGAGGATGGAGCCAGCTGCTTTCAGTGGTGCCCAGTGACAGAATCAGGCAATGGGCACAACCTGAAGCACAGGAGTTTCCTTCTGAACATCAGGAAACCATTTTTTTACTATCAAGGTGACCAAGTACTGGCACAGGTTGTCCAGGGAGGTTGTGGAGTCTCCATCCTCAGAGACATTTGAAAGCCATTTGGAAATGGCCCTGGGCAACTGGCACTGGCTGGCCCTGCTTGAGCAGGGGGGTGGACCAGATGACCTCCAGAAGTTCCTTCCAACCTCAACCATTCTGTGATTTTTGCAAATTATGTAGACACAGAACACAGGCCAACAATAGTTCCTAACCCAGGATTTGCCTGTAACACCCAAATGACAAGAACACATTTAAAAATGTCCATTATACACCTGACCAATTTTTTCACATCTTAGCTGCTAAGAGGTGCATACAGTGTTTTATATTACCACAACCACATGAAATTAAACAATTATCGGAATAATTTAATCTTTTCAAGACACCTGTGAATCCCCGTGTGACTTATCTTTAACTTCTGGAATATTTTGATATTTTAGAAACTCACTGAGGTTCATAAACTAAAGCACCTGACGAAACAGGACTGAAAATAATTGATATGTACCTGCATTTTACAGAATATTTACGATATGTTTCTGTGGGAACACAGTTAAAGTAATGAAAATAATAATATTTTTTTCTGACTTTTAATAATACACAGTGTTTCAAAAAGATTGACCCAATTTGAAATCACTGTATCTTTGAAATTGGGTCCGTCTTTCTGAAACACCCAGCATAGTATCTCTTATTCTGAGTTTCAATGGCAAATAAGATTTGTTGTCCCATTAAACATATTTTCTTTCTATTTGAATATCTCATAGTATGAAACAGAAACTTTAAGTCTGACCATTGTAATTAATTTTATCTTATACAGCATTACCATTCACATGCAAAAATCAAATATAGCAAAAAATCAAATGCTAGCTAGCCAGTATCATCCCAAATATAACCGGTCTAACTTATTTCCTGCATTGTCTATTGACTATTAGTTTAAGAATCTACTTAGCAGGAACTGTGGTCTTCTGTAGACACAGAAAATATACATTCTTTTGCACTAGTTATTCGTCATAATGCAAATGCTACAATTTGTTTTGCAAGCTGTTACTCTCCTACTTGAATTATATTATATCTTTCAGCTTTCTGTAGCTGTCATTAACTTTGGCCTCTTCTTTATCTTCAATCTGAAGTTAATTCTCTGGCCAGCATGTTGCTTGCCGCTTTGAGGGATTAAATATAAGGGTTTATGAAGAAAAGGAGCTTTTCATACAATGCTATTACACCATGATAGCTTTCACATAAATTGTTGACTCTTGAAGAATGCATGTTAAACACAGATGTTGTTCATTTAAAAATAAATATTATCATACTGCAAAATAATAGAAAAGGATTATTTAAAAGCATTCACTAAACATATATGCAATCCTATTAGGAGAAGCATACAGTAACATACCCATATTCTCATCGTAGCACACAGACATCAGAAATGCTGTTTGTGGTTTATATAGATTGTACAATTATTCTTCTAAGATATATTCAAAATAATAGCAAATTTTTTACTTCTAAAGGAAATTATCTTAAGAAAATGGTAAATATAAAGAATTATTCTAGTGTCACAGAGCTGCAAATCTGTCTTCTGGTAGTACCAGCATTTCATTTTATCTCACTTTAGCTGCTGATGAAGTCAGGCATTCATCTACAGACCCATTTGGAAATTTAGGACAGTAATTAAATGGTTTATGCTGACCATAATATAGTGTGTCTGTGTTAATGTCTAAGAAATGTCTAAACAATGGTTGCAATAACAGAGGAGAAATGTGGTCTACTTTTGGATGACATTTCCTTTCACACGCTTCAAAACAAACTCACTGATAATTCTTTAGCAATATACATGTATACTTCTGATTTAAAAAACGTGCAACTTCAGCTGACCCTGCTGATCTATCTGAGCACCAGTACAGTATCTCAAGCTCTTCCATCACAAACAACTGGGAAAATTTTAGAAATTTAAAGTACACATGAGACGTTATCAGTTGGAAATAATGCCAATATCACTCTCATTTCCCTTCCCAACATGTCATAAAGTGGAGAATGGTGAAAGAAGCTGCGAGAGACAACCTTGCTAACAATTTAGCTACTGAAAAGTCTGCATAGTTGAGGGAATTTTCTGTAGCATTAAGCGAGAGCCTAAACAACATCTATCACGACCTAATAATAATAATTAATAATTCAGATGTGTTCTCTTGCTTCACATGCTCTGAAATGCTAAAATAAAGACTATTTTAACTTCAGTTAATTTGCACTGGATTATAGCTGAGTGACTTAAGAAAAAAAATATTATTAATATTACATCTATAACAGATGGAATAAGCATGGATAAGCATAATCTTTTCATTGTTTTACAGAACCACAATCCACCAGCAAGTGTACAAATCCGCATGATATCCTTGAGTGCTGAATTTAAATTTGAGTCTCAGAGAGAGGTGAAAGATGTACAAGATCTTAAGTATACAAATAATCTTTATCTGACTAAACATATAAGCTAGCTTCTGCAACTCCTTGGCAGGGTCAAAGCACATCTTTATTTCTGCATAATCAACATCACTTCTCACTTGTTCTTGATTTTCCAAACTGTACAGACAACAAACAAACAAATGGGTGCGACTGAGGACTCGGGAACCTGCAGCTCAGTATGGCACACTAGGATATGATACCTCCAGGAAAACCAGAGATGAAAGTTCTTCTGAGGTAGCTCTGCAGGCAAAAGCCCCGATATCTACTTACACACCCATTCAGCAAAGAAAATTAACTGTTAGCAAAAGCATTTTAATTCCAGTGTAACTTCACATACACTGGACATAAGTACTTAAGCACTGCAGAATAAGCAGCCCACATAATGTAGAGAGTTATGAATATTTGAAATACGCAAATACACATATCTCACTTTTCTAGATGGCACTGTTACCCTTGAAAACTTTGAGTTTAGCTCTTTAGACCTGGGCTTCAGATTGAAAAATAATACTAGCACTTTTCAAAGAGCTCTAGAGGACTGATTCATTCAAGATTATGAAAGATGCCAGATAATCAGACAGAATGAATAGTAGATGGCCTTACAGCCAGACATCTGAAGTATCAGTACTTTCCTGTTAAGTAGAAAATCTCTCTCTCCTTCCCCTAATAGTCTAACACTGACAATGACAGTAACTTTCCAAATGGCTCTTCAGCTCACCTTCCATTTTTAAATACGCTGAATATGCAAGCATAAAATTGCTGTTATGCCCATCCGCAAGAGATTTCATTTGGCAGGGTACTTTTCACCTATTTTGCATGTACAAGCCAAAGGGGAAAATGGTAAGCAGTCCATTATTTTTACATTCCCTGTTTTCCTTAAATACTTCGGGTGATTAATTCTGAATATTTATTTAAAATTTAGGTTATATAAAATGCACCTTTCTCCCTGCTGACTGGTTATATATTAGATCAGTCTTTATATTGTGTATTCAAGAGATGATGGATGGCATACAATCAGGGTGACTCACAATGAATAAAGCTGCCACTCTGGAATGTTTATGAAGACTGGCACTAATGGCCAAGGCACAGAACTGAATGAGCAACATATTGCTACATAACTACAAAGGTTTGCAAAGTAACGTATCCCAGCAATATTTACAGCCTCACAGAATGTTTGGGGTTGGAAGGGACCTCTGGAGATCATCCAATCCAACCCACCTGCTAAAGCAGGTTCACCCAGAACAGATTGCACAGGAAAGTGTCCAGGTGGGTTTCGAACGTCTCCAGAGAATGAGGCTCCACAACCTCCCTGGGCAGCCTGTTCCAGTGCTCTGGCACCCCCGAAGTAAAGAAGTTTCTCCTCATATTCAGGTGGAACCATCTGTACTTCAGTCTGTGACTGTTGCCCCTCATCCTATCCTTGGGCACCACGGAAAAGAGTTTGGTCCCAGCTTCTTCACATATTACTGGCCGCTGAAAGTTGGGGAAAAGTCTTCCCTTCCACCTTGAAATATGGAAGCACATGGCCCCTGAAGACATGGACAACCCCTTCCACCATGCAAGAAAGGCGGCTTTAGTATTTCAGCATCTGCTCTTCCACAAGCAGCTGGCTGAAACCTGAAGGGAGGCCTTCAACTAAGGGAACTCCGTGGAAGGGAAAATGAACGACTCTTCCTTTCTATTAGTAAATGAAATTGTTCAGTCATGACCTCATGTATATTGTTATTTATTGTGGGGGGTGTTAACTGAAAAGACCCAATTAGATATGAGGTTTAAAGTGAAATCTCACATGCACTCGGTCACCTCCACTCATCAAGCAGCATTCAGGCAGTGTTGATCTCCTTGAATGATACACGGTGTGAATACTGGCTCAGCCCGTATACAAAATCCAAAACTGATTTAGTTAGTTATGATTCTAAACTAGGCATGAAGCAATTGAAACTTACAGTACAGGTATAAAAATGGACAGTAAACAAACACTTTAAAGAAAACACTAGTACAGGAGTCTACAGGATACATAGAGCATTACAGAAACAGCAGATGAATGATTATCTAATTAAGCTTGCCTTGCAAGCATATCCAAAGAAGCTCTGAGCATCTGCTTCTCACATCAAGGAGATGAAAAAACAGAAGAATTTAAGTTGCCTATATACCAAATTTTGTCTTCATAATGTTGTCTACTTACTGACAAACATACGACTCTTAAAAAATTTCTGTCATCGTTCTTCTTCACTGACTACTAACTTCATCTGCACAACAGAAATAAGCCATGATAGTTGCTAATCCTACAGAGACCTGTAAAAGCCCCTAAATGGCTTGAAATAGTAATTTTAAAATAATTTCATAGTCCCAGATTCTAAAGAAACGAAAATGCATTCTGCCGTACTTCAGACTTCAAGTGCCTTGCCCAGTAAGTTTTTGGACACTATCAAATCCATATTGTAGTCTTCAAATCATAAGAAATGCTTGTCCTTAGGAATCATTTCTTTGGACAGGAATATTTTGTTTCTTCCCTCTCCCCCACAACTGGGTCACAAATAATTTGTGGTTGAAGCTCATCTGACATTTACCTCTCAAAGTTGGTTTAAACAGAATTAAAAAAAAAAAAAAAAAAACAGCCAAAACAACCCCAACCGACATCAAGGAACATAACGTAGCAAGTCAGAGTTTTTTAGAAACAGAGAAAATAATTCATTTTAGTTCAGAACTTCCAGTCCAATAATACGAATAATGTCCTGGTTTCGGCTGGGATAGAGTTAATTTTCTTCCCAGTAGCTGGTATAGTCTTTTGGCTTGCATTTAGGATTGGAATAATGTTCTATATACACTGATGTTTTAGTCGTTGCCAAGTAGTCAAGGACTTTTCAGTTTCTCAAGCAGTGCCAGGTGCACAAGAAGCTGGGAGGGGGCACAGCCAGGACAGCAGATCCAAGCTGGCCAAACGCACGTTCCATACTGTATGACGTAATGTTCAGTATATATTTTGGGGGAGGCTGACCAGGGGTATCATTGCTTGGGGACTGCCTGGGTATCAGTTGACAGGCTGTGAGCAATTTCATTGTGCATCACTTGTTTCATATATTATTTTATTATTATCATCATCACTATTATTATGATTATTTTCCCTTTCTGTCCTATTAAACTGTCTTTACCTTAACCTACAAGGTTTACCTTTTTATCTTCCTGATTCTCTACCCCATCCCACTGGGAGATGAGTGAGCAAACAGCCGTGTGGTGTTTAGCTGCCTACCAGGTTGAACCATAACAACACAGCATCCCACAGTCACTATCCAGCTCTCTGCACAGGCTACCCAGTGGTTGGAAGCCTTTCTCTAAATAGCAATCTGGACTCAGCTGAGAGAAGATGAATCAACTTTAAAGCACAGCTTTACATACCCCAAATTAAAAGTCTACTAAAATATTGAATAGATTAAAATAATCTTGTGAGCATAGAAGTTTCAATTAAAAGCTTAGTGGAAAAATGAGACAGCAGTAAAACGTAAAACAAGGCACTGCAGGTCAGATAAGTCTGCTCTTAGCACTGGTAAGAAATATGCAGGAGAAGTCCTGTACAACAGAAAACCTAAGGTATCTGTAATTCAAGGACAAAGAACCAGTTTACACAGCACAGAAGCAATGAAGATAGGGAACTAGCTAAATCATGGGCCTTCTCAGAGTCAACACGATGAGTTTGATTCAATACTTATATAAAATAACTGTGGGATAAAGGAAGCAGGTGAAAGTATCATGGCAATTATATTAATGCTTATCATTGAAAACATACGAACACTACGTGGCCCTCAAACTGTCCGGTTACTTTATAGATTTCACCTGCCCTCCTCATCCCAGGTTCTTCTGAGACAACAGATGCATTCTAGTAAGAATTCCTCTCTCCTCAGGGAAGACAGAATTCAATTTACTGCAAAAGGCTGTTAATATTGGTACTTTTTCTTCCATTTCCATTCCTCATTAGAGCTTTCTTCTAGCAGCCTTACAGATTATATATGAGATCTGATTCCTTCCCCTCTGCCTTGCCTTAGCTCTACTCCATGGCCTGAAATCCTCAAATTTATCATATTTGCTGAAGACATTCATTCCGTAAAACTATGGAAAATAATTCCTTTATTATATATTTCTTGTGTGTTCATTCCTTCATTCACAAGATAAAAGTCTAGAGCACTGAGTAAACATCTTGACAAAAATATACAAGAACATATTTGCAATTTAAACCATCTGGCTCCAGAACAAACTCACCTAGTTTCTCCCCAAAACTGAATTTTCAGTTACTTCTGTTTGAACAGAAGAAAACCAGGATTTTTTTAGAAAAAGGAAAAGTGGGTCAATCTCATTTGTTCATGAAGCAGAGGATGGTTCAGCGCTGTGTGTCAGGACCATAACTGGTTTCGAGTTTGTCAACTGTAGTTTCTCTGACAAGGGCTGGTAACAAGTCAACTTTTATTCTTTTACCCCAAGGCTGAGAAAAGAAGAAAATTCTTGAAAGAACATTTAACTGACCTCATAGTGCTAACTCAGTCCACTTTAAAGGGATAAATGACCAGCTCTATGGGCTCCACTTAGAAAAACTTTAAATAGCACAGCTGACCACTAACACTAAAAGGTTCTGCAATTTTGACCTACACTTTGCCTACATAGATGCAGGGAAAGGGAGGGGGAAGGATTTTGTCCTGAGAGCTGGGAAGAGATGCTGACTGAAATTTTAAATGATACTTCCACTTAAGACATTAGAGAATATACTTTTTTATGTTACTGAGAGCAATAAATATACTTACCGAATGTTTAACCTTGACTACTGAAGTTTTTCTCAAACCACCTGAGACACAAATATGGTAATACATAGGCTATAATTTTTTCCTGGTAGGTAACTGCTCAAAGGTTTTCAATTTAATTAAAATTGTCGTAAATTTATCGTCAGTTCCAACTGACTCCACTCTAGAAGCCTGTAGCATTGATTTTCTTTAAGGAGAAGTTTGGTGGGTTCTTTGGATGTTTTTTTGGTTTGGGGTTTTTTTGGTATTTTTGGTTTGGTTTTTTGTGGGGGTTTTTTTAATTATTCATAATGTGATAATCAACAGTAGATGTGTTTCTGTTGTACAAATGATAGTTATGCAGCAGTCCAGAATGCCAGATATAATACTAGACAAACTCTGAATTTCCTGTTGAAGTCTCGAAAATAAAGGACAAGTTACCCCAAAGAAAATAATTTCACAGAATCACAGAATGTTAGGGATTGGAAGGGACCTCAAAAGATCATCTAGTCCAATCCCCCTGCCGGAGCAGGAACACCTTGATGAGGTTACACAGGAAGGTGTACAGGTGGGTTTTGAATGTCTCCAAAGACTCCACAACCTCCCTGGGCAGCCTGTTCCAGTGCTCTGTCACCCTCACTGAGAAGAAGTTTTTCCTCAAATTTAAGAGCAACCTTTTGTATTCCAGTTTGTACCCATTACCCCTTGTCCTACCACTGGTTGTCACTGAGAAGAGCCTGGCTCCATCTTCGTGACACTCACCCTTTACATATCTATAAACATTAATAAGGTCACCCCTTAGTATCCTCTTCTGCAAACTAAAGAGATCCAGCTCCCTCAGCCTTTCTTCATAAGGGAGATGCTCCACTCCCTTAATCATCTTTGTTGCCCTGCGCTGGACCCTCTCCAGCAGTTTCCTGTCCTTCTGGAACTGGGGGGCCCAGAACTGGACACAATGTTCCAGATGTGGTCTCACCAGGGCGGAGTAGAGGGGAAGGAGGACCTCTCTCAATCTACTAATCACATCTCTTCTAATACACCCCAGGATGCCATTGGCCTTCCTGGCCACAAGGGCACAGTGCTGGCTCATGGTCACCCTGCTGTATTACAGATATCCTAAAGTAATATCTTACCATTCCCATGTGCACAACAAAGGTATGTAGTTATCCACCTATGCATACAGAACTCAGGCTATGAAGACATAACATAAAATACTATTTAACTATGATACATATTAAGAAGAGTTATTGATATTTGATTCATTAATTCCACAGACACACACTATGCAATCCTTCAAAAGACACTGGAGTTGTTTTTTTTCCAAATGAATAAAGTGTAACATGCTTCCCTTCACTACAACAAAAAATAATAAAATAAAAGAAAAAAAAATATTCCTGCATACAAGAGAGAAGTAATCAGGAATTTATGGTGATAAGTCACCATACCAATGTTCTGTTGGACTCAAAGTGCCGAAGTGAAAAACTGATCGACTGTGACACCGCAATAGCTGGGACTACATAGCAAAAGAGAGAGAAAGATCCCTAAGGACCAAAGTGCACATCTTTGTAATGGAAGTAGCTGTAATAAATCTAAGCTGACAAGTATTCAGAGACTGAAGCAATGTTCCATCAAATATTTTTAAAGTCAGTTCCACACAAGTCAACCCAGCTTCGCCTGGAGATTTATCAGACATTTAGCTGGTGCACATGTGATCACTTGTTAAAGTGAAGGGGAAGGCAAAAGAAGTGGACAAATGAGAGATACTAGACCAAGGCACAATAATATTTTTAATGCCTAAGGATGCACCTTCACATTTCATTAAAGTTTAGAAACATTTAAAAACCTCTTCTCATACCTCGCATTTCTTAAAATAGCTTTCATTTTCCCCTTAATGTTTTTATTTAAGGAAAATAACTGAGAAACTATTTTCTTTATTTTCCTAAACATATGCATGTGTCTCAATCAAAGTTATTTAAAAAAAAAAAAATATGTCATTTAAGTTGTTTATTTTCCTAACACCTTTCTAACTTTTGAAGTTTTACAGAGAAGTTCATAAAATTCTGCTGGGAAACCCAACCAACTCAGACAAAAGTAAGACAATTGATTTAAGGGGACTTTAGAAAACAATACTAGAAAAATAAGATATCACTCATTCAAGAAAAATCAGTTTACTAATATCCTACACAGTATCAGCTCAAGCAAAAGAATGAGAGTAGTCATGGAGTCCCTGTTCAGGAACTGCTACTCTCAATAGCAGACTGAGCTTGCTCAATATTGGGAATTCTTCAAAATACTTACCAACAGGGATAACTTGACAAATCCTGATGTCAACAAGAGCCCCAACATTTGGCAGCAAAAATAGATACTTCAAGTACCTGACTATATGCCAGACGGATTCTGTATCCTGCTTCCATCTACACCCACATGAGAAATGTGAACAGCCCTCAAATGCTCTAACTCACAGTTCAGAGACAGACAATGCTACCAAAACTCTTCTAAGATCAAGCCTTCCCCAAAATTTAGAAACATGTAAAATGATAAAGCAGGGAGTGGAAGGGGGAGAAGAGGCAGGGAGCAGAGGGGTGAGACAGAAGCGGGGGGTGAATCAGTTAAAAGTCGTGAAATAAGACAAGAAGGCAAAATCCTGTAACATTTTGCAAAGATGGTTCAGAGACAGTGGAGCTGAGCGCAGTACTAGACATTCTCTGACGTGAGCCCTGAATCCACGCTCCTTCTGTATTTCTGGCCATACCACACAGTGCAAGCATGACCCTGTTCACAGCATTACTGGTAAATTTTGGTTTTGGTTTCACACAAGTGAAATGTAAAGATGCAGTGGAAAGCAGTCAGGGGTATTGCGGACTGGAACAGGCTGTCTGCTCCCCAGAGCTTCGTGTTCGCAGACTTCAGTAGATGTGAGTCAACTGATCTAGGGATTCAGGAGTTTGAAGATGTTCCTACAGAAAGTATCTGAATCTCGCTGCCAGCAGGAAATTCTGTGACTCTTCTATTTATTTAGATTCACATTTTCATATCCAAGCTTGATGACAGCCATCTACTGACAATTAGATTTACGGAGTGAACAGAGATGGATAAACTGTCACACAAACTGACATCCACAGTTCTACTCATCCGATGATGGAAGCTGGCATGGGCTTGTCTATGTGAATGAGAGAAGACAGCACAGGGTGGAGATGTATCATAAGGGGCTGCTGAGGTCCCTGAACGCAAACACAAGCAGTTATTAATTGATGAGGTAAAGATGTAGGAGCCAGATGGATTTCTATCATGCAGTCCTTTTTGATCCTCATCTGTGTTCTTTTCTGCTGAAGAATGAAGGAGTTGCTGGTTCCAGCAATGCAGTTCTACCCTACCTAAGACTCGCCGTGGCAGAATTGCACCATTATTGCACCTGGAAGCCTCCTACTGCAATGGCCACGGAGAGCCCAACACAGTCTCTCATCGAGAAATGGGACTGAAATCTGCCTGTGCCAAACTGAGACTGCCTCAGTTAACAAAGAAATGAGGGCTACAGCGAGGTGACTCATTCCATTTTGAAGCATCCATCTGTTTTTCTGCCTTTAGAAGCTTCTGATCAGTTTTAAAACTACTGACGTGAACAGTTTCAGAATTGTGAATTTCCCAGGTAAGCATTTTTTGGATTAACACATATCAACTTCAAATTGATCAACAAAACCTACCTATCATAAAGCATAAGCACAAACCCACATTTTCCCAAGACGATTATATACTATTAATTTGGTGGGTTTGTTGCTAAGAGTCTCCAGCATCACTGAATTATTTACTCATCTGTGTAGATACCAACATGTGAAGAATTACTTTTTTTCTTCAAAAGTTACTAATACAGAATTACATGATAGCCAGATTTTAATTCAAGTGATGGAGGGATCAGGGAAAGAAAAAGCAAAGAGCACCCATTTATTTCTGCTTTACTGGAGTCCAGCAATGACAGTGATGACAGCATTGATGGTGACACCATGCACCTACAGCACCGTATCTGAAGAGGATTCCCAATGGCTTGAGCTGCAAAAACACCACCCACTGTTTCTCAACCCTCTGAAAGCTGTTATTTAAGTTAGTCATCTAAACTCTATAATAAAGAGGATACAGACACTCTATAAGGTAATTAATCCCATGCTAAGAAAGGAAGCCAAGAAAAGTGAGATGACAGTGAGACCCTGCAAGAGGTCTCTTGCCACTAACAACTGGAGAAGCCTGAACAACTGTGTTACACAAGATGTCTGAGTTTAGTATAGGAAGTTGGAAAAAATAAATCAGTCTCTTGGCTTGCTAGACTGAGGTGTGGGGCTTGATTTTATGTTAACTGCAACAATGAAGAATTTTCCTTTCATCATCTGCTCTATCTACAAATAGAAAGCAATGCTTGAAAAGAAGCAAAAAGCAGACTGAAATGGATTTAAAAATTAGTTCTAAGCTACTTGCCACACTTGAAAAAATATGACAACTCAAGGCTCTTGTCATTCACAGACGTGTTATAAAAATCATAGCCAAAATTGGCCAAAATTCATGCTATACATACATATGTATATATATATATATATATATATATATAATCTTCCTGGTTTTCTGTAGTGCTTTTTACAACAGCTGAGGGGCATCATCGACATTGCCTACACTGGCTATTGAAAAGCACAGAAAGAGCTATAATAAATTTTGCACTTATTTTGGAGAGGCTGGAGGATGGAATCCTTATCTTAAACAACAAACATGATTAGTTTTATTCAATGGGACAACTCACATTAGGAAAAACATTTGTATATATGGCTGCTTGCAGAAGGAGACCTAAAGCAATTTTGTTGTCCTTGACATTCCGTTTCATGCAGAGGTCTTTTATTTTCTATATACGACACTCATATTTTATACACGGTAGCTTGGAGAGACCTGTTTTCATCAACCTCAGCACCTTTTTGAAATCCTCTAATGCATTACAGCTTGTGTCAGAATATGGCAAGTTAGTGTTCTGCACTTCAAATAAATGAGGAAGTTCTTGTTTGAAAACACAACACACAAGAGTGAAATTAAATATATGGTTTAGCAAAGAAATTTTAACGCATAGAATTCATGCATCTTTCATGGGTTTTAGGTCAAAGAAAATGCACGTATATATACACTTTGAGAGCCGGACTCAGATAATTTAGGATTAAAAACTGAATAAAAATAAGTAAAATAATTATCTGAATAAGCAAACATTAATAGGAAATAATTTTCTTCATTTTCACTTCTCTGAATAATTATACCTGGGGGCTATTATGAATAATTTATGAGATGGCATGCAGTTTACATGTAGCCCTGAAAGTCTATGCATTTATAATACAACCATTCCAAATACTTCTGGGGCAAACCATGCCTGGTAAGTGACTTCTGCACAAACAGTCTTTCAGCCTTAGGATACTTTAAGCTTCTGTTAGAGCAAGGCACTCCATTTAAAAAAAAAAAAAAAATAGTTTATTTAAATCTCTCTCCTGCAAGTAGCATTCAATAATTCATTAAAAAACTTGTAACTCCAAACTTCCTTTAAGCTTTGCGAAATATTGACTAACTACTTTATATATTGATCTTTACAGTGATTAAATTTTTAAGGCACTTGAGAATAAATTCTGGTAAAGGCAATATCCTCTTTTTCCCAGCAGCATATAAATTATGTTGTGCAGCCCAAACCCAAACCATTCTGAGTACTCTGCACTAGTTTAAAAAGTACAACGTTGTTTCTTGCAAAAACAAAAACCCGACTCATAACTCCAGTGTTCTATTTTCTGACCAAGTGGAATATATGGGGACCATTTAAAACAATTACACACCAGTTCTCTATTGAAAGTCCTGTTTGCCAAGAAACAGTTTATTGTACACATACTAAAAAAAACCCCAAAGAATGTGCAAAAAATCCTTTTTTTTTTTTTTCTTTTTTTTTGGTCTAAATTGAATTTTAGTCTTGACCAAAGATGAAAAAGACACTTGCAAGAATACAATAGGACTACACATTCTTTTCTCTCAAGATCATTGTGCAGATTTGTAAACACACAGTACTTTGTCTTCCAGCATAAGTAAACTACACTTAATGGCTGGAGGAGTACTGTATAAAGAGATAAAGTAGAACAAAAGACTTTCTGCAAAATACAATTCAGTCCTTATGCATAAATTACCCGTTCACAATACTGGCGCCTTTTAATAAATTTTGGCCTTTAAAGTAGAATTTTGTCAGCTTGTTTTGTTTCTAACACTTTTACTGGTTTTCTAGTACATTTTACTTCTTCCTCTTCAAGATGCAGCAGAAATAACAACCACCAACAGAAACTGTGTTTTCAAAACCTGTAAGTTCATTTATGAATTCTTTTCTGCCTAAACTGTATATCTCAAAAATATGTGTATTCTGTTCCTGTGCACCTGAAGTTCACAGGCTAGATTTTGTCTTTTCATCCATATTTCACCTGTATATAGGAACCTATCTTCACAGTACACCATAATGTTCCTTAGAAATTAAAGAAAACAAGAACAAAAAAAAAGGTTCCTAAGGACCATCCAAAGCACTGGCGTAGCTCCATCTTCCACACACCACATTTTGCTAATTATATCTCAACAACTCAGGTCTTGTAAGACCTCTTGTAAGAGGAGGAAGCAGATGACACTGTCAGCATGCCAGGGGAAGGAGTAAGAGAAGCAGCAAGGGAAGCCCAGGAGGGAAGAGAATCAAGAGTTGCTGGGTTTTTTAGCAGCTACCAAAACCCGGCTCAACCCTACACAAAGATTACATGTGTTTCAAACCTGCACTGAAGCCACTGTACACCAAGAACTACCACATGTATTCCTTCTGTGCAGAAAAAAGGTGGTTTCAACACAAAATTTGATGCCAGAGTAAAGGGTGTGAGAAAATTAAAAATTGCCTCGTCAAAATAACAAAAAAATGACTCAAAGTTCGTCCCTTAAAATAAATTCCCTTGTCATAACATACTCCATCTCCTGCTACCATACACTTTTACTTCTCTCCAACAAAAACACAGCCTTCTAAGGGTGGACCAGCATACTTCTGATACCTTCTCCCTTTCAAGATCTTTCAGTAACACTAAGCATCTTGCCTACCTACATCCAGAGCCACCCTTGTCCTACTAGTGCTTTAAATTACTGAAAATGCATTAAAAATACTGATTTTTATAAGCAAAGTTGGTACTGGACCAATGACAAAACTTAGTAACTGTTACCCCTGCCAGGAAAGGGTGGTGAGCAATATCTACCCTCCCTGAAAGCTGCTGTATTAGAAAAGTACATCAGCTTCCTTTATGAAAAAAGTAAAGGTCACTAGCCAGAGAACATGATTCTAGATGTCCTGTCTTGCCTCTACTGTTTGCCATTTCACTACAAGACTGATTACTAATATCAAATTCTCCTAAACATATGTTACATCATATCCCAGCATATGCTTAAGTTGCTTATAACATTAAAGTACACTAGCTAGCTTCATAATCAAAGTTCTAGTAACGTCTTCATTATAAATGAAACAAACGTCTAAGATTCTTAACTTTGGGGAAGGCAAGAGTAGAAACAACACAGCTACGCAGTGCTTACTTGTGGTGTAAATGAGGAAAACGAGATAATTTTGTATGGGGGAGATGCAGCTAAAACAACCATTCCACTTCAAGTCTGAATCAGCAACGCAGACATCCACGTGTCATACCAACCCCTCCTTCCCTGGTATCTATTGCCAATGGCACACCACAAGAGAACTTCATCAAGATTGGTAATGCACACATAACAACTAGAGCAATCTTCTATGGGCAAGATATCCACGGATATTCCTTTTTATGAATGAAAAAGAGAGAGAAAGAAAGGCTGTTCCATGTAATGACTTCCTTGATGGTACCTTAGCTGATTTCATACTCTTCTAGCAGAAAGGGCACATCAAGAGGTGAGATGACAAGACCAAAAAACACCATGTTAAGCCATTTCTTAGCAAATGACAGTATAAAAAAGAGCATTAAATGCAAAGATGATTTAGAGGAATAACATCTTCTGTTTTATAGAAGACATGGGGACCACCAAAGAGTGTGCAATTTCTTACATAAATACTGATTTTTCATCTTTACTGAATAAGAGGCCATTCAAGAAATTAGTTAATCTTAAAAAAAACAAACTCTATATCTTGAAAATCAGTTAGCAAGTATACTCCAACAGAGCAGCCTTTCAACTTGGCACATGTTGGAAAATGCCTCAGTAGAAGAGCAGCAAACCTAAGAGGTGGATATCACATGCCAGATGCTGACCATTTCCATGCAATTTCTATGAACACAAAGCACTGTCCCTGAACCAGCTGAGCTCCTTCCCAACAAGCAAACAGGCAATTTTCATCCCTTTCTTTGGCAAATCTGGTCTCCATGACCAACCCACACCTCCTCACTCTTAGCTGCAAGGAGACACTTGGTGAAGAGAGAAGCCAAGTTATTACTCGTGAGTTATTTTTTGAAGAGGAAACTGAGACATTGGATTCCACCCATCCAATGGACAGTGTCTGACACCGCACCAAATGTTTAAGCATAGCAACCAAATAAACCATTTTAACTAGGAGCAGAGCCTGTATTTAATTCATTTGGCTATTCCACATGATAAACTTCATCAAAGCAGATCTCCATTTTATATTATCTCCTTTCCTGGGAAAAGTATTGGCCAGTCTTCAACTCCCTAAGCTAGAAAACATATGGGAGAAGACAGATTTCAGAAAGCACAGAGGTTCACTGAATACCGAAGATCCAGCCAAGAGCCAGTCATCAGTCGAGCATCCTCAGGAAAGACAACTATCAGCTCCTGAAACAAAACACATGGAGCTCCAAGGTGCTCTAAGTACAGTAATAACAAATGAAAAGAAGATGGAAGCTGCATGTAACCTTTGTCCTCCAAACAGGGAACTATTTATGAGGGTGGTTACAGAAGAAATCAATTTAGCAAACTTTCGACAACTGAAAACTTCACAGCAGTTTTATTTGTATGGTGTACTGGGATCTATAAGCCTACAGAAAACTACAATACTTGAAACTTTATCGGAGTATAAAGTACCACTAATCTTTGCTACTTCCTTAAGAATTCAGAATTCTCTTTTTTACATAGACTGTTTTTGCTTTCTTGTCCAGATTCTTTCTTTTCATCTAAAAAAAAAAAAAAAAAAAAAAAAAAGGGTAATTTTTTTAAGTTTCTGTCTTCTGAAACATGTGCATCCTATAGAGAGAACCATGCAAGTCTCATTGGAGCATCCATGATTAAGCAAATACAATATCTTGCCCTCATTTTCACATACATTTAAGGATAAACCTGCTGCAAAGCAGAGGAAAAGCACCTAGTAGACAAAAAAACCTCACTTTTAATTTATGTTTGTAATGAAGTAAAGAAATGCTTAAGGTGGGATATATTTTAAATCAAAAGACAGTCAACACAAAGAAGGTCTGATACATTTATTGCACGTGCTATTTTACTATATAAATACTAGAAATGAAAGCAAATAATTTACGAGAAGAAATTCAGATTTTCCATATGGGAACCCTGTGTTATATTCTCACATATAAAGTTTAAATCCTGTCATGTACTCCTCTTCAGCGTACAAATGTCTGGAATAACACAACCTGAAATAAGTAATTACTTCAGTGTAATCAGAAATATTATCTGCAAAACTCTTGCTAGGCACCCTGTATTTTAAATGGTTTATTAGAAAAGAAAGCTGACTTATCTCTAGAGATCAGTCTTTCAAATTAATATATTTCATGTTCTAAATAATGTATTGTAGCTAAGTAGCAGAGAAATTGGAAAATTTATGAGTAACATTATACATGGTTATAAAAAATTAACCTTTCATTTATTTTTCTTGAAGGAATCCAGTATACTATTCTTTTTAAACTCATAGTTAAGAATCTGCAAATACTTGTGATATTCCTTTTAATATTTTCAAGTAATAGCTTTCCTGCATTAATACTAAACATGCAAAAAAGTAGTATCCTTCTTGGGAACCTGTATGATTTTACATGCAGTTTCTACCCAAAAAATAAACTTGTAAAACCAAAACAGCCACAGTGGTCAGCAGAGCTTTGTAATCCAGTGTAATTAATTTCTTGATGTAATAATAGACATTATGAGAATTTTCATATTTTCAAGAATGGCGGATTAGAGAAAAATGAAATACGGACATGCCTGCAATATCTACATAATGCCCAAACTTTTCTCTGTGTTCATAATCTGTCCCAAAGCAGCTCAAAGCACAAGAGGATTAAAGAGCATAAATACAGAGACACCTGAAAATGAAGACCCAGCCAGAGTGACATATTTTGTCGCATCCTAACTTCCCTCCCCAAAAAGCACCTCCCTTATGAAGAAAGGCTGAGGGAGCTGGGTCTCTTTAGTTTGCAGAAGAGGAGACTGAGGGGTGACCTTATCAATGTTTATAAATATATAAAGGGTGAGTGCCACGAGGACAGAGCCAGGCTCTTCTCGGTGGCAAACAATGATAGGGCAAGGGGTAATGGGATCAAGCTGGAACACAAGAGGTTCCACTTAAATTTGAGAAGAAACTTGTTCTCAGTGAGGGTGACAGAGCACTGGAACAGGCTGCCCAGGGAGGTTGTGGAGTCTCCTTCTCTGGAGACATTCAAAACCCGCCTGGACGTGTTCCTGTGCAACCTCACCTAGGCGTTCCTGCTCCAGCAGGGGGATTGGACTGGATGATCTTTTGAGGTCCCTTCCAACCCCAAACATACTGTGATACTGTGATTTTGACCTTAATTGTGTTGTATACAAAGGAAAAACCATATCTTGTGGCAAATAAAACACCTTTATCAACTCCAAGGAGCTTAGTTTATCAATCGCATTACTTCTTGAGATGTGCCTACGTCAGTCAGGAGGCCACAATGACAAAAGGAAACAAAGACACACATTTTTGTCCTGCTGCTAAAGAGCAAAGTCAATACAGCTCTTCATGATCCATGAGGGAATGAACATATATCGCTAAGTTCTTCAGCAATCAAAATCCACAGCTGCTGAAGTTTCACTCCCCATTATTTTCAACTATATAAAACAATACCAAAAAAACCATACACTCATTTACAAGTAAGCAGGCTACAGTTTGTCTGTTCTTCAGTTTGCAGGTAGGCACCGTCAGCTTAAAGAATCCTGTAATAATTTATTTAAATTTCTCTGAAATGCATAAAGCGCATTACCACAGCTCCACAAACTGAGCTACACTGTTCACTGGAGCATCTGAAAGGTGAAGCATCTGAACACTGGAAGCCTCATTTTCTTTTAATTCACCCATATCAGTGCCATTTGTGTCTTCTTTTCCATGAGTTTGAGTAGATAAATATTATTTCCTATTCCAAAATACCACCTTCCTTGTCTTTCCAGATTAAGACTTCAACAATAAACTTATGCTCACAGCATGGGATAGAACATTCAGACACAGATTTCTGATGAGTTCAGCACTTCTTTCTTAACAGATATCATCCTCAGAAATATGAATGAAAATGTAAACATCAATCCAAGTGCAAGGTGAATATGTATAAATAGACAGTGATTCCAATTACCCAAGATCTCTATTATCTCTTTCCCAGTAAAGGGTCTCCCCAAGTAACACCAGAATTCAAGCTGAAATCTCTGTACAGTATTAGTGCTGCTGGTCAAAAATCTACACTAATGTACACCAGTATCGTCAACTATAATTACCTCTATTTTCATTCACCCTTATTTCAGAGCAAAAAAGTATCAGCAATGAGTTACTGAAGATAATCGTAAGAGAAGAGCCTCCTCCCCCATCTTCACAGAAAAGGTCTGGAAGAAATAGAGGGGGAGATTGGATGTCAACGGTACAGCAACATAAAGGTATGTTTTGCTTACTGATATCAAAGACGAAAACTAGGATTTTTGGTGAACGCATCAATTAGGAACTCATCTCCTGCAGTGATTCACATAGTTGCTATGTTTTTTGCTGGGAACTTCCCCACACTGCTATGAAGAACATCAAGCCATGCATCGCCTCAGCCCCTGTGAGAGACCAGAACCGAGATTATGCCCAAGGCACTTCTCCACTTACTAACCAAGCTGGCCAACATTCTAACTCTTCTTCATCTCTCAGTCACAGAACATGCAAAAAATGAATAGAAATTCTCCCCTAAAGTCTCTTTCCTCTGCAACGTGAGTTTGTATCTTCTCAGACCTCTCAGGAAGCATGCAGAGCACTCATTTGGAAAATACATGCACAAGCACGCATTGGTCTATAAAAGAATCTGTTCTGCACTACACTTTCCAACTTCTGTATTAAGATCCCACCTAAGAAAATCACTAATACATAATAAAGCATAGAATCATAGAATACTTTGGGTTGGAAGGGACCTTCAAAGGCCACCTAGTCCAAGCCCCCTGCAATAAGCAGGGATATCTTCAACTACATCAGGATGCTCAGAGTGCTGTCTAGCCTAAGCAATATAAAATATAAGAGCCTGAAAGATTATTTTAAATGCAAAACATGTTTTTATAATGGTACTCTCACTGTAGTAAACTCAGAAAATAATTACATTGCAATAAATTTAATACCTGCACATTCTTGGATATCTATGCTTCATTAAAAGCAAATAATCAAAAAACACCAAATAAACAAACAAAACATAAAAAAAACCTCCACTTTATCCTGAGTGATCGTCACATAAGGTCAATGACAATTAAATCTTAAGTGTTCTTTTCATGGTTCAGCTGGTGAAGCTTCCTATATAATTTTGCTGGAATATATAGCATACAAAATGAGTAATGGAGCTTGTATTTGTATTCTGTCATTCTCTATTAGTGTTGTGTACAGAAAACAAGACCCAAACAGTTAGTGATGAGTGAGGTGAAGAAGGGAAATGAAAATGTCAAATGCAGGAAGAAACTGTTAAATGGCACCAAGTGCCTGGGTGAGGTGTTTGTCTATCCATGTGCTGCTTGTCTTTCTCAATCTATCATCGGAAAGGACAAGGAACCTCAGGAGGGATGAATGTCCTAAGTCAGAAGGATGGAGTGGTCTACAGCCTTGACTGCCTCAGGCAATAGCATGCTTGCCCTAAACTATCAGTTTATGGTCTTCACTGCAATCTGCCTCCTGTCAATGTAAAATTCAGAAATTGAAATCAAATGTGACTTGTAGCCCTCAAAAATAAAGACTTTTCTTTTTTTTTTTTTCAAATGACAGAACAATTATTAAAGGCATTTTTGGGGGGAGATCACAGCATGGGAGGGGATACACATTCCAATACACCAGCTTGCCCCATTTTTCACTCAGATTGATGCTGAGAGATAAGAGACTGACTGGAAGTGGTTGGCCCAAATGACCATCTGACCATGAAAGAGAAATATGGGCGAGTTTGAAAAGAAGTCCTAAGGAAACGTAAAACAGAGAAAAGCAGCACTGCCATTACTGTCAGTAAGAAAGGACTGGAATAACAGAAGAAAGTTGATCAAAACTGTTAAAAACAAGAACAGTTCATCTCCCCAGCTCCATAATAAGCAAAGAGATGGCAAACAGGAGGCAAGCTAAGAGGTTGTATACTCACTATTGCTCTCGGAGATGAGCAACACAAAAACTTTGAAAGACCACAAGCCACCTACTTCTACAAATCATGCCATCACGAACACGTTAGGCACATGCCAGTTTATCCTAGTTATGCTTTGCCTTTTCCTTTTTAAAAGGCTTTTTATTTTTACATGTGATGCTGGGTGTCTGAAACAGTGCAAACGGAGGTCTATATGAGCAGTCAATTTGGAATGGCCGTTTCCCTTTTACAGCATGAAAGCTCACTGAGAGGATTATATCCTATTTCATCATAAAATAGTGATTTAGATTTTATTTTGTTAAATCTTTCTTATATCTGAGGATTTTCAAGAGTTATTTTTACATTTGCTAAGAATACTTTATAAATGAAGGCACATTATTAATATTAAATATTCTGGAATGCTCACAATAGTACCACAAACCATGGAAGTCATCCCTCAGTCATCCACAGTCACAAAGCATGGATCTGACAGCATTTTACCAAGAGACCCTAAAATTCACAACCCTTTAATGAACTCTGGACCACGCTGGGGTCTTGCACCAAAAGTTTTCATTATAGAGAGTTATCATCAATTTACCATGTAGCAAATTAAACCATCCACATTTTGTTTAAGATCTCCAATAAAGACTTCCACTTACAGTCAGTTTACAACTTAAAAAATAATTTTATATAACTTCTGGAGTCATGAAAATCAACAACACAAAATTTTACATTCAGAAATATCCTACATCTACTTTTATTTTTAACTGAACTCCACAGCCAGGCTACCATCAAATGGTAGTTTAAATCATAGTTTAAAGCATCCGAGACCTGAACTCTGTATTCACATGACAAGGATGGATGTTGGAATCTTAGGGGCTTTACATACAACGTATTTAGTACTGGAGATTGTTCTACAAAAGAGCCTACTGCTACTCTCGAGCAAAACCAGACGTGTATCCTTCTCATAACAAGTCACCAGAGCCCAGGCAAACATATGCTGTTAATTTAAGAACAGACAGAACAGGTGAGAAGGATGTTGAAAATACAGGCATGAATACAGTAGCCCTGGTGATTTGTACCCAATTTGCCAGATGCTGTAAGCAGGAATCCAGACAACCTCCACCCAGTGCAGTTACTCTCTTTAGGGCAACTGCATCAAAATCAACAAGAATTTTTTGAATGACCTCCAGAACCTTAAGTGGTTCCTGGCATAAGTTACACCTTGGCAAAGGCACATGCTTTAAATCTGATACAGTCCTCAGAAGCTGACTGTATATTTCTGATGAGGTCCTGTGCCAAGCCAGACCATGTTTTCACCTTCTCCCCTACCTGATGAGCGCTGCTTCCAACCTAATATCCCTATATAAACAGGGAATAAAACAGCTGGTGGAAGACTGTCACACAGCATGAGTATCTCTTCTGGATTCCTCTAATGGCAGAATGGTATTACTGCAAAAAGGTGCAACCTATTTATAGGTATTAGGAGATGTAAAATCTGTTTAAATTGAGAGTGATTCAAGCAAAGGGCTATTTACACAGTGGTTTGATTTTGCAGTGTTAGTCCTATTATTTGATACCATTCGGAGAAAGCAGCTGAAGATGCAGACTCTGCAAATTCTGTCATTTTTTGTTGATTTTGGATTTAAATGCAAAATTGTTCTAATATTACAAATTGTAGCCTTTTACACTTAGAGACGCACAAATATACATATATACAGTGTGTATATATATATGTGTGTGTGTGTCTCTATCGCCATCCTGGCCAATCAACAATTTGGTGTGATAACAAGTAACAGCATCATGACACATTCTCCACACGCCCCGCCCCCCCCCTCCCCCCAAGTAAGTTAAAAATAAACTTATGCACCTTATACCTCCACTGCTTGGAGAATAAGCCCTAGCAGAAGACCAGCCAGTCTACTTCAGACCCTCCAGCCCCCTTCTCTCCCCACTGAATCCCAGCTTGCTCTTCTTTACCCCCTCCAAGCTCCCCTGGCTTTGACAGGCTGCGGTTTGCCCCTCGGCTGCCCCTCTGCCTCTTTCCAGCTCCCCTCAGGATGCTGTTTTTCCATGAGCACATATGGGAAAATATGGTCTGTAAGGCCCACTGACAACATTTGAGATGGTGGAGGCCGGGGGAAGAGTCTTCTGAAGACAAAATTATTTTTAACAAATTCCCTGGTGTCTCAATACTCACTTTTACAAAAAGAAAAAACTCCACACAAAACCAACCAACCAACCAAACAAACCCAAACAAACAAACAAAAGTAAATATAGTCACATAACTAGGATTATCATTCTCCCTCCACCAGGATAATATTTATAACAGGGAAGAAAGGAGAGAAACAGGGCAGAGGGGCATGGAGGGAGTAAAAGAAAGAAACAGCCTTGATGATTTATGATACAAAATTTCTCTCCTAGCAGGACTGAACTCCATTTACTCTATTAAGATGGGAGCTTCTTTATGGAACATTTCCTATATGGCAGGAGACCATTGATTCACCATCCATCACAGACTTTTTTTTTTTTTTAAGTCTGATAGCTTTATAGAGTTCTACTGGATACGCAAAATAAGATTGTTTGTTATTTAGTGGTTTAGGTTAGCTGCAGAAATAGCATCCCAAATTTAAAAGTAATTCAGCTTCACCCTCATCCCATCATAACTATATATCTGTATGATCATCACTGACTATGTCCAAATTGTCTCAGGTCAGATGAATTTGCAATGATCTTATGATACTAAAAGTAATTTAATAAGGTAAGAGAATGCACCAGAAGATAAAAGTAAAGGGCAAATTGCTCAGTTGTTCCTTCTAACAGCAACAATCATGGAAAGAACGACTCACTTTCAAGACAGCCAGAGTTTTCTACATGAAAATGGGTTCTGCCCCAGCTCTGCCCCCCCGAACGCCAATCACTGAAGCCAAGGAAGGCTCATAAAGAGCCAAAAGAGGAAACACGACTTCTTTTATTCAGCTCAGCAAAACAACTATCCTGACAGCTTTTCCAGTATATGCAGATCCTGATAATAAAAATATTCTGCTGGTTTTTTTTACTGATTTTTAAAAGAAATTATTATTGGTCAACTATCCTCCAAGACTGGATAGTCTCTCCAAGCCTCAGCTAAGAGCTCCTATTAGGAAAACTACAGGCAGCCAGTGCAAAAGGGGATGCATTAACAGTCACAAAACTGAAATGCGACTGTCCAAATTTTAAACTTGAGTACAGCGTGGTGTTGCTTTTACCCCAGCACCTCCGAGAAGTTACTTAAGGTTCTAGTTAATAAAAAGGTCATTCTGTAGCAATTTTTGCCTTTATTTTTTAATGTCAGAGAAATCCCCAGGGCTGTTGCAAAGCGCTCTGCAAATGATGTAACATGGAATGGAAGAGAACAGCTTTTGAGCTGGGGGTAAGCATCTGTGGGAACCCAAACCTTCTTGGACCCCAAGGCGACAATGAAGATGAGTCCACCTACAGACTCATAATGACAGAGCTGCTGAGGGTTGTGATGGTCTGTTCTTGTCGCCTTCATTGAAAATTTGTAGAATGAACATCACCCTTACACAAACTTCTGCCTCTTTGTAGCGTACACTAATCACCTGGTGTTTCACCAAGCCAGAAGATGAGAGATGAGAGACCTGGAGAGGACTGAAAGCAGACACAATTCAACTAGAAACATTCAAAAAAACTCACTTGGAAGAGAAGAAGTTCAGCACAACAAACTAATAATTTCTAGACAGAAAAGTCTCACTGAATAAAGCAAGTAGAGTGCTATATGAAAACACGGCACATCAGTAAGACTGCTTAGCATACCTCAGTCCTGCTGACTCAACATAACCTTAAGGATTCTTATTTATTTCCTGAGACAACAGCTCTTATTTAGAATATAACCTAGGTATAAAACACTTGAGCCCAGTATTTGCTTAGACAAGTTTGCTTCCCTTTTTCTTCTTTAAGAATTAATGAGCCCAGAGAAATCCTTATCTTTAAACAAAAAAGAGAGTTCAGGTTTCATCTTCTTTACTGCTTTCCTAGTTTACGGCTATGCAAGTCAGAACGTGAGGAAAACTGGCGATAGGAAGATAGTTCCAATGTCTAGTATTTAAAAATGGATTAAATATGAACCTGAAGAAAATGGCATGTAATTTAGGCAAATAAAAACTTTTAAATTTAGAAAAGCAGAGCAAGAGTTCTCCTTAAGCATCTTACCCAGTTAATTTGAAGATTTTGGTTTTCTTTGAAATGGCAGAAGAAATGAGTTATAAAATCCTGAGCTTTGAAGTTTTCTTCATTTGATATTTTACATTTCAGCATATATTTTTTTTATTATTCACCAATCTCCTTATAAGGCACAGCTATAAGCTCAGTCTTAACTAGCTCATGCAGCGCCTCAATATCAGGATGCCATTTGGCTACTTAAGAAATGCAGAGATATTCTCCATCAGCCAACAAAACAAAGTCAAAGCACCAGGGTTAGAATGAGATTTTAGCAACTCAAATTATGGGTACCATCAGTATCAACTTCAGCTATAATAAGCATTTTCATTATATTCTATTTTATTCTAGTTTTCAAATCAATTCTCTTGAGAGAAAAGTAGTAATTAGATACTGAGTAGATAAGCAGCAAAATGAGAAGATGGGAACAAGTTTCCATCTATTTTTCAGGCTATTTTTATACTCCAAGCTGCCTCAGTATACAGAACAGTAAATTAGCTCTCCTTGCCCAGAAAACCTGACTTTCTTATTCTTTTCTAATCTGACTCTTCTATCATCTACCTGTGGACAGAAAGATACTACTAAACACTGTAATTACCCCCTGCAGAAATTACAGAAGGAAATTACAACAAGAAAAAAAAAAAAAGGCATTAGAAGGTGAAGTCAGCAAGTTTATAGATTAAAATCAGTATTTTTTGCAAAATGAAGAAAACCAAACTACTGCCCTTTCATCTCTATATATAATACTGGTAATAGGAGGTAGTCATTCAAAAACATGGAACCCATGGAACTGGGCATCATAGCTAGCAAGTTTCTAATCCAGTCCAGTTTACGCTAGATCCAGTTTACGCTAGATCCTTATCTCCTTCCACTGAAAGGAAACAAAAACAACTGAAAGAAGCTGTGAAGACAAAAAACATTTCAGAACAAAGTTAGAAAGGCAACATAAGAACTACATCAGTCAACTTTGTGCTTCACATGGTCATAGCCAAAATAGAGCACTCATTTTTCCTTAAAATGAGAACACTGAAACAACCATCGGTGCATCTGTCTCATCCACATTAGACAGCTGATGCTGAAATGTAGCCCACAGTAAGAAATCATTTTAAGTTCTGTGTGGAACTCCACAGCCCATACACCAGAAAATGTAGCTACATTGGCTGCCAATGGCACTAACATTATCCCAAAGTAGACTGGCCTATATTTATCTGAAAGCTCTCCTTTCTTCAAGAGGAACTGAAGTTACATGCTGCTGCCGCTGCAATAAATGTGATAGCGCAGCTCGAGCTCCAGGTACCCAGTTGTTGAAGAACTAACATGGTATTTTCTGATTTTCTAGGCATACTGCAAGGTCGCTGTATGGCCAGAAGCACAGAAAAATTGAAACATTTTCATGATAAAATTACATTTGGGTATTCGCTATTACTGGTAAGAAGTTCACATAAATGGTCAATTTTTACACCCTGAGTATATAAGTAAAAAGTAATAAATATGTTTGCTGAATGGCATGCAGAATGCTCTCAGATGGTCAACTGCTTTCATTCATCTATCTTCAGGTGTTCTGGGATTTTTCACATTGTTAAAGGTTGTTATGACTATGTTTATCCCAATAGGATTCTGATTTGAAGTATCTTTAGGTCTACATGTAAAAAGTAACACCTGCCTGTCATTAAGCATTTTAGCTAAGTAGTGCCACTATATCCGGTTTAACTATTCAGAAGTGCAGATGATCACATCAATGTCAACAGAAAATGCTAAAAGGTTTCTTCAAGTGGTTGTTGCTAGTGTCCAGTTAAGAATATAGGGTACATAGAAGGCAATGCACTGAAATAAACACAAAGTTCCACCTGGCTTTGCAGGGTAGTTATGCCTTCACATCAGCTGATACATTTCAAGATAAGAAAGAAAAGGGAAGAGGGTCACTTGTCTGCCACCTACCTCCACAACATGTCCTAGGGGGTCCTGTTTCACCACAGCAGGGACCAAAATAGGCCTGTCCTCAACTAAATCCCCACACCCTTCCAGTAACAGGAGACCAGGTAAGAGTACATTTTGGCAAGCAGATTTCTATACAGGTCACAGCTGAGCTAGGGGCTGTTATTTTGGTGGCAGAATCAGGTGTAAGCTCTCAGCTCCTGACTCCCTGTGGAGCAGAGCCATCAGCACAACCTGGTGCCAAGGGAGCTCAGGAAAGAATTCTCCGTGTTGGGACAGACTAAATGTCAGCTGTGGCTCCGTCAGAGTCCTCTTCCTGACAGAAAAGGCAAAGAAAGATGGGCTGAAAGTGGTAATTGTCATTTGATGCAACTTAGGCAGGTCTATCAAGCATCTTACAGGCGAGGTCAGAGGGCGTTGGAAGGCAAATCAACTGACCTAAAAAGCAAAATATACAAAAGAGGCTAGGGGACCTGGAGGCAAAGGTGGTGGCTGACCTGCAATGAGAAGCAGCCTGATAGACTTTGAGCTTTAGGAAAAGTAGATAGAAACTATCTGGCCACCATGGGCAACCTCTCCTAACTCAGTGCAGCATAGCCCTTACATGAGACTTTGATACTTCTTGATAACAAGCCTAATACTGTCAATACAGGTGAACTAGAGCTCATTTATGCCTGGCTGTGATTATACTGTAGACAAGTTGCTACCTACCGTTCAGTCCTACGTCAACTCTCTCTACCTTCCCTATATCTGCACATGAGCCAAGCAGGGTTGCAAGGTTCATCACTCCAGCTATTACTGCATGTGGAGTGTTCTTGTGAAAATACTATTCAATCAAAAGGAGAAAGCACCTATAAATCTTCTTTTATCTCTGTAATATAAAGGCACAATAATTTCGAAGTTCAATATACAGCATAAGTTACAAATTAAATCAACTGCTAGCATTTTGAAGAGTTCTCATTTTTAAAAGGTAGTGCTTTAGCACTGAAATGAAACAGGTCCTTCTAAAAGCTTGCAAGGAATATAAAAACTCACCTGGTTTAGTACAGTTGCTGTGTTTCATAAGGGCCACACATTTCAAATTCATTTTGCCTTAATAACAATTTAGATGCATTTTACTATGAAAACCAAAACTGAGCTCCTTTCAGTATGAATTTGGTATCAGATGTGTTATGGCTATATATAAAATAACTGCCCATGATGTTTCTTGCCTATGTATGCATAAAAAGCTGTTAAGAATTAAGTCATATAGGGACTTTCCAACATGCATGCTGACAAGTATTCTGAAAGTTCAGAGCCTGTTGACATATACGCATATTTTGTAAACTTACTTTGCTGAGTAGAGTTTATTTTAACTTAGTAAAACAAATATTTAGGGAATACAGTCTATTAAGTGATTCATACAACAGGGAAATATAAACACTATCAAAAATATACAGCTATTACTCAAATTTATGTAAGCTGCGATACCTGTTTACCAGCTTAAAGGTACAAGACAGCAAAGCTGTCATTTGATTTTAGAGTATCAACCCCGTGCCATGTATCTGCTTTAGTTTACAGTTCTAGCACTGTTGCTCTTAATGACACACCGCAGCCTGATGCATCAGAGGCTAATCCTGAGGTTTAAACAAATGATTCCCTATTATCTCTTGGTCTTAGAATGTGCCGCATCAGAAATCTGACGGATTAATGAAACACTGCTACCGCTAATTGCTGACACAGGAGTATTTAGGGCACTGAGGTAATCACAGGACGCAAAAGTAATAATTAAAGAAGAAAAAAAAACAGAATGACAGAGAGGCTTCCTGGTTTTCCTCTGCAGTACATTAACCAGTCAAGCTATATCCTGTTGTGAGAGATCACTAAACATATGCTTTATTACTTGGTCACAAATAAAGCAAGTCTTTTCCATATTAAGTGCTCTTTGGTTTTGCAACTGTACAACTAACAACCAAAGATACCAAACAGTAACACAAAAGACAAATAAATAAATGCTTTTCCACTGACTTCCTGTAAAACTGTGTGTAATGCAGCAACATTCTAATGAAAACTCTTAAACTATACTAAACTTGGGGCCTGATCCCTAGCAAAAAGTGCAAGTGAATTTGCAGGAACACACTGATCAGCCTTCCTTCTACCAAGAGAAAAAAACTAAGTACAGTATTAAACAAAAAAGCAGGTAGACAAACCATTTCCCTCAGTAAAAATCACAATTTTGCGGAACAGCATTGGTTCATTGTCAAGACCTGTAAATGAGGTGGGTTGGTTTTTGTTCTGAGTGAATGACCGGAAGAAGTCTCTAAATAGACACCTCAGAAGCTGATGATAAATGTACTGAGCACTCCCGCACTCTCACCAATTTGTTCACTAACAACACAGAAGTTTAGTAAGCTCAGAAAATTTGGATTCAATTTGCTTTAAAGTCACCTGAAAGGAAATTTTTGAATGTGTGCTTTAAAAGGCTGAAAAAGTTTCTGAAAGCCTGAAATCATACTAGTATGCTTGTAATGATAGTTAAGTTTCATATTATTAAGTATATTGTATTGCTTTTTAAAAACTAGATATTTATCAAAATGTTAACACTTAGAAATGACTAATGCAGTAGAGGCAACCTCCAAATACCAAGTCTTTTGCCAGAGGTGAATAACATCTGAGTCACAAAACTTCTGGCTGTCACTTCCAAATACAAGCAAGTCAGGAGGTGACAAAGGACTGTTGGAAGACAGAAGATTATTGAGAAAAAGACTGGGTGATACTGAACTAGTAAATTCAATTTACACTGAAAAAACAGGTTTGAACTTAAAAGTGATTTTTTTTTTTTTTTTTAATCACCTGAAATTACTCCCCTGGTGTTCTGGTATTAATGGAGTGTTGAGAGAACAGCCAGTAGATTTCAGCAAATGATGCAGCTCAGACTTACATTATGTCATAAGAATTGCTGCACTTCAGCAGCTCATCTATCCCAGCAGCAGGACACAGGATGACTACATGTATTTTGTTAAGTGCCACTAAAATGTGTTTTGCTTCAGAGCATAAGCTAATTTAGTACTCCTTCTAAATACATATTGCTCTTTTTGGTTTCCAGTTACCCTTTGGCTGTGGCTATGTCAACCACGGTACGGATATCTCACATCACACCTTTGCTTAATGACAACTCTCTCGTCTTCCCATAGTGGAAATGCAAGAGCCAGCAGGTGCTGGAGCACCCAAATTAGGTTGTTATTATACACACATGCAGCTCAGAACCACAGAAATAATGACCCATGAGGAGAAGTCACTAAGGAAACTCAGAAACATCAGTCACCGCACTTGGTATGTGATTGCACGAGATCACCTACGAGCCAGCAACCAGAATAGTTCCCGGGTTTAACAACACACTATGTGGAAATCTGAAAGACTGGAAATTGTACTTATATAAGCTATGGAAATGGTTTCATCCTATTATGATATTCTTTACCAGATCTATGACATTTACAATCCTGAAGTAATAGGATTTTCATCTTTGTACCATAATGAACTTTTGACAGATGCATAACTTCAATAACTGAAAAACTGGGAAGCGAAAACTATTGAAAATATTTTAGATACATGTTTTTTTTAAAAGATATCAATAGATAACTATATCACATATAGCATTAAAAAAAAAAAAAAAAGGCAGAAACTTTAGCAACTTTCTAAGGCACTTCCTAGCCTATGTCCAAATGTTACCAATTACCTAAAGAAATGCTTACAATGAAGTGGGACTTTTTTCCCCAGACTACATTTCAACTGATTTTAGTAGCAATTATTTTCTGTGCCTGTTGCTGTGGCAATAGTGACATAATCAGAACAGTGAGTGACTGAGTAGGTAGAAGTTGATAGATGGGAGTAAACTTCTGGTCATATAAAAATCTCCAGGACAAAAAAATAAAAGGCAGGGAAAAATCTAGAAAAGTGACATTCTGCAATGTCATTTAAAGTATAAAAAGGGCCTTAAATAGGAAATCTTGTGATTTATAATACTTAAATAAGGAGATGTATTTTACTGCTTCAAAAACTCAGCCCTTCTCTTTTTTTCATTCAACAGATAAATTAGTAGAACACTCGTGATGTGTCATTGCATTTCGGCTAATCTTTCCTTCTAATAAAGCAGTAACAGTAATTTTAACCCAAATTATCATCCAAAAATGGCAAATTTGTAATTTTGCAAAGATGAGATTTTCAAGTTTTTTTTCAAGACTAATAATACCCATTATTTGCCATCATTCTCTTTCAGATCACACCATGATGGAAATACCTTTTCTACTGGGAAACATTTATCTGACTCTGAACTACCAAAAAGATACTAGTCCTTATTTTACTATTGTTCTGACAAAGCAACCACAGCACCTACTAATATTTAGAGTAATTACTTGTGGCATTATATCTACTCCTGACTAGAATGGTTACATTTTGATTTTAAAAGATTTTGGGTGAAATATAACCAACCCACTATTATTCAGCAAAACTGAACCACAAAATATGTAGATGAAACTTTTTTTCCTAGGCCACTAAAAGCTACTTAATTATTTAAAATTTCAATTTGTTTTTTGAGGACATACACACAGAGTGAATCTTCAGAGACAATAGTATGTCTCCTCTGCTTAATTTAGTTCTTTAAATTAGTATTGCAGTCCTAATGTTTTCATTATTTGGACTTTAATCTGCTGATTACTTTGTTGATGTAGGTTTATTAATGGATGAGCTTAGTGCCCTCAATTAGTGCCTTTAATTATTGGTTCCTTGCTGGATTTTTCCCTCTTTTGTAGTTGGTAGGCAGCATTCAGTTGTTTTTGTTGTTTGGGGTTTTTTTTAGTTTCTTCTGCTGCTTCTCTTGAAGATAGCACATTTGCTTCTGTAACAAGTACAAACATATATTTGCAACAGCAGTGAGCATTAAATGACACTTTCATAACTGGAATTCTTACCAAGGTCATTACATTTATTATAATATTGTTCTTTGTTCCGTTGTTCTTTGTCATCTTTGTGGCTGATGTTCTCATGGCCAGAACCTCATTCACGTGTTTCATTTTCACTTGCCTTCTCTCCATGTGATAACACAGCTCTTGCAAAAGTGATGATGATGTTATACTGGCCACAAATTGACACATCTGTTTACTCAAATCATATCTGATTTTTTGCAATACAGCAATTGATTTCCAAGGGTTCAGTGAGTTATTTGTCAGGGGGAGAGAGGTGGAGGCGTGGGGATTGGTAGCACCAAAATTAATTTTGAGTCAGCTACTTAGGAAAACACTTTTCTTTTTGTATTATACTCTGCCAGGGCTTTGAAATTGGTTGATTCTGCAAAACTGCACAAAACTGACCTTCATGAAAAGATGCAAAATGTTCCTGCTCTCTCAGGATTTTCAAGGAGATGATGGCTTTTAAGCAATAAGCAGATCAGGAAGACCTGTGGCTTTACGGAGAACAGCCATCCTTAATATTTTTATTTCTTACATAGCATTAATAGTACATTGCAACCACTGGGCAGGTGAATATTTTGAGATACTATTTTATTTCAACTATCTTAAGTTGCCTTGTATTTTCCAGCATTTTTTCAGTTCAGGGAGGAACCAAAACACAAGCAAGCTAGAAATTCCTACAACATAATTCAGCTTCCACACAGAACCCCTATTAGCTGCCATTCAGTCCACAAGCAGAAATGATGAGCCAGCATCTTGGTGGCAAGCTGCACCAGGGCAAAGGTCTTAGATGTTCCTGTCAACATGCAGTTCAACTCTTCCATTTTATGTCCCTAACAACAGTCTGAATAACCTAAGAGCCAGATGATTTATTCAATATTTAACCACGTTGAAAGTAGCATCACTACTTTTTCATGAAAACTTGTTTCACATTCTTAATTGTTAAGCAGCATTTTAACTGCTGAGGTTTTCTTTTATCCAACATTCTGCTGTGTTTCAGTCTCACAGGTGTCAGTTGAGTCTTATGTGGAAACTTCGCTTGCCCAAATTATTGAGCTCCAGAGCAACAACTGACTTCTGAAAACAAGTCTCACTGACCTTTACCTCTCCTGTCCAATGCAGAATAAGTTCCATTAGTTAAATATATTTATATATAAATAGATAAATAGATAAATAGATAAATAGATAAACAAATAAATAAAGGAAGTACAGGCCTCAGCATTTCTAGTTTTCTCATTATTCAGCATGGAGAGGGAAGCAACCTCACTAACAGTAGTACTGTTTAAATAAAATGCTACTTGAAATGAATGCAAACAGCTTCCATGTTTCTTCTTCTTCTATCCTCTTTTCTTTTTTTTTAACCACCATGGAAATATATAACCCATGCTTTGTCACGCAGCTCTCTTTTTTGTGTTTAGGCCAAGACCAAAAAAGCAGAGAGAGATCAACCAGCTAATCATATTCTTCAACTTAAAACCTCAGGCAAATGACCTTAAAGACTGCAAAACATAATCTTCATTAAGTCCAAATAAAAGTAATAATTAATTCAATAATGCTAACATGCATAAGCTTAAGAACTGTCCTCAGGACACAGCAGAATGTTAAATACACTAAAAACAGCTGCAAAAGAAAATACACCAAGGAAAAGCCAAAATCTCTTTTTCAGAAGCCCTCCCCACTACATGCCACTTAAAAGCAAATTTTAACTTGCTTATCTGAGTTTTATCAAAGTCAAAGGAAGACAATCAGCACTTTGGCTCCTTCCACGATGCAAAAAATACAAGTTCTAGGAAACAGCCCAGGATTTCCTGCCGCAAATTATCACAGCTTATCCCAGCTTTCCCAAAGCAATACCTTCACATTCCACTCAATGCCCCCAACGCTCCCTCCTGCCTCCCCATCAGCAGCAACAGAGAACCCCGTGGTGATGGTTCCAGGTGTGCCAGTGGTCAGCCAGGCTGCAGCCGAGCAAGCCACGAACTTGCATCTCTTTCCTTTGCTCCATCACAAATTCTCACACAACTAACGGGCACTAATTACAACTGAGGTCTTTGCGGCTGTTCAACGTGGAGAAGCAAGTTCCGATGTGGCAATGACAGAGTAATGCACCGAGCAGTCACGTAAACCTCACGGCTTTGAACAGCAAGCTGCAGAAACAACGCATCTGGCAACGCTAAAGCTTTTGTTTCTGACTCAAGGTTTACACAAAAAAAGTGTACAGCCAAGATAATCCATCCTTAATTATGCCCGAGTTTCCGGACCTTTGTGCGTTCACACAGCATGCCTGGTGACAGTAGGGTGCAGGATTCTAAGCCCATTTTCATTACAGATATATCAGAACTAGTCACACAGGTACAATCCCAAGCACGTTCACTTGCTTCCACTGCATTTCCCTGGTCAAATTCCAGAGGAAGTTGGTTAAAATTACCCAGCTGCATTACTAAGCACCAAGCACGGCCCAGTGAACCTGATGAAGTTACCAACTGCTTTTGATCATTTACCAGGGCGAGGAACTCAAAACCAGAAAAAGATGTCACGTTACACAGTTCATTAAATGAAGATGTAAATTCGGTTTTACAGCCTTGCTTTAGCCTCTGTATATGAGGAGCACTAGGAAAAGCATCCAAGACTGCAGATATGGCACCTGTGTCATAAGACAGAGGAGGGATTCTTCTCATACAAGGCAAAAATATATATTTTTTTTTTTGGTAAAGGAGGATGTTAATCAATGACTAAAGTACCACAAGCAGTTCTACTAAGATCATATAGTTTAGACTTTCCAAGAGAGATGACTTAAGCGATTCCTGAATCATGCATAGTTACTTCAACAAAATAACTATGCAAGAATTGAAATCCTGGAATATCATCAAATTTCAGAAAATAGAGCTGTAATCAGAAGATAAAGCTACAATGATACTTATATATATATACACACACAAAATAAAAAACCAGAAACCTTTTGATCTGTCCCTGGACCCTGGAACAATCCCAAATGAGAGAACAGCTGCTACAAAGTTCAATTATATCAAGCTGCCATAAATTAGCACCAGTTTATGGAAAATACCTTGAAAAATGAAGTGTATGCTTAAAAATAAATTTATCAAAATATGACAGGTTTGGCACATTTTTACATTACCATATCAAGAAAATCAGAATATTAAAAAAAAATAATTACATTTGTCAAATTAATGAAAACCTAGCCAAAGATAATCTCAAATGGTAACTACTTAGGGGGAAAATAAATAAATAAATAAATAGAAGCCAAACAAACACCACCATCACCACACTAACTAGGTGCAGTGGGAGCTCTTAAAATGTTGAAGAGGACAGTGTTAACCTTTAAGAAAGCTTCAGTAGCAACCCCAAATTTAGTCTGAAGGTGACAGAAAGACCAAGAAAGAAACATAAAGTAATAAAGAGTGTTACACTGCAGTCTCAGTAACATCCAGTAAGTCAGAGACCAGCAAACAATTATTTGACAAATACATAAAAAACCTTGTATTTAGAAGCAAAGGATGAGGCCCTCCATAACAGGAAGGAAGGAGTGAAAGAAAAATTTTAAAATAAAAGTATTTAAAAACAAACCAATCCACCCTACAAAAAAAAAAAATACACAAACAGCCAAATTTGATTTTTCGTAGAGCGATGGGGCCAAAGAAACAGGGTGAAGAGCGGGTGGGAGTGAACTACCTGGGCATTAAATGCTGGGTTCAAGGAGGACTTCCCTGTGGAAACTGCTACAGCTTAGAGCAGAGAGGTAGACAGACCCCACAACACACGCAGTCTCTTCTGATAATATAATCTATAAATCATGTAACAATTTCCATAACCCAAAAAACAGATTAGCTTCCTTTGAAAGGAAAGGAAAACAAAAGAAGGGAAGTGGCCTTTAACTAGCAGTTAATAATCTCTTAGCCTTTCATTTTTTTTTGGTTGTTCAAAATAACTCTTCAGTTTCAATTTACCATTCCAAAACAGAGGGAAAGTCCTTGCCTAGTAAAATAAACTTTTGACAACAGCAAATTAAGTTGATTTTCTAAATAAAGAAATTATCCACAAGATTTCCACAGCAAAGGACACAGACTAGTAAAGCAGAATTTCTGTACAAAATTTCAGTAACGCTCCGATATAGGATGCAGAGGTCAAATGTGTGGGTATTATTAAAGCAAAAAAAAAAAAAAAAAAAGGAAAACCAGAAAGCTATACGAGAGGGCAACCCTGGAGGTTACAAATTCCACTGGCAGAAATATAATTGGTATCCCCTGGATTTTTTTCATGAGCTTTAGCAGCTTCCAACATCACATATGCCACCATGTTGTATGGAAACTAAACACTAAGCATGTGTGATAACACATACATTTCTGCTTTTCCAAAACATAATCATATATATATGTAATTATCTAATCACCAGAAGTTTCAAAGGCAAAGAGGTATGGAAATTCACTGTTCCTATAGTGAAGCAGTAGTGGCTGTTAGAGTACGGGAATGAGAAAGCAACACTCACTTCCAAGTGTTCTGAGCATTGTTAATATCCATAACGTGACTTTGACAGTACCAGCATTGACCTTTTCAAAATATTAGTATAAATGGGGAAAAGAATCCTAATTTTAAGCTATGAGCTTATTCAAGTAATATTAAAATGCTGGGCAACAAATAACCCAGGTAACACTAATGTGTAGAAACCACAGACAAAAGACATTCCGGAAACATTCTTCCCTTACACTCTTTAAACAAAACATCTGATAAATGTATGAAAAATATTAACAGAAAAAACAGATACAAGAAAGGCTGGGTTCTCCCAAAGGCAAACATTTATCCCGCAAATCCAGTGCTGGTAAGACAACAAATCAAAAACAGCAACAAAAAGAGAGCTATGAGTTCCTGTAGCTGGATCGCCTCTTCGCATGGGTGACCCTAACCTCAGAATTTCCCGTTCCGTACTGGTAGTGCAGGAGGCCCAGCAGACTTCTTAGAGAGAGAGTCAACAAGAGTGGGGTTATTGTAAAAAAAGCTCCATGACACTGACTCAGTCTGCCCTAGACTATCTCAAGACTGGTAAACAAAGATTTCTCCCTAATTGGTGATTACTGGCAGACAGAGGAAATCTATTAATAAACATATTTTAGAGAAACAGAGAGACTAATCTAGCCCAGTTTTAGTAGGAGCGTGCATACTAACCTGCATATACTAGCAATTTACATTTCCAGAGTAAAGAGCAATTCATTAGTTTTAATTCATTTAATACTCATTCTTTCGTAAATTAGTTACCACTGTAGAGTACGCATCTATCCGATTTCTTTCAATAGCTATTATATTTGAATTAACCGAGTTCCTTTCAGCTCCATTACTTGTCATGATTTGTTTGTAGAAGACTTCAACACCCACTACGGTGACATCTGTATGTACAGCTGGAACTTTGCCACGGGATTTCAGATTTTCCTTCCCTGCTCTTTCACAAGTACACTGTGGAGTGGTGGGTACTAAACATCAGAAATTTGTAACCATCAGATCACTAAACTGCCCAATCTGAGGACCTGGTGTGTTGTTCTTATAAGATGAACGTTTCAGAAATCCGCATTCCTTTAGGGAAATTAATTCTCTACCATACACGTAGCTGAAACATTGTATTTTTGCCATTGTCATCTTAACATTAATACAGTTATTGCAGCAGTGCCAATAATCTGATCTTGTACCTTCTGCAAGTCCCTGCAACTGAATTGCTGGAACTGTATCTTGCCTATGAGCTTACATGTGAAGATCAGCCATCTGAGAAAACACTACTTTCACATTGACTCCAAAATTCACCAAACCTCTAATCCACACGGAATTCATCCCAAACACTTAGCAGTGATACTAGCAAATAGTTACAAAATGCCTTACTGCATTGGTTCCCAAAAGATTAGAGCAGAGCAAACCTGTCCCATTTCATATTCTTTATTTCAGAAGTCTTGTGCCTCACTTCACAGCTGAGGAAAAAGAGTGCTTGACCTGGAAAACAGCCCTGCCTTTCTTCTAAATGGGAAGAGAAGCTTGTAAAAGTTGGCTGTGCCTGAAAACATGAGCAGAATTGTAAGTACACTATTTCTCAGATAACAGGAGGTGACCAGTCTGTAGGTTCCCAGGAACATTTCAGAGCTTATCTAAGAAGTCCCTGAAGAGATACTTATTTTTAAAAGGCAAGTAAATGTAACAATATCTCAGGACTAGGTTTGCTGACCTGAACAAAAGTGTCCTTTACTACCACAGACAGAGACCACTAAATGGATTGTTAATTGAAGGAAGCCCTGATCAAAAAAAAAAAAAAGACTAAAAAAGACTAAAAGCTACCAATGGTACATAACTTTTTCAAAGACTGTGGGAGATGGATGTCATTTTCCCATTCTCCCATGGAAACTGTGAATTCATCATCTATCATTTTGACAGAACACTTACAGCACTGAGCACATATCAGCTAGACATTTGAGACATTATCTGAAAGCCTTTTGAGGAAGATTTTTGGCTTTTCTTTGGGGTGCCCCTCATTGATACGGCTATTTCTTAGAAATAAGCAATATATTTTCAACTGCTACACATTCTGCTTTGGCTTCAGCCTACTTGGAGACAACTTCTGCTCAAGATAACAGTGCCCTCTTACCCAGGTGGTAGACTTCAAGATACTTCCCATGTGTCATTAAATTCCACAGATGAATTTTTGCAGAAATCAGCAAGACAAGATCAGATAAGAGTGGATGTTCTTTTTATCACCAAGGGAACCTAACTAGAGGAAAGTTTAGGTGAAGTATTAAGAAAAAAATGTTCACAGAAAGGGTTGTTAGACACTGGAACAGGCTGCCCAGGGAAGTGGTTGAGTCACCATCCCTGGAGGTGTTTAAAACACATGTAGATGTGGAGCTTAGGAACATAGTTTAGCGGTGGACTTGGCAATGTTGGGTTGTTGGTTGGACTTCATGATCTTAGAGGTCTTTTCCAGATACAAGGTCCTGGCTTTCATGATGTCTTCACCAGTAGTTGTAACAGTTGAGCTTTTTCATCAGACAGGAACTTCAGTTTCTGAAGTCTCAGGATGCTAACCTTTAAAGAGGGGTGGGGAGTGGTGAAGAGGGAATCAAATCCAAGGGAAAGAATGACCGAAAGGATTAAAAACATGAAGCCATGGTCAAATACCTGTTACTGCTGATACTGCAATCAAACTATTCATCAATAACATACCATATTGCTTCTTTTGGTTAGATAAATCAGCAGACTTCAGTGTATAACAGACACTTGGTAGAAGAAATTAAAGAATCAGAAGAATTGCAAGCACTAACAAAGGTCTGGAAAATCTGCTATTTGACAGGAGACCTATGAAGTCCAACTAAGTATTTATTTCAGAGAAGTTTAAGAGGCGATTTCCTCATAATCTAAAGAATTTTTAAAAGAACAAGGTTTCTGATAACAGGCAACGTCTTCATTTCTCAAAAAAATCCATAACGAGGTACAGAGCAGAACCCTGAAGCTTAGACAAATTCAAATTAGAAATAGGCATTCATATAAATTCTCTAAGTGACAGTAATTTACCACTGAAATAATTTACCTCAGGATTTGGCTTGTTATCCATCAGATAGACTCTCTGTATCCATGCCTTTCCAGATACAGGTCCAAAAAAGGGTAAAATGGAACAGGAAAGCCTATGCAGGCAGCAGAGAAGATTAAAATCTACAAATTTATAAATTAATCTTTTCGCTCTTGGACCTTCTTACAGAAGAGTCACAATAGAAACTTGACAACCTTCAGAGGAAAAATTAGAAAAGCTGAAATTTAAGAGTTCAGTACTGACACAGCAATTAGCATGGGCAGAAAGGAGATGAACTGAGTAGGAAAGAACCTTCTCAAAGCACTGAAAATTATCCCGTTGGTGGGTATTCAATCGGAATAGTTTCTCACATTACATTTTGATCCCTGTAGTAAGGCTTCTAAATACTAGATATCTCATTATCAGATTTAATAAGAAATTTAAAGGGGTAAGGGGGGAGTATTTGAGGAGAAGGTTTTGTAGCTTTTAAAATTGGAATAATAAATAATGTCCTCCTACTTGGCAGAAAACAAAGGAAAACCTAGGATATGTAAACCTAACATTCTTCCAGTGCTAGTAACTTTTCTGCTGCCTCCTCCTTTCAAAGAAGGGATCCAGTCCATATACTAACCAATCTTAAACAAAAAGTAAAAACTCAGAAACACCCAAGGTCAAAACAAAACTGAAAACTGGATTTAAAGGCAGGACTGGGGATGACTCCACAATCACAGATTGTCTATACACAAATGCTTTGGTAAAGACCTTATTAAATACTAATTGTTTATCCAAAATCATCACACAGTAAAGGAATTTAACAGCAAACGTCTCAAATGATAAGAAATCTCAACTTTTTCATATCAAAAAATTCCATAATTATAAGCCGTCACCACAAAGATAATATTCTTTTTATGAAGAATATTTTTGAATCTTAAATACTTCTGTAAAAACCTCAGCCAATCCCAACAGATTTTTTTTTTCTTTTTTTTTTGAACCATCAGTAAATGTTCCCTGGGGCAAAGATCACACAAAAACGACAGAACGTCTCCTGGTACCAAACCTTCTGTGAATCGAGCTTTTAGATACTCACAACGCTCTGGCATCAAGACGTTCTTACAACTCTGAATTATTTATTCACCGATCTTTGTAGAACTTCCCAAACAGCAATGGAGACCAGGACGATTTCAGCTATTTGATGTTGCATCTTCTCAAGTGGCTAAAGAGGCTATAAAGCACCCCATTGCTTAAGCCTGCCATCTCGGTTCCATTAGCAGCAAAGACCTCTCTATTCAAACTGCTAAGTAAATCCTCCGAGAGCTCGGGGACTGTTTCATGCTTGAAAGCAACTGTTAAGAATTTGACAACAACCAAACTGTTCCTATTTAATCCTTCTCCCAAGGTAAAAAGAATTATAGGTAAACATATGCCTTCATTATTTGGTTTGCTGCATTTCAATACTCAATCCCACACAAAATTGCCAGCCAAGGATTTAATGCAATCTCTTCTGTATTTCAAAGCTATTGCCTTTACAGAATGGAAAAAAGCTTAATAAAGGCTATAGAGTTGGTTAGCAAACAACTCTATTTTCTATAACCCACGCTGGAGATTTTGCAAAAGTAACTTTAATAATGCAAGGAGTTTTGGAATTTTTTTTCAACTTATGATTTTCAGGTAAGCCAAAATAGTTATTAATCCATTCAGTCTGCTAATAAGTATTTTTCTTTTTAATTAAAAGAAACAAAGTTGATCTATTACAGGATATAACAACTCTAGTTTTACTACATACACAGATTTATGTAAGCTTTCTTTTGGGTTAGTAATATGTATGTTAATCAAACACTAGAATATCGAGGAAAGCTTCTTAGATACTCTCTGGAATGCATTAAAATGAAAATTTCAAGCCTTCAGTCAGGTTAATTCAAAAATGAAAGAACCTGGAAGTTTTTCAAAGAGCCTGACACTTTGTTACTCCCTCAGTGATGCGCAGCGCTCTCGCCCACGCAGTCAGAGCATTCACTGTCTAATCCCCACTCTTTATGAAAAACATGAACCAATACAAATACAGAATAATGAAAATAAACAGGCAGGGCTGTTCTGTTGCAACAGTCTCTAATTGACAAAAGGAGCAGAGACATCACAAAGCAGCAATTCCTACAAACGGCTGCTGTAGTCCAGGTCACAGCATCGCCGCGGCCATCAGGATTTCGGCACAAAATGCTATTTTGGGATGGGAGGACCCTGCAGAGCGGAACTGCCAAGCTGAGCCACCTTCCACCTCACATCCTGACTTCAGAGTACCCGCAACGCCATCCCAAGGGCTGGACACCCAGGAGCATCAGTGTTGCATCTCCTGCTTTAGTTTTCTTTTCAAAAAGAAGCCAAACGTGCAAGCTCCGGGATGGCTGTGCAATGCGAACTGAGGTGCACAAACCCAGCCAATTCCAAAGTTCGTTTACAGAGGTACGTTCCTGATTCAAACTAACACATGAATGTAAATGCTCCCTAAGAACATAAGCAAGGCAAGAATATAAAGGACAGAGAATAAGTGTATCAACTCAATTATATGTTTTTTAATTAAAAACAAGGCGGGGCGGGGGGGGGGGGGAGCGAAAAACAAACAACCACCACACACACCACCACAAAGAAAGAAAACCCTGAAAAAGCAGACAACTTTCCAAGCACACAAGCCTTTATTCAGACTGCAGTTTTATGCAGTGCTAAAGAAAAAAATACAAAACAAAAAAACAGGGGTAATATTAAAATCAGGCACTTATTTAAGCAGACAAAAGAAATTCCCAATTTAAAATGAAGGCTGTGGGCAACTCATTAGGCATTAGAAACCAAAGGCTAAATCCAGGTCTCTCATTAAATTTCATCTATTTGGACTGAATATACAGTACAACAAAAGTACCATTTACATATAGTACAACAAATACATTCAAAGAAATCTGTACAGTTAATAACATTCATACCATGTCAGAGCACTCGTTTGACAATTATCCATGGTATACCAAGAAGCAGAAAGAGGAAGGAACACACTGTGGTTTATCTACTTGACATGGGACAACTAATCACCGGGACAGTTAAGCCCAAAGAATAGAACCTTGAAGCCCAATGCTTATGATGGAATTTAAAAACAAAATTCTTAAACAATTTATCATACTGTGCATCATTTCTACCCCATTTTTAGTGGGTCTCTCCCACACACCTTAGTGAGCAAAGCCTGTCATTCAGTTTAATAATACTTCCTACAAGTAAACAAGCATGTCATGAAAACAAACATGAGACTTGAAGACAGTTATTGTAGGGCTAATTATGCTATTTAATGGAAAAGAAAGCCTTCTTCCTAGCTTAATTTAAGCAGCAATAAAAAGCCACCACTAGCTTTGAAAGCTGCAGCCTTCCCTACCATCCAATTAGACTTTCTTCTTTTTTCTGCACTTTCACACATTAAAACATCTCGTTCTTCTCATAAACATTTAAATAATAAATTCCCTTTTCTGTTCTGTACTGCTTAAGGAAATGGGCACAGTACAGCCTTTATATTACCTTCTAAGCTTTTTCATCACATCAAATCTCTACAGATGTCTCAGTAGTGCTTAACACAGTGCTAAGACACTGCTGAACACATCAGGACTGGAGCAGCAGATTAGAAGGCAGTACCTTAAAAGTCATTATTTTTATTTTGCATCAAGTCTTAAGAAACTTCCAAAACCAATCTGGTGTTAGAAACATCATTCTTTTTCCTTTCTAATTCATGACATCTGTTTTAACCTATGCTTCCTCTACAATGACATTTGAGTACAGTAGTGCACTAAATTGCTACCTTCTGCATGGAAAAAAACATAACTAATAAAATGTCACCCCATCCATGTGCATAAAGAAGCTCAAAAGAGAACTTATGCGAACTGATGCTTAAGTAAATATTTTGAGACTTCTTCGATATATTTAGTGTGTTTCAAGTTTCCTGTTCTTCCTGAGAAGTGCTGCTCTGTTGAGGAGCTTGCACATAAAACAAAACTCTGTTCTTAGGGAAAGGAGCATTAACTAAGTTGATGTGACACTAAATAGAGTAAATGGGTACAGCGAAGTTCGTCATTCAAACAGAGAAGGAAAAGGAAGGTGATGATGGAGAATGATCTTCCTTAGATGTATTTACAAAGTTTTGTACATTTATACATACTCAAGAGTTCCATACTGTATCATCTGTTTTTAGCAGCAATCATTAAAAACATTGCACAGTATAATAAATTATTTCCTCTACACAGAGTAGTCAAGTACAGAGTAAGAAAACAAACAAATATTTGTAAACAAATGCAACCAACCAGTCACTTAACAGTGTCATTCTTGACACACTTGAAATTTTATGAAGGTTACTGCTAGACAGAGATTTCTGCTATGTTATAAATCAGATATAAAGCTAATCAGAATCTTGTATGGATTTTTTCTTTTCCAGAATTTGTTCTAGCAAAGCTGCTGTGATCAGCGTTTTGTTTTTTGCACTTTTGACCTTGTCCCTTATCTTTAGCTTGTGGCTTCTCTTAGGCCAAAAGCATCTCCTGCTGTTCACACAGTGCTGGCCATGATACCTGTGTGGTTCTGAAGTACCATCCTCCTACTTGTGATGAACGATAACACCTTTCTTGCTTCAGAAAAAAGGAACATGGAAGCATATCTGTGTGGTAGTGTAGCACTCCTAAACAACAATCAAATGTTTGAATCAACAATAATCAAGTGCTTCAACGAAATTCAGCTGTTTGATTTCATTAATAATCAACAGTAATCAACTACGGACAATGCTGGGGGACAAGAAACTTGAGATGAAAATGCACGCACATCACGTATACCCCCCTAAAAAATTCAAGACTGTATGAGGCACAACTCATTTACATTCAAGCCCCTACATCTGTACATTTCTTTCTATAATTATGATATTGTATAGTCCACAAACAGCCTAAGCACTAAATGATACACTGTAGCTGTTGCTAAGGCAGCAGCAGATTTACATGGGTGAAATCCAGCCAGTGTACCACCCTTGAAAATTATCAATAATTAAGCTGCTTCTCCATTAAGGCTGCCGCAACTGGAAAAAAAAATCATTTGGTATGAAAACCTCACATCAAGGTCCATAGAGTAAAGACAGCAAGTATTTTTCACTTTTAGAACATTTATGACAATTGTTTTTCAAAAGTGCAGCAGTGACTGGCGGGCTACGTGCCCAGTCACACAAACTACTACAGGAACAAAAAACACAAACCCAAAGCCATTTATGCCAAAACCATTTCATAACCAGTTTCCTTGCAAACCATCACGCTTTATTTAGGTTAGCTGCACTGCATGCGTTCCTACCTTTGGGTAGTTTCAATCAACTCCTATCCCTGTCCCTTCTTAAGTCAATACAAGTACTCACAACAGCAAGAATTTTAAAGACTTTTCTGCAGAAAAAGAAATGTGCAGAGGAGGTAGCAGTTTGTTCACTGTTTTTTCCTTAGACACTTCCAGACAAAGAGTAAAAATAACAAAGATTTTATCCTGAAGATCAATATGTGTTTCTAAAACACATTCCTATGCTAGCGTGGAGATCTCTACATATAATCCAATTATTATTAAAACCAACTGCAAGTAGTTTAACTATATTCTTCCAGAACTCTCTTCCAAAGAAGTAGCTGGTTTTGTCTGTATAGTTTTTGGAAAATGGAAAACACCCTTAGCATTTTATGTACCAGAAAGTGAGCACACAAACTTCATACGCTCTAACACAGAAAACCAAAGCCATAGCAAATTATTAATATCAGCCCAACTGATTTTATTAGAACATCCTGTCATTATGTTAATAAAGAATTAGTGGCAAATTAGTAAGTCACAGTAGATGCATTACAAGGCAATGATATTGAGCATGATCATTTAAATGAGACTGGTAAAAACATACTTAGGCAGAAGATCATTTGCACAAGAGGTTTCATAACCAATATCAGTCTTGTTTAATTAAAACAAAAATTAAGATAATTTTTTTCTGCTATGTCTCCAGATCACTCCAATCTACACAAAGCAGATAAGCATTCTAATCTATACTGTACAGCATTTGCTGAGAGGATTTTCTTAAATTCTACAAATTTCAAATAAAAGTTACTTTGAGAAGTTTTAGATTCCATAACCTTCCCCTAAACAGAATGTGTTTGATGAATGGGGAAAAATGTAGAAGATAAACTATTATGCACACCTGCCTTTAATTTTGGAGACAGACAGGAGTATGTATGTGTGCATACACATATGTGCAAGTGGAATACATGAAGCTGAAACATTAGAAAATAGAATCATAGAATCATTTTGGCTGGAAGAGACCCTTAAAGTCATCGAGTCCAACCATAACCTAAACCTAGCAATAAAGAAGACTAAAGAAGTACATAGTACTGCTGAACTGGAGATCAAGGCTGCTTGAGAAGGGAACACTTAAAATTGTCCTGCTGTTAACTTCTGGGTTCTCATCACATCCTCAAACAGCCCTTCAAGTCCTGCCTGTGCCTACAGGGAATATCATAACCTGCTTCTGTCCTCACCAACCACTTCTCAACTCTGGTTCAAGCAAAGCTTCACGTGTGTACAAATGTTAACAGTGCATGTTATGTGCTGACAATCAGTCCCTTACTCACTACCAATTATAACCCAAACCAAAGATGGTTCTGGATCACCACAGCCTGTCACTCACGCTGTAAATGCTGTACTACAAGTGTTATTTTGAGGCCATTAGCCATAACTACAGCAGATCCCGTGGCCTCCTAAGAAGACTCTGAAGAGCGTACAGTTACCTAAAACTACGCCCGTGAGCACTGCTGGAGGCAGAGATGGAGCCTCTTCTACAAAAGCCCACCCTTAGGTACCCCAAAAGAGGTCACCTTATGCAGTTTGAGAGATGACTACATCATGAGAAAACACAATGGTTTTGCTACGCTGATGATTGCTGCTAACCTTAAAGATGAAGCATTGCCGAGCCCCGTAACTGAGCTAACATGACCCTCCTTCTTCCAAGAACAGCGAGGTCTTGAGAAAGTCCTGAATGATCCTGCAATCAATGCCTACACATTTTTAAAATGGAAAGTTTAACAGTCAACTGATAAAAAAAGTATAGCAGCCTCACTCTCTTTACCAAACACCTAAGGAAACAGGAAAACAGAACAAGGCAAAATGTAAACAAAACTGTTACGAAAGAAAGCATTGGGACATTAGGTATACCCACCAAACAACCAAAATGTCAGACACAGAATTTTGAATATTATAACCGGTGTAACAGGTCAATATTGCAACTTCAATTATACTGTGGGATATATATAAGGAACAGAGTAAAGAAATATTTCAATTATACAAAAACTATGCCTCCTTTACCAGCATACAACAAGCTGGTGCCCATGAAGCAACAACTACAGGAGAGGAAATGATGGGAGGATTTTGAAAGTATATGAGAACAAAGGGAAAAAAAAAGTTACTGAGCCTATTAAAAATACACACGATCAAAACCACATGGATTAGTATTAGGCTAGTATTAGGGGATAAAAAGCCTGGGCTCTATTTACAATCTAGGCACAAATTTCAGAGGGAGGTAGATGATGTGGTATAGTTAATATCCTTGCTTTAGGATCTGAAAAAGTAAATGAAAGCCATTGCCTAACTTCTGCCTTACTCAATAATGTGTTCTCCAGAAATGGACTGGTACAAAGTAAGAATAAATCAGTGTAAGACTGCCTATTACAGCCCTAAGCAGCAGCACTTGAATTCAAGAGAAAAGAACCGGACTGCATAATATCAGAAGAAAGGGAAAAGGATCAGTGCAGGTTAAACATGAAAATAATAGAAAAAAATTAAACAGTCACAATAACTGTCATAATTACACATACTCATCTAACTTTGAACAGCTGTGGCAATGTAATTGACATGAGCAGGAACAAATTCTTGTCTCTGTCTGTACATCTTTTACACTGGCTCTTGGGGTTTAATTGTTGTTTCTTCAAGTTAGTAAGATGCCAGCATCAGGAACAGCTACTGCAAGCCACCCAGTAACAGATGCAGAGAAGTGGGGGGGGAGGGAATCTAATAATAATAACAACAATATTTTGATCAGCTCAAAAGATTCCCTTGAATCTACTGCAGAAGACAGTAAGAGTGAAATGGAGTATAATAAACACAGAGTATAATGAAATCAGAACTTAAAATCCATGTAAAATATGACACCAGACACCAAAAAATCCCAAGAAAAAGGAATTTACAGTATAATGCACCATAAAGATTACATAGGTAGTTTTCATAGCGCAGTTTGACTACTTTAAGCTGGGCCGTTTGCTCTGCTTTCCAAGCACTGGTGGTTCACACCACTATTTCACATACAAAGCCTTTCAAGAACCTCCTCTTGGCAGCTAGTACAGAACTGCCAGTACAACGTAAATTGACACCCTCACCTGGTGTGCAGTAAACTTATTCATAGACAAATCCTAAGAGCAAGATAATTTACTGCCTTTTCCGAATAGTCACCCACATTGTCAGTGTGTATTCAAAAGGGAATTAGCGCCATGCGAATTCACACACTGCAACCCCTGAGCACTCCTCTCCTGATGTGCATGGGTGCAGCGTGACTTGTTCTTCATCCAGCAGCATTTCTTGATCTATGCCCCAGAGATCAGAAGAGATAACGATCTAATGGTTCCTTCTAGCCTTAAACTACATTATGTTATGCATTTGCAGCAAAACCAATGAGCCACTGGAATTCCACTATGTACTTAATAAATATTTAAAGTCAAAAGGTAATTTAGTCATAATATATAGGGCGTTTTCTGCAAGAGGCAGAATTCTGTTTTAAATAATTAATTCCATATAAATGTGCCCTTACAAGGCTATATGCAGCACCAACTCATATTAAAAACACCAGTTCAATCACACATTCCCCTACAGAGCTGCAAAGAAATGAAAGACCAATTAAACAAGTTATATTGTACAACCCAATAATATCTAAAATCCTGTTTCAGTCGCCAAACTTACATACACAATATAAATATTTTTCACTGATGAAGTGACAGTATACAACATTAAAGCATTTTCCCACATTTGCCTGAAGAACTCAAACACCTAAATTAAATATATAGATCTTTCATAACTGTAGAAATTCAGTTCATTTTAATACTGTAAATACATGTTGTATTTCATTAAAATAGGTATGATTACAGGAACATACTAGCTTAAGATCAATAGTATATCTTACATATATATATCCCATCTTTTCTATAATGACAGTGACAACCCACATAATCATATATACAGATCTACCAGCCTATTTTAAAATATCAATTATTTGCCTTGTACATTCAGCCTGCTTGAAAAGTGCATTGAGCATCAATTACTGTGTATTTTAAGTTCACTTTGTGGGGTTTTTTGTTTGCTTTGGTTTTTAAGTTAAAATCACTTTTGCTTACACATGGCAGCAGAAAGAAGAGCAACACACTAGCCTCAAACTTTGTCCCACTGCAGTTTTGCCAGTATTGATAAGTCGGATAACACCAACTAAGTGAGTAAACAAATCTATTTTGATTTCACGCTCAGTTAAAAATAGAGTGGGCTGCCCAGACTGAGAAGGGTGTGTAAAACTTAAAAAAAAAAAAAGTTTCATAACTTGAAAGAATTTTTAAGGGCAAACTGTCTGTGTAGGCTATTACATAACCCCATTGCAAATAAAGGAACAACACAATGCCTACGTATGGCTGATATCCATCCAAGAACTTGAAAAATTAAACTGAGACTTGTTACAGCACCAAATCTAACTGCTAGACTGAAAAATGCATTCATCATCAGGTAAAAAATATATCTTCAGACATCATGTAATTTGTTTAGTTCCAACGTATTGTAAGTAGCTTTTATTAAATAAACTGAAAACATTGAGTTTTTTGCTGGCTCTCTTTGATTTCATTTTTGCCTTTCCTACACACAGTAAATGAGACAAATACTTCTGTATGTTCCACATCTCCCAAACTTTTGTTTTTCCTTTCTCTTGTCTCTGGCTCTGTTCTCAACAATTTCTTCCTCTCTGCTTTGCAGGATTTTCCATCCTGTGTTTTCTATTCCCTTTCTTTTCCCAGTTCTGTTCATACCCCCTCTCTCTCTGCAATTCTCTAGGTCTCCTTTCTCAGTTATGCCTTCAATCTCTCCCTTACACAACTCCCTTACAAAACTTCTCTTTTCTCAGACAGTTTTACCACATTCTTAAGAGTTAATGCTAATATGAAAAACTGAGAATATAGGCCCCAGATATTGATGCGCTAGAAAGCAAATTCACAGGTTTTACCTACAACGGAAAAGTAAAGGGGACGTCACTGGAATTCTAAGAAAAAGAATAGAGAAACATGAAAAAAAGACCTTATTTTCATTGCCGTGTTCTGACATTCCCTGGCACTGGTGAGAGAGATGTGTGCTGCAAGTGTGGGGACTTGCACACACGCAGCCTGTCTACCACAGTATCTACCAGCATTTTTTTCATTCTTCTCCACAGTAAACTGCTGCAGTGCCTCCTTCTGCATCTGTAGTTGGAGAGTGAAACTGACCTGATATTTGACAGCTGTACTGGTGCCCACGATGTAACACTAAAATCAGTACACCTGTAAGTGTGCCTGTAAGCTGAGCATCACAGCAGGGGCTTGCATGCAGTTCATGGTTCCAAGCTTTCCTTTCCAACTATGCCATATAGAAATACTCCTTTACTCCTGTTAGCTTAAACTGTGAAGATTCTGACCTAGCAAAAGGCCAGGGTTGCATTCTGCTCATCAGAATCACCCAGGTTTCCAATCACACAATGAAACAGCAAAGTTGAATTTCTCAGTTGTGTAACTTCAGCTTGCTGGTTTCACAGAATCACAGAATGTCAGGGATTGGAAGGGACTTCAAAAGATCATCTAGTCCAGTCCCCCTGCCGAAGCAGGAACACCTAGATGAGGTTACACAGGAATGTGTCCAGGCAGGTTTTGAATGTCTCCAGAGAAGGAGACTCCACAACCCCCCTGGGCAGCCTGTTCCAGTGCTCTGTCACCCTCACTGCGGAGAAGTTTCTTCTCAAATTTAAGTGGAACCTCTTATGTTCCAGTTTGAACCCAATTTTCCTCATATATTACCTTCTCACAATCCCACTGCTGTGATTCATCTCTAAAAATGAGGCACATCTTCCTCCTGAAATCTTGATTAGACATCCTGACAGCAGTGACACCAGGATTACAATCCAGATTTTCCCTTCCAGCACTTTCAGCAGTTTCTTCATGTTTCAACTATGGTGACCCTGATGTAGCAAAACATCGTATCAGACAAATTCATTTGAAATACTCTAGTATAAGGTAATTATAGCCAGAAATACATGGAACCATTGGTAGAAATGCTCAAAAATTCACATATCTCTGCCAAGAACAGCCAAGTTTTCCTCAGCCCAAAGCTTGCTTCTCCCCCAGGCACCAAAATCCCAAGGCCGTTACCACACACAACTCACCGCTCCAACATTTCTGTGAAGACATTGGGGTTGACAACTACTGACACAAAACCCAAGGAAAAGTAAAACGGAAATGCAGACCACTATACATTACCTACTCTGTTTTGTCCCCATGCAGGGATAAATTTCACTCTTACAAGTAACAGCCTGTGTCATAAAAATTAGTCAGAACTTGAAGCTTCAAGCTGTGTAGCAGCATGAGCTGCTGTTCAAAATGGCCTCCTCCCAAGACTACCTCAAACAGCCACAGTTACTACTAGAGCAAGGTGCATGGTAAGAAGCATGTTAATGCTGAAAAAGAAAAGCTAAAAGTCTAAAAGTAGTGCGTCAAGTTCTGGTAGTGTCAAATAATGAGACTGCGAATGAAAAAGAGGCTCTACATTTTAGGAGGTTTCTCTTTATTCCCCTGCTGGCCTGAGTCAAATATGCTAGCTCTGGGGAAATGCTCAGAGATACCTTTTATGCACATCAGCTCTACTATTCGCAATTCTATTGATCTGCAAGTGTAAAGTGGGTTTTTTAAAACAACATATTTTTGCCTTGCTTTGAACTGACAGTTCATAAAATTGGCACTTACGTGTCTATATGCATGTACACACAGATTCAAACGGTAACAGCAGCTGCATGACTAAATGCAGAAGCAAGCTACCCAGTCTTCTGCATTTCATCCCAATAAGACAAAATCACCATGCTGGTTGCTAAATCACCAATAACAAAATTAAAAATAACAAAGAACACCCTTGCAATGTTTTAAAGAACTTAAAAAAAAAAAAAAAAGGCAACACTGGGCAATTTTAAACAGCATAAGAATTGTATCTGGAATCTAGGTTCTCAGGTGCCGATTCTACAGAGCTTGTTGAGATTCCTGAAACACAGAAAGAAGATACAAATTTAATTTACTCATTTGTGAAATCTCAGCTATAATTGACCAACTCTTAATGAGACATCTGACATACTAATTAATGTAAACACAGAATAACCCATAACCTTTCCACTGCTCAGTGATTACTAGCAAGATGTTTTTACTGTGACTATAAACTCTAGAATTTTCTGAAAACATGAACTTTAATTCCCTGGAAATGACCAGCATGTGTCATCTCATTACTTAGCACATTTCTGGCAAGAACAAAGTTTGTTGCTAAAAGGATAAATAATGAAGGAAGACAGTGATGGAGACTTACATTACACAAGTCTCAAAGGAACCAATACCCCTGTGAATACCACCATGCCTGGGATCCAAAGCACATCCAGACAGACTCCTTTCTCTGAGTCTGTCTTAATTTAGTCTCCAAACAAAAAGAAAGGTTTAGGTTTCTGCAGCACTTGGAATGAATGGAACCCAACCGAAATTTAAGTCAACAGCAGTTAAATGCATTAGGAAAAAAAAATATATGGGAAAGTATCTTTGGACACAGCATAATAACCTCAATTTCCCCTGCAACAGGGAAACATGTTTGTGCTTCTTGTTCCTTTACACAAACTTCTCTAGAGGCATCGCTTCTCCTTCCTTCCACTGTTTTAGAACTCCCCATGGAGTCCCAAAGTTAAGAGTAACAACACTTCTTTCCCTGCCAGTGTTATCTGGGACAAAACTCAGTTTAAAACCTGGAGTTCCTACCCTTTAAATACTAATTTCCCTCAGAAGGCTTTTTTTTTTTTCTTTAATACATTTTTCTCATTTTAGAGGTCCTGCAATTTGTTTTCTCTTTCATATCGGTGTGTATTTTACCTTTGCTGAAGTTTTTAATTGAAAAAAGCATCTTCATTAGGGAGAGCTCCAGTATTCCCTGTTATTAGATGAGAATGCTTGGGTACCATACAAAAGAAAATTCCTGCTACGGAAGTAGTTAAGTGTATGCCTTAAGGCTGTGTGAATTTGAAAACCCAATTAATATGTTTTCTGGAACAATTCTCTCTTACTTGATTATAAGTCATCATTTTATTATTTGAAAAACAAAACAATCAGAAGTGGTCACTAGTAGAACCGTATTCATTCTGCACAAAACTAGACACCAAGCAGAGAAGTTCACATTACCGGAACCCTTAAAAATATTTGTCAACACTACAAAAAGGTATTCAGAAAGACCTTCCTAACAGATACATTTCAAACACAATGCACTCAGATGCTTAAAAATAAATCCTTTCGTTTTTATCTTTTACGTTTTAATATACTCTAGAATATCCTCTTTCAATAAACTTTTTGTCTTGTATAAACAGATTGCTCTAAGACACTGAAAAACTTTTAAAGCTCATATTTTACAAGTTCATATAATGCAGAGATGTTGTGGAATCTCCGTCCATCCTTAAAGATACTCAAAACTCAACTGGACAAGACCCTGAGCAACATGATCTGGCTTTGAAGTTAACTGTGCTGAGCAGCAGATTGGGCTGGACAATCTACAGAAGCTTCTTCCTACTTAAATTGTTCAGTGACTCTAACCCCCTCCAAAACTAACCGAAAAGAAGCTGCAGCATGTAAGTGAAAAGCATTACAACTCATTTCTTACCAAAATCTGCTGCTTTTACCTATGAGGGATATTGAGCAGGAAGGCATTTCTCCAACTCCAGATCTACATTTAATTGTCTCTTAAAAGATGTCAGAACAGCAACATTAATTGAGGCGGAGAAAATTAGTGAGCATGGACCAAAGCTGTGTTACTGCTCCTGTTGGTTTCTAGTCCCGCTTCTTGAAGAACCAAGTCTACCAAGAAAAACCCAGGGAAAAGCTGACAGCAAGAACGTCATGGTCACGACTTATTTAGTAGGTAGTGGTGTTTTCCTGGCTCCCTCTTCGACCTCCATCTGGTGAGGCTGCCCTCCAAGGTTACAGGAGGGCAGTCAAGCCAAGCACCAACACTTCAGAGTGAAAGCCCCGATCACCAGAAGTCAATAATGAGCAAATCTCTCTCTTTCCAGGTCTAAATGCTAATTCCTCTGGCATCAGATGCTACCTGTCACTGTTCAAAAGCAGGTGATGTGTGAAGTACCCATCTACTCAATGCAATGCTCATCATAAGGAGAACATTTCTCATTTACAATCTTTGCACATTAACCTCTGGTAATAGACTATTCATATATAACCAATCTGGCATAAGCATTGAAGTTGTAGATGTTTATTTTTGTTTGTTCTAGCACACTATTTTTTTTTTCTTTTGAGGATTCTTCAGCACCTTTAATAAGTGATTTACAAATGGGCTGCTACAGAGCTATGGCTAGGAGCTGCTGTACAACACTTCTCTCAAATAGCATCTGGCCTTCTATGCAGAGGAAAACAATTTTCACTCATGCTTACACACTTACTATGCACTATACAGACACTCGAAACAAAAGTTTAAGTTCAGAACTCAACTTTTAGAGTATACAAATAAAAAAATTAAATCAGGTGTTTTTTATCACTGATGTTTTTTATTATTGCATTTAGTCAGCAAAACAAAACCAATGCTTATTACTTTTTGACTTCATAAGCAAATATTTATTCCCCAATGCCACGGGATTTCACAAGCAAACACTGCAGGAAAATATTTAATACATAAATTATGTTCCCAAAGATATTTTTCAGTTTGCTAACTTTCTTTTAATTATGAAACTGCTTAAGGTTATCACTGTTTTATTTTTAAAAACAAGCAGAGTCTACAACTTCGATCCAAGTTCTTAACTGTGTCCTTTTAAATGTTTGTACTACCTAAGCATCTAAAAATACAACAGAGTTACACAGGTTTTAGAATACAAGGTCAAACCACCACATTTTCAAGTGCTGCACACTGCCTCTGGCAGAAACCATTAACCAGAATTTCAGAAAATACAATACCCATAATGCACCTAACTAGTTTTGTAGAGTTTTTCTCTGCACTTCACAAGAACAATCCTGCCATCAACAAGTCTAAACTACTGCAGGTAACACAGTTAGGCATTACAGAAAGTTCTTAGTCTTTAACAAGAGCACTCTTCATCAATAAAAATGTCAAAGCCAAATCATTTTTGCTTCTTTCTTCTACTTGATCATATCAACTTGGAAATTCCCTGTGCTACAAATTACCACTTCTAATCCTTCTCCTATACAGCAGAGTCCCTTTTCCTTTACAGGGAAGGTCAAGGTGAAATCCTTGTGATGTATAGCTAAAGCCCCATGGTTCCCTATTTGCCAAGCCCTCCAGACAAGAAAACTAGTGCATATGAATCAAATAGAAGCAACACTAATGCATTAATGACTGACATGTGGCAGAGACACAGACACACAGATGCAGCTTGACATTAATGGAGAGATTTGCCTGTGGTCATGCACATAGAAGGGGGGGAAAAAAAAGACCCACCTGCCTCATGTTTTAACCTGAGTATGAAATCAAATGTCAGACAAGATTAATTAGATGCCTAGAGTTTTATTCTTTTCCGTTGATAGAAAAAGCACATTTCCATAATGTGAGGAAGCATTTATGTGGATAGCAAATCAGGCTGACATTGAAGGAAGGTTTACTTTATTGTGAATGCTAGCTGTGTGGTGCTTGTCAGTGCAATTACTTTCTACTCAAGTGGTTTGCTTTTTAACATTTTATTATCTTAACAATAAAAACCCTGGAAGCAATAATTATTTATTATGCTAATTCTTTAGCTTTTTTTATTATTAATTTCTGCCAGACCATTAAGACTTGCTGTTTTCCAGAAATAAACCAGATTTATTAATATTCAGCCAATTAAAAAAAAAAAGCAAAAACAATCTCTGTTCCAGTAATTAGTTACTAACCAGTCAATTTGTACACTTATCAGCTTCCCCATACGTTCTATTTTCATTCATTCAATACCCAACATTTCTAACATCATCCTGATTTAAACCAACTTCAAAACACAAAGTCCACTGCAGCACTTTTTATAAATGATGATTTAAGCAGTCAGAGAGGCAGCAAGGCTTTAGACCACTCTGAAAATGCACTATACTCAAGGACTGCATTTTAATTATGGAAACCTTTTAGAACATCCCTGTTTTATTAACAGTAAGTGAAAGACTATAAACAAGGCTTCAGTATGCACCACTTCTTCTCAATCCTGCCTAAAGCCCTCAAGGGGAAACAGCTTCAGTGTGCTTTCATTTCTCCCCCCAAGCATTCTCATCTCTGAATGCCTCTTCTCACCAGCTTTAAAATTCATTTAATATAACAACCACACAGATATGCTTTTTTCTTCCTTTTTTTTTTTTTTTTTAACTATACAAGTGTTCCCTCCTTTAGGAATAAACACCAAGGCCACAGCTCTCAAACTCCCACAGCATAAATGTAATATAGGAGGCCATAAGCAAGCCAAAGTAGAAAAGCACTGCAACTAAATGTACCTTGAAAAGTTCTTAGTCTGCAATGCTTTCATAAAGCTTCATGTCCATGCACAAACTGTCCGACATTTCATGTAGCAACAGTGGTAGTAATCCCTGGAAAACTTCTAGAACAAATTCCCTAGCTCAAAGCTTAGTTCCCCTGAGCTGGTACAGCACTAGCTTTTCCATGGCAAGGATGCAACGCTTCAAGGTTTGCCACGGTGGCTCTCCCAGCTTCCACATACAACACCAACCCCCGTGCTGCCACGCAGAGAAGCGGAGCCAGGTTTCTCCATCACTCTCTGCTTCTGAAACAGCTTTCTCCTGTACCTCCCACTGGGAGATTCTGCCCGTGGCAACAGAAAGTTCGCTATTAATATGTAATATATCCCACAATTAGCACTGTAAAGCAGGTAGTTATCTCGGAACTGTCCTCCCATCTCCTCCCTCATAATAACAAAACTTTATTTACAGGGAAAAAATAAAAAACCCACACAATTTATTCAAAGCTCCAGCTATTTGTTCCTGACTTGAATCATTGGTGTGCCATTGCTGACTGCATGGGCACAACCTAACAGGGGACCGATAATTTGCTCTTTAAGAACCTGTAAGTCTCCTTCTTCTCAGAAACCTACAATCCAAACCAGACAGCTGTGCTGCTCCCACCGTTGAAGGAAGAGATGTAGAAAGCATGAGGGTATCAAAAGAGAGAAGGTAGGAACATGAAGTAAACTCTTGCTATAGAGCAGTAGCAGAAAGAAGCCATCTTTGCTGAAGTGGATGTTCTGTAAAAAGAATAAGTTGTAGATGGAGAAACTTTTGCCCAAAACGGATGTCAAAACTTAAGCCCGGCTCTAGGTTACCAAGGAGGGACCATCCTGATCAAGATTAATGGGCACATGGTTACCAAGTTCAGGACAAATTTTCTTAGAAATATGACTCCTTGTTATGGAAGTGCCCTTCCTCTCATGTACTCTTCCACCATCATTAGCTGCTTGAGGGTTCAAAGGGCATATTTACTGAAATTCATATTCTGAAATTTTATTTCTACCCCAGCTCATTAAGTAGAGAAAGTCATCACAAGAAGCACACACGTAGAACTACACAGACACCCTCGTGACCACCAAACTCTCCAGCTATTCCATATCTGTAGCTCCTGTGGCCCTCTGCTATTTACTGGAACCTACTTTGCTGCCAGCCTCAAAAAGCCGAAACACAGAAGCAAAAACTACAGTGGAGGTAGTTTATCACAGTTATCAGATTATTATCAGATCAGGCACCATGTCTGAAATGCTTTGATGAGCACCAAAGAGAATATAAAAAAATCAAAACACTGCCACTCGAAGACACAAGATCCATATTCCATTCTCCATATTCAGGAGATATAACTATACATTCAAGCATAGAAGTTCTCCAAAATGAATTCATAGACCACTTAAGTGTTTAAATCGGTAGTTGCAGTTGAAAAGGAAGCTGTTATACACAATACTACCATCCCAAACAATACAGAGCATGACTCAATGTTCTGCTTTCTGTTGTACTACCTCCAATAAAGGACACTTGTACTTAATAGTGATAATGCTGACCCTTCTGATTTGCTCTTCCCATTCTCTATGGGAACCTGGCCTACACTAAGAAAATAACCACAGGAATGCTACTGATGTTCTGTTAGCACTTCTCATCCTAAGTGAAAAAACCCATCAAATCCCACAAATAAATAAAGCCAATCAAGGCCAGACTAAGAAAATTACCAAGATTATTTAACAAAAATCAGAGTAGAAAGATACACCTCATAAGGTACTTTTTAAGCACAGAGGGTAGAGATGGAGGAGAAGACAGCAAGTAGGCAGGGATGTGGATATAGAGGGTCATGGCAGCCTAGTCTGTGCTTTCCTGCTCAGACACACCTAAACTATCAGATACAGCATCTGCCTACAAACCAGTGTCAACACAAGGAAACAGACAACATAACCAATTTCCTGGGAAACATCCACCAGTGGCTCACCTGACAGAAAGCAAGGCCAGGGGTGTGGGGTGTTTGTGAAATCCTTTCTTACAACAGACCAGAGCTCTCAGGATGGGCACACAGTAATTCGCTTGCCTTTTTTAAATATATCCACAGCATATTGCTTTAGCCCCTCCCAGGACATCAGGTGAAGCCTGTAAAGTTTATAACATCAGTTTAGCCTTCCTAAGTAAGTATGTGCCTCAATGACCTGCATTATTCTCTTCTACAGACAGAGCAGCCCGATTTGGTACAATCATCACATTCCTATCCACGCCTCTGACAAAGTGTGCAAAATTCTTCAGGAAGTTCTGTCATTCCTGGATCTCAAAGTTATTTTATCTGCAAACCTAAGCCAGTACAAGTCGCATTTGTTACCAAAAGATAGGCAGGTAAATTGTTTCAGCATGATTGCCCCCCTTCAGCAGAGATTTATAATATAATGCTCTTAAGCTTTGGTCTCAAGAAACATTGCATTTGAATAAGTAAATGCTAGATTTTATTTTTTTTTTTTTTTAACCGTACAACAACTCTTAAAAACTACTCACCTAACAAAATACTTTAAAAGGCATGATATCATAATCACTTTGGGAGCTACACAGAAACCCCTAAAAAATACAGGCTTCTACAGACACACCTGAAGACAATTAGCTTTTGGCAATGACTTCTGGCTGCTCAACTCAAAGTAACATACTAAATATAAAGCGTGTAGGTTGAGAGAACCAGTACACATGCAACAGAACTTTGCAGAAACCTCTGAATTTTTTCTCTCAGGACAGACACCAAATTTTTTGTCAATATGCTCTACAAAGTATATTACTAGACGTGATGCAGAAATAGAAAAAGCTCTTTAAGAATATAGGATGATGTGACACAATCTGTATATCCTATTATTTTAATTTATTGTACACGCATTTCAAATAGCATTAATTTACAACAGTAAAAAGCAAACAACTAAGTACATACAGGACCCTGATAGCTTCAAGTGTAAAATACGAATTGTTTCTCACAACAGCTTAGAATGCTGTTGTGTATAAAGTGTATAGAGTAAAACTTGATACCATGGTAATTCTATCTCATGTACACACAGGAAATGTATGGAGTAGCCATGAATATTTTCTCTTCAAGAAAATGAATTTCCATAGGTGCAACATTCCTGTATCAAAGGTGCAATAGTTCACAGCCATCTTCCACATCAACATAAAAAATTATTGCGAGTGATGTCAAAATCCATTAGGCCCCACTTTGTTTGTTTATCACTGATACCACCGCAGGCAATCAGCTACATCTCCAACCAGGCTGCACTAGCAGGCTGACTCCATAGCAAAGTAAGAGTGAGGAGCATGAATCACCTCAGAAAATAGTCTCAGTTGACCCAGCTCGATTTGCACAGAAAACAGATGAGGAGTGCTCATGAAATCTCACAGCACAGCTGAGCAACAGGGGAAGTATCCTCCATCTCCAGGTGGGTCATGAACATCTTCGGAAATAAAAATCTAACTCTAGTGATTTGTGGAAGTGTCCATCTACCTGAACTTCTCACAGGAATATACCTCTATCAAACTCATTATCCTGCTACACAACTGCAGCCATTTTAAAGCTTTTGCACGAATTCAACAATTCCCATGTAGCTGAACCTCCGCACAGTGTATGTATGTACACAAGATGAGAGTAACCCTTTTGTATTCCAAATCACAGCCCCACCTCAGCTAAACACAGAATCTCATTGCTTTCAGGTCACTGAGATGCCACTTGGAAATCCTCACCCACTCTCAGAGTCACCCTGCTTTCCAAATTTCATATTCTGTCAATACTGTAGAAGGCAGCAAAAGAAATCAGTTGCCGTCTCGGAGCTACGCAGCTCTGAAGAAAAGATGCCAGTAAAATTTGCTCCTGTCATTAGAGGAGACAGAACCCAACCAGTATTCATCTTCCCAAAGCTCTGTGATCTAATTCCACACAAAAGGCTTAATAAGGTTTAGACTCATAATACAATTAGTAATTTAGCTCACAAATTAGACTATCTATTAACACTCCAGCAGAGACATCAGCCATATGAGGATTAAGAAGGAATCTTCTGCTTTCAATACGGATGGGAGAACTTGAATCCTTTAACAGACTACGTCAGCTTCTGCACAAGAGAACATATATTGCATTGCACAGATGCTGTGAGCGTGACCAGCATTCTGCTCATATATTGAACTTTCATTAGTAGGAACGATGTTAATAATTTGCACAGTAAGTACAGAGTGCAAACTTTCAAATTCATCTTAAAGTACAATTTTAACTGGTCAAAATATGTACTGGTAGAACAGAATGCACTGCATATGCATTTAAATGCATTAGAAGTGCACACAAAAACATGGGTCAAAATTAACATGTCAACATGGACAAACCACAGGTTTACCCAAGGTATGGATATTATAAAACACTTAACTGCAGGATTTGAATAAAAAGCAACTATTTTCCAAATCTTTGCATACAATTTTTGTTCTGAATCTATTAAAAAGCAAAGTAGACGTAATGAAATATTCTGCATTATCATGTCCCCATAAACAGTGCTCAAAAGATTTAGAAAAGAGCTCATACCTCTAGCATACTACTTAATGACACTTTGTCCACACAGAAAATAATTCCAGATGAATTTTCAGAGGCAGGCTGAGTGGGTAAAAAATACTTATTACCAAGGAACTAAAACTTAAATTGCTGTATCTGAAAAGTGCTGTTCCAATTCCTAGAAAGTTGTAACTACATTTCCACAAAAATGCTGATATTAGTGTGTTCATGCTGACTTGTATTAACACCTGATTTACTTGCAATTATTATGTCAACAGGAGCTTTTTGTAATTATTTTCATAGTATGTCCCAAACAGACTGCATTTACCTTTAGGTTTTGAGTTTGTGTGTGTATAAATAGTGCCAGTATTACTAATTATTTTTAGCTTGAAAAGCAAACAAACAAACAAAAATCTTCATCAGTTTACTTCACACTCTAGTAAAAACTATTCACACCCAGATAATATTATGAATAACGTCCATCTGGTCTGAAATCTAGATCTGGCCACAGTATCTCATTCTCCACTAGCACTGCCTGCTGTTCTATCAAGCATTCAGTGTGATTGCACTCAGTGCAAAGTAAGACTTAAACTTACTCGCTTACAGTACTTACTCATAAGCACATGCTTTGCTGGCACGTGTGCTAGCATGTGTATGGAACCATTTTGACCTAATTTGTCTCAAGAAAAAAAAAAATAAACAAATTCGTTATGGCTATGAATACTACTCAGTCATTAATTGTATCCCCAAGCTTCTGTCATAGCTCTCCCAGATGCTCTGGAGCTTTCCCAAAATGTGTACATAGATCTCCAAACCATGAGGGCAACAGAGTGGCCCCTGGCACCACAGGACATCCTCATCAGCCCAGTCTCAGCTCAGCCACAGCTGCCCAAGGGACGGAGGTGGCAGAGGAAGGAACAAATTATTTGTGGAACGTGGTGACGAGGAGCAGACACGAACAGACAAAAGAAGGTGGAGAGAGCACAGGAGGTGGCAGGTAACCAACATATTCTTAAAGACAGCCGGTGGTTAACAGCTTTGTTAAATACCTATGTTATTTGCTGTGGAATAGATGGTACTAAAGTGCAATTTTAGACGGAACTGAGAGCATGTAAGAACCCTCCCTCTTCCTCTGCACAAAATTCCAGAGTACACAGCTCTAGCAGATTACTATAATTGGCCAATTCTTTCTTTTATTGCTAGACCACTGTGTAGAGTCAAAGCACTGAAATCATGTGAATGGGACTGCTGGTGAATGTCACATATTCGCACAATGCCAGTTCCAAGCATACAGATCTGATTTTTTTTTTTTTGCAATTCTGCTCCCAAAGGTCCAGAAATATACATCATCTAATTCTGGCATACAAGCCAGAATTAATTTTTCACTGCTGCAAATCTAGCATGACACTGCAGTTTGTGAGAACTTTAACAGAGCCAGCCCTGGAAAAGTGCTATTTCTCACTCACAGCGAGTCAGTGGTTCCCAAACTGTGGTTTGCAAAATTCCTGTGATCCACCCACTACCAGCACTGATTTGAAGCAAACAAGACTGTCAGATACTATTTCACTGAGGCACATTTACTGTGGACCAATTCAGGAAGCCGCGAATTTACATTCATTTTGAAACTGAGATGTTAAAAATTACGGACAGTTTTCATTACAAAGTCTTTGTGTTTCGGCTAAACATCAGAAACTGATTCCGTTTTTGCAATGAACACAACAGAACCAGTAGCCAAGCAATAACTCCTCAAACACAAGCTTCCATGTTGCAGCCTGAATTGCAACCTGTCGCATGTAACAAAAACCTCCAAGTAGTTTCTGGCTGATGCCAGAATGAGTCCACAGCCTTTTTCTGTTTCCATTTGTCACAAAGTCTTAACAGGTATTTTCCAAAATAAGAATTTAGACTTCCAAAGACTGTATCTGTTTCTCTGTAGAAATCAGAGAAAGAATTTCAAATGTAGCAGACAACACATGCACAATTTTTGTTCCTTAATTCCCCTTGAAGCAACCTTGGCAATACAACTAGACCAAGCCAAGCCAAGTCTTTATCTGAACTTCTCAGTCTGAACATATCCCAGGCTTCACCCTTACTCCCAACTCAGAATAACTATCTGCACTTCAAGACTCCCAAGTCCACCATATGACACAGGAAGATGCAGGTGAATGATGCTGAAGTGCACATTGAGTAATGGGTCTGCCAGTGAATCAACATCTGTGGTTGAAAACCAAACAGAAGCAGCTGAGGAATATTATTCTTAAGGGATTATTTCCACATCGTCTGCCTGCATGGATAATCTTATGCTAGATACTGGGCTACAACATGAAGAGCACTTTGAGGGTTTAAGTTCACACCTTCTTGTGGTTGTGTAAAGTTTTTAATGGGGGTAACATTTAACTCCCCAATATTCAGGATGCAAAGACGTAACAGATTCTAGTTGACAAACTGACCTTTTGTTAAGCAATTGTACATGTAAAGATGCAGCTCTGAAGCTTCTGCAAGACTCGTTTGAAAACCCCAATCCATGTCTGCTGCTGCAGAGGCCAGCTCTTTATTTGTCAAGAGTATATTTTAACTTGTCTTGGGCTCCTGGGCCCTACACAATTTCAATGCCTATTTGTTCTAAAGGGTGTGTGCTTGTCTCAAACACTCAAATAAATTAAGCAGTCAAACTCCAGTGTTTTCCAAATTCCCCAAATGAAAATGCTAGGCTAAGTCACTCTTACTAGCCTAAATTTATGTATACAATCCTAACAAATCTTAAAGTAAAAATAAATAAAACACACCTCATGAACTTTATATGTGGTCTTCAATCCATGTGCTTTGCTGTCACTATAAACAGAAGGCAGTAATGTTGGGCAATATACAGGCTTCCATTTCCCATCTTCAACCTCCAAGGTTTTAAATAAATATTAACTTTAATTGTGTTTTGGTTTTGTTGGTTTCCCGTGACACTCACAGACCTAACCCCAAAAGGCTGCGTTCATATTTAGAAAGCTGCATATGTTTTCTCCTGAGCTAAAGCTGAATCAAGATGACAGCTCTCAGATACAGTAAAGAGGGCATCAACTGCACAGTGCCTTAAAATTATCACTGGGACAACAATTTATCTCATGCAACTGAGAAATTACTCCAGTAGTAGCTGTCTCTGCAGAAGTTAAAAACAGCGTTAGTCATGTATTACGTAAAGTGCTCATATTAAAGTGTTGAATGCAGTGCTTTGTAAAACAATCTTCATCAACTCTGCAGAATTCAGAAAAGGTAACATTAAAGGAAGAAAGGCTATAGGACTTCTCAGTCATTAACAGAAGAACTATCCCATGGCTCTTGGAAATGTCCACAATTGTCTCTATCTCCTAAACATGTGACAGTATTTAAGCACATTGTGCAGTTTCTAGGGAAAACTGCAGTTACAGCTGGTGACAAGTAACTACCGTAGATTTTCTCTAAATATGTTGGGATGTTCTGAATTGTCACCTTTTTTACCCCTTTTATTTTGTAATGGAAATTTAGCGAATTTCTCAAACGTAAAAAAAAAGAAAAAAAAAATAATCCTACTAGTCAAAACTAAACAAAAAAAGTCCATGAAAAGAACAGAAAAGCCTGATCATGAAGATCCTCACCCATGCCACCGTCGAATGCCAGATCACAGACCTAAATCTGGGTCTCCCATACCTACGCAGGAGTTCCGATCACAGAGCAACTGATGATCACAACAGGAGATAAAATATATATCTGTCTTTTTCATGCTGTGCACCAGTGGTATGATTCATGTCAGGCTACGTCATCCCAACGCGGAATGTGAAAAATCTCCAGGTTCAGAAAGTTCCACTGAGAGATAATTTCCTCATTAAGATTATGACGTGTCTTAGAACAGTTAAGTAAAAGAGATCTAACACTATCAAAGTAGTAATAACTTCTAAAAATTGTAATCATCAGAACATTGTTGATCCTGAATTATACTGGCTGATCAAAACATCAGAGTGACTATAACAAATTATATATATTCCTATACAGACTTGCAAACAGTGTCAAACCCTGAAACAAATACATTTCCTCGCAATTTTCTACCAAGACTGGGAGCACACTTTGAACAGGCCATAGAGTTGTTGGGAAATGTCAGACTTCTCACAGCAATTTTATTTAATAGAAGGATGGAAGAAGGAACAGGTAATAATGTTTTGATTTGTTTTTTTTTTCCCCAAACAAAACAAATATACCAATCACATAAGAAAAGAGAGCAACTCTACCAAACAACTAGAGTTGTTACATCTGATCTGGGGCCTCACACAGTTCACTGAGATGGCGACTGACTTTCGTATTTGTTTTCAACTGTTGCCTGAACTGTTTGCTAAAGCAGTCAAAAGCCACAAACGTGAAAAAAGCACAAGTGAGATGAACGGGAGCTTCTATGCATGTAGAGGACAATGGGAAACCCTTGAGGAAACCTCAGCCTCTGCTTGGGATATAACCTGGTAATATTCTTTTTTGTCTACATACCCTCAGAAACTATGTAGACTTGATAACCAAAACTTCAAGATGTGCATGTAGATGACCACCTTTTGGTCATAAATTACTGTATGAGCCATAGTAGAATTACTAAACATCAGTTCCCAAAACAAGGAACTGTTTGACCTTAGAGGGAACAGATTGAGAGGGGAAAAAAAATACACCTCCCCTGCAACCACCTCTGATATGAGTATACCATAAAAAATGCTGAAGTCTGCTGGGAGGTAATAACTCAACTTCTTAAGACACAGACATACAAACTAGTGCATAGATTACAAGTATATATACAAGTATAAAAGTGAACAGGTCATGGATGGAAATTACTCCATCTAGTCTATATTCACCCAGAAAACCAAAAGTGAAAAGGCCCTCTATTCATTTACCTGTAAGAACAACTTCATTATGAAAATCTCAAGTCATTATTGGTCTACTATCCATTCACCTGAAGGTGCAAAGGAACTCCTATAATATCCTCCTCAATCTTATGTTAGAATCTCATCAGCACAACTAAACAGTTTTTTCATCTAATCAGCCTGCCTTTATGCACTACACAATTAAAACAAAGGGCTGCAGACAAAAGTATTTTATCTGTCACGTTAGCTGCAAAAATTAGAAGTCTAAACAAGATATGATTTTAGAGTTAGGGATAGAAAAGGCAACAGGATTCAAGGCAATAAAGCACAATCCTTCTGAAAACTTCCCCAAAATAACTGTGCCATAAACCTAAAAAACAAACAAACAAACAAAACCCACCAAACAAACCTACCCTGCTTCAATACAAACATGTGATGCTCTATTTCATTCTACTAGAAGATGAAGAGTTAAAGTAATTAGCTGTTACTTATTCCAGAGCAAAATAATTTCTTATGATTAACAAAACAGTGTGTAAAAGATATTTATAATAGCTTAACACTGAAGAAGATTAAAGAAAGAACAAAAACAACACAAACACAAAAAAGAAGAGGGGGAAAAAAACTAGCCAATCTACCCCTCAAAAAACCCTACTGTAACCAAAAATTACTGCTCTCTAAATCAGGGCAGATTGGGGTTGGGGAGAGGACCAAAACATACTCATAACCAAGCAAAATGTTGGTTTTACACCATTCCACAGAAAAAAAATTAAAACCAATTAACGTCATTACACTTGATCATATGTGTAAGGATAATCAACTATTGCTATGTAAAGCTGTCAGAAGACACATTCGAGCCTTGAATATATTATTAAAGATAAACATATTCAAAACTAAGATGACAAAAATAAGGACATGTGAATAATCATAAGCCCATTTATGTTTTCCATATGTAATTAAGCTCCTTTAGGACTTTAGCTTTTTTTCTAGAACATCTCTTCCAGCAAGGTTCATCTCTTACACTTCCAGAAAATGATAGTTATGCCTGCCTTCCCACCTTTCCCCCCAAACACCCTCATTCTAACCTGTTTTCAGAACTCTTCCCTGCTGATACTGCCCTGGTTTGTCCGAACAAACGTGGTCATTACTTTATTTCCTACTGTTGCTCCTTATGTGGCAAAGGGTCACTGTGGAGTCAGATGCTTCTGCCTCAGATATTTTCCCATTCCCTGCAGCTCCTGGGCATATTTTTTAGAGGCATAAATACACCTTTACTTTTACTGCTATTATTCTCAGAAATCTGGGCACAAAAATATCTTTCCTTCATTTTTAAAGCATATATGGGAGACTTAGCATCTGTACCTCCTCGTAACATTAACGTAAGTCACATGGCTTAAAAACCAAAACAACACATTATTCCAAAATCAGTGCAGAATTCCGCTGACAGTAACATCATTTCTAAAAATACTTATTTTGAATGGAATAGAAAGCTTCTTAATAGGTTCTAAGAAGACATACACTTAGTTTTTATTTAAGACAAGGATCAATCAAGATGGTTAAGATATGGCCTTATCTGATCTCTATAGCAATTACGCTTGCATTTAAAACAGTAGGAAAGTATTAATAACTTCTTTGTAATTTCATGCACTTTATTATGTATTTTTATTGTATTAGAGCATTCGTTCATCCTTCTCTTGAATACTAACACTGATACTGAAATCAGCCTTTTTCAAAGTAATCAAAAGTTCATTTGTATTATAATCAAACCGGTGCAAACAAGCCACCAATAGATTAAATTTCTCTAGGTCACAAAAATCCATCATATATTTTCACACCTCCCCAGCTCCAAACACACCTACACTCTCAAAAAAGCCCGGCTTAGAGTTAGTGGATTTAGAGATGCAGCTACACCTAGTGATCAGCAGCAGATCACAGCAGGCAGAACTCATGAAGACGCTGCAAAAAATCTGCAAGTATGTGAACGTTGTGGGGTGAATAAAGCGAGACAGGAAAATTTATTGCCTTTTTTTCTTTCTTTATAAACATATGACCACATGCTACAAACTGGTTTTGTTTTCCTGAAATCCTTTTTAATATGTTGATAACATTACATATCAAATCAGAAATACGAATCTGGAAGTTATCAGCAAAATCAAATGAAACAATCAAATGAAATTAAGAGCACTCTCAGGTTTTCCTAGAGAAACTGAGCAGATGTAAGATAATTCATCAGCCTTCAGACATCAATCAACAAACCATTTGTACCTGGGAAAATTTTCAGAACTATTTCTTTACATAAGTGCCGTACGTGTAAGCTGAAAGGCTCCAAAGTGCCCGTCATTTTCTGTGGAAACACCTTTAAAACCTAGTGATGTAGTGACCACAAATACGTGTGTGACAGTGATACTAACAAGCTTTAAACACCCTCCCAAAAAGGCTCTGCCTTTAGCATAAAGCTGCAACATGTGAAACACAGGACCAGTTCCCAGGTTCTGACCCCCCAATATCACGGGGCTATCAAGTCCACTCTTCTCATCTTCCCCTTGCTGGATCCGACAACGCAAACTGAACTGATCATCTCAGCAGTGATGTGTAAAACTGACCTGGCCACTTGCAACTGGGCTGTTTGACACGTTCGCTGGCCGTCTGTGTGTACGAGTGAGCGCACATCAAAAATAAACATCCTCCACATTTTTTCAGGTCGGATCCAGATGACATTAGCCAGGCGGAGTTCAGAAGCTTACTTGCTCCATCCTAACATGTTTTATGATTTGCCTGAGGATTTGGTCTCTCTATCTGTCAATCTAGCAACTTCTATGAGCACTAAATATATTATTTTTTTCATAAATTACATGCCGCTATATTGTTTCAGGACACTGTGATTTGTTTTCCTCATGGATTCTGATGACTGCTAAATCGTGAGACCAAGTAAACATCACAGGATTTTTCCCACTCCCCCCCGCCCCGTGTTAATACACCCTTGCAATATTTTTGTAGGATTTATTTTTAATTTCTGATGAGGTTTCATTACTAACTTTTCACACCAGAGCAAGGCCAGAATAGCTAAATAAAATAAATTTAAAAATTCAACCCACATACCCACCACACAGTTTCTTTTTTGGCAAACTGTGCCACTTCGAAAGCCCAGACTCTCAATTTCACCTGAAGCATTCTGAAGTACATGCCAGTTTACAGGGGAACATAAGCTTTATTGCATCTAACTGTCAATTTTTTTTTCTTAAAAAGACATACCTAGAAGCTGATTCTTCAACATGCTTCCATTATTTTCCTGGACTATTCTAAATATGAATACTCTCAGGCGTAAAACACAAGTCATTCACCTGACCACTTGACAGCAAGAAGTTTGGTTTGAGAATATTCCCTCACAGCTCTCACTCTTTAACAAGGCCTAGTCCATGCTATGAACTTTAACTGGAATAGTTTTGTTGATAATCTGACAGCTGTGTCAGCCACTAATACAGCTGCAGTTTCACAGGTATATGTGCAGGAATATGGACTTTATGGATGGGAGGAGAGGAGGGAAAGCAGGTGGGATGAGCAATACGTGCAAAAGCAGAATATGTTAAAATGAGATATAACCACACTTGGAGCTCCTTGCTGGTAAAATGATAAGAACAGCTATTAAAGGCTTCCAAACAAAGATCCTGAATACTCTGAGAAATCTCTTTAACACAGTTAATTATACCAGAAACTTTTTATTTTCTATACATTGCTCTGATTGCCAGGAGCTTCATTTCAGCTTTGATAGGACCTATGAAGACTTAACCTATATTCTTTCTTTCATCTTCCCTCTCTGCAGTCGCCAAACATCAACATCATCACAGTAAGTTTCAACTTCAGCATGTCAAACTTCTTCCTTACATCTGTTTTTGGAAAACGCAATTCTTGTTTTTAGCGTGCCTACATCCAAAAATTAAATAGATGAATACAAGGCACAACACATATTCAGAACGCAAGTTTTTGTATTTTTAGTCTATGAAGTAGCTTGAGGACTCGTATTCTCTGTATAAAACCTTTACTAGTCACTAGAAGAGTAATTTTCAATTTTTGTACAGCACTTTTCCTCCTGTTCTTCTCATAATTGCCACTAGTCTGGGTGCAAAGCTCCCTACAAATGGCTTCCTACAAGCACTTTTAGTCAGTCCGTCCATCCACACACATCTCTTTCACCGCAATAGGTTTCATCCCTTCTCAGAGAAAAACTAAAACTTAAAATGCCTTTTCTAACTCTCCACATTTCTATGTTTGACCTAAATCCCTTACAGGAGCAGATTGCTTTCCCTGGCCTGAATGATCTACCATGGAGATGGAAGAAGGAACGCGGTGGAGTCAGGTGGCATTTCGTAGGGCAGGAACACCTCGTTTCAGGAACTTCTGTAATGGCAGCATCCAGTGTTTGCATGTGCCCACTTAATAACATTTATGTTAAAATTATAAACAAAAAACAGCTTAAATTCAAATTCTGGAAACCATTTGCTTCTTGAACTGATGAATCCTGAATTTTAGATTCTGTAGTTAAGGACTCGGAGAAAAATCTCATTGTTATTAACTGTTAAGCTGCTTTCAAAAGATTACTTGAAAGCTTCCAGGCCTTAAAAAGCCAAGATCTGATCTTTCAGTAAGATTATTTTCTAAATAAGACACTCAAATAAAACAATAGCTGATGATAATGTTAGAACCCATGTTAGAACCAATCAGTCATTTTAGAAAAGGGTAAAAATAAAAATAGAACTATAAAAGCCAAAGATTACCTAACTCACCCACTGCTATTCTTTGCTCAGAACATGTGTGGAGTTGGTTTTGTTTCTTTCTCCTTTGTTTGTTTTTAAACTTTTTATAGGTTAGTTAGTCATAGAACTCCCATCTGCAACAAGGAACAGCTATTACAAAAGATAACTATCCAACTCAAGGACAGATTTTTCTGTAAGCTAATTTCTGTGAAACGGATGCATCAAGCTTTTAACAAAAGCAACAGCAATTTTTTCCCTCAAGCAAAAATGACTCCTAGGCACACACTTCAAATGGTGAAGTACAAAAACGGAAATTTCATTATTTTGTTCCGAGTGCCCAGAATCAATATTAAAAAAAGTCTGTAGGCACATCTTCATAAATAATCTTTACAATCAATATTTAACATACATGCACATATGCATACACAGGGTGAAAGCCGGACAGATTCTGCATCCCGTGACATTCTTTGCAATTTCACTGAAGTGTGTAAATTGCAGCCTCTGTTATTCTGGACTTGGGAAGGGTTGGAATCACACCTTTTGAATAACAGTCTGCATAGATCATTTCTGAACTGTTTGTGTTTTATATTGCAGCTCTTCCCACAGCGTGCAGCAATGGAAATGAATACAACAGATACAAATTTAACACTAATGTGGGATTGTTCTTCAGCAACATGAACAGCACTCAAATGTTGTCCCTAATAAGAGTATCAGCATATCGCACACACGCATCATTTAAACATCCAGGAGAATAAGAGTTGCCCCAGCTTAACTTTAGGCAAGAAGTAAGACAGTTCGCCCAGGTCAGCAATGAGTTGTGGATTTATCTTAACAAAGCGAGAGCTCTCACTGAAGTCTGGACACTAGACTTCCAATATTAATGAGTTATAGGACTAATATACATGAGTTCAGCTCCATAATTCACTACAGAGCATAGCTTCATCCTAACATGACTGTATGGAAAAGATTTCATCATTGTTATATATCACCTCAGTACAAAACATTTTTCTGCTCAGGGATCTTCTGTCTCATCTGCAACAAAAATGCTGGCGAGAAATTAGGGGAAACGCAGCTGCATATACAAAAAGTCCCTGAAACCTAATGTAAAACCAGAATTTTTTCATTTTAAAAAAGTTTAAAAACAGACCACCAATTCCTATCCATAAAACTTGCTTTAGCTACAGTGCTGCATAGAAGTAACGTGTAATATACACAATATAAACTATTCTGCAGCCTGAGCAACAAGGAAAGTCAAAACTATTGCTTCCCACCAGATCAAAACACACTTTGCATGAACTGAAGACCAGATGTCTTCAATTTAACGTGCCTTTCAGTTGCACTAACTTCATGTTAGGAACAAAACAAACAAACAAAAAAAAAGTGAAGTTACTCTTCACAGTGAAGCACGCAGAACTATTTCACAACCCAAATTTCTGTCTAAAATTATGGGTTTCTTCAACATATAAATAGGACAGGGGTGCAGGCAGAGGACTGGCGACCAAGATAACCATACGCAGCTCTAGGACTTCAGGGAACAGAGAAAGGCCGCTGATGGAGCACTTCTTCATGGGATGAGAACCCTGACACCCCGCAGACGCAGGCAGCCTCTGCCCTGCCCTCCCAGGTGAGGATTTTGGGGGGCTGCAGAAAACGAGGGGCCAAGGCTTTACCTCCGGCTCTGCCAGCATCTCACAGCCGCACCTACGGGCAGCGCGAAACACGGGGAGCTCCGGGGGCGAGCGATAAGGAACCGGCGGACAGGGCGGCGGGAGACCCTCCGGGGCGCACCGCAAGTTCTCCTTCCCCCGTCGCCAGCTCCGGCCCCGGGGCCCCGGCGGCGGCTCACCTCGCCCCTCCGCCTCCCGCGCCGGGGCAGAGGGAAACTTTCGGGAAGTCGACGGCGGAGAAACGCCGGAGGGAAGCCGAGTCACGCCCGCCCGTCCGTCCAGCCCTGCCCTCCGGCTGCCCGAGCCCCGCCAGCCGCTCGCCCTTCGCCTCAGCGCCCGTCGGGGCACAGAGGCAAAAACCCAAGGGCATCCCGGCACCGCTGCCGCCTCCTCCGGACACTTTCCCCCCCACACACCATGTACGCACCGGCTCCCAAGTGTCAGCCCCGCCAGAGGGACGGGGAGAGAAAAAAATAAAATAATCTAAACCAAAACCCAACCGACTCCGAAATCGCAGCCCTTCCCCTCCGCCGCCTCCGCCCGCGCGAGGGCTGCCCGACCCCGGGGCAGGCGAGGCGACTCCTTACCTGTGAACGTCTGCGCTCCCGCTGCCAGCAAAAGTCCGGCCAAAGTAACCAGGCAAGTTCCAACTTTCCCCATATTTCCACCCCTTCCTGCTCCGGATCCAGCAAAGTGCCAAAGTGTTTGCCAAAGTAGGAGGTGCCCCTCTCGCCCCCCTCCAGTCAGTGGGGCAGACAGGGAGGGGGGAGCCGGACTCCCCCACTTGGTGCCCCGCAGGCTGTTTTCCCGTCCTCGCCTTCTCTTAGCTTCTAGAGGCAAGGAAAGAGGGGTGCGAAGTGTCCGGGGGCTGGCTGCCTGCCTTCCTCCGGCCGCACCGCTGCCCTCGCCCCAGGGTCCGCACCGCCTTCCCGCTCGGACGCCCCACGCCTTCCGCCTCCCCCGGTACTCGGGGGTGGGGACGGGACACCCTTAATCCCGGATTCTCTTCGCCTGGCGCCGCCGTTAGTCCCGGTTTAGCTCGGCTCCCTGACTGACTCGCGGTCCCCCCCGGCAGGCAGGCAGGCTAAAGGGAGCGCGGAAAGTCACGCCCAGCCGCCGGCGCCGCCGCTCTCCCCCGCTAGAGGGCGAGGCGGCGCGGGCCGGCAGCGGCGGGGCGCGCACAGCGCTCCGCGTACGGCCGTGCCTGCGGAGCCGGAGCGCTGGAGTCTGCCTCCCGCCTCCCTCCCACTGCCCCGTCTCTGACCCGACAGCGGTTTTGTTTGCAGAGGAGGTGGCTGCGTGCCTGGCAGGACGATGTCGAAAGTTCCCGGACAGCGGGGGAGAGAAGGGGAAACCAAGATAAAAGAAAAATCTCAACCAAGCGGCTCGGTAACTTTGTCGCAGGCCGGTCCCGGCGAGAGCCGCAGGCGCGGGAATTTGGGGCCGCCTTGGCTACCTGTCCCCCCGGTACGGGGCCCAGCAGGAGCGGCTGTCGCCGCCCCTAGCAGCCCTGCCCCGGGGCAGCCGCCCGGCTCTCCCCGCGCCCCCGCCCCCCGCCCTGGCGCTGCTCCGCGGCACCGGGACGGGGAAGGATAAATACAAGAGAGAGGGAAAGCGCTGGCTTTTCATAATCGTTTTGTTTTTTACAGGCAAGCTGGAGTCTGTCGGAAGAACTAGTTCGAGGCCACAACTCAATCCGCCGCGAAAAGCCTGGGAGCCCTGCCCTCACAGCGAAAGGCTGATGATACTAAAAGGAAATTAAGATGTAAATGGATTTCTGCGGGCTGGCGACGAGCGGCACCGTGTTGTAAATAAATTGCTTCTCATTCGTGTGCTTGCTAATACAACTGGAGCGCCTTGCCCAGCCCTCAGCTCCAGGCACCCCTCGCCACTCTGGAGCGTTTCGGGGCGGCTGGGGAGCGCGGGAGGGGGTCAGGGAGCGCTGGGCATCGCCAGTCCCGCTCAAAGCAGGGTCGCAGCTTTTATTCCAGTGGGTGAAGAATGACGTCATGAACTGGCAGGATTAGGTAGTGAATGATGGAAGTAAAATCACGTTAAAATAACATTTACCTTTGGTTATTAGCAGTCTGTGACTTCTGGCATTTATCTCTATGTCACATATGAAATACAGCTGCTTGATGATCTTTTTGTCTTTGGGGCTTGGGCTCCTGGTGTCCAAGACACTGCGAGGATGTGTTTGTTGGTTTTAAACCAGTTCTTTCTAAATTAGACTTGTGGTGGTGGAAGTATTTTTGTTGGCTATCACTTTCAATTAAAGCTTTCTTTTTATTTCAAGTGAAAGCGTGGCCAACTTTAATGCATACTTATTCCCAGTGGGTTACAAATAAAACGGTAAAAACAAGAATCTAGATAACACTGCAATTAAGGGTTTGAGCTGGCAAACTCGAATATATGAGCTCAGGTTCTAGGTTCTCATTTTTTCCCAGCACAGATCCTCTGTTTTCTATGCTACTCAGTTGGCTAGACCCTCGTTTCAATCAAGTCTTCACCCATCCCCCCCATGGAAGTGTGAGTTGCAACATGTCAATGATTTGTGCACATTTTGGATTATTTTTACCTATAATACATCATCGTCAAAGTTAGGCACACAGCTGTATCATTTCCAGTGATCGCCCAACCGTGCTGTTGTCAGGACACTGTTCTATTATCTTTTTGTGGTGCGTTTTTTTATGTGATGCAATCTTCATGAAGGGACATGAACTTTTAGATGTGTGGGGGTAAGGCAGCTACCTCAAAAGTTAACGCAAGGGGGCAGAACAGCATTAATTGTTGTGTTTCTTGACGTCAGACTTTTTATTTTGAATTGTGATCACTCTCTTCGTCTGTTACTTGTCTGGAAATTCCCAGCCTTCTCGAAAAAAGTTCTTAGTTCCCCAAAGCCTTGGTAAGCTAGGCTTATGTTGCAATACAAATTCTATTTTTTTTTAAATTTTATTTTACATTTTTTTTCCTGGTCTCATAATTTATCCAAATTTCCTGTACTTTAAATGCTGCAGTTATAGCTTCTAAAAATTAGAAACTATAGCTAGTCTTGAAAGTGCTACCTTTGGAACTACAAAACTGATAACAAAAAACCTTCTCATCAGTAATTTAACTTACAGTAAATTTAACTTTAAAATGCGCCTTCTAGTAGATCTGTCACTAAAAATCCAGAAATGAACAGTTAAACCAATGCTTATGCTAATAAACTCTCTAGGTTCACAATGTCCAGAGACACATAAAATTGTATTTCTGATCAGCCAATGTCAATCCTACCACAGTGCAATAAATTATCATATTCAGACATAATCATAACTCTCAACTTCATCTTTGTTACAGGGCATAAAAAATTCCACGCCAAATCCACAGCTATCTGGTGTTAGCTTGGTGAAGGTGAAATAGGAAGTCACTAAGTTCTATGGGTTACAGAAGGGAACGTAAGAGTGTTTGGTCACAGTTGTAGTAGGAGTAAGGGTAAAGTGTTTGAGTGTCAAAGATGTAACCATTCTGCTTTAATTACAGTAAATCTAAGAAAGGGTTAAGTTCTGGGCAATAGCTAAACCAACAAGAACAAAAGAAAACACAGGTCATGCATGGCTGATTGGGATTTGTTAGTTGTGTTTTAGTACTGGAGCAGAGCCTGTATTTAAACAGTTCAGAAACACTACCAAAAAAAACCCAAAAAAAACTAGAGCATCAAGAAAACACTGGACAAAACCCACAGGTTCACTAGTGGTTCGATTCCAAGAGTGCCTTCAAGAGAGTTCATTAAGGGCTAAGCTGTGGCTGGAAAGGGGGTTGGAAGCATCTGCCAAGGAAAAAAAAGACTTTGTTGATTGTTTCTTACTGACAAACAGATACTTTGCATCTGTTCTTTAAGTGGATCACCTAGGCTTAGGAACATAGAAGATCACAAATATCACAAATTTAATCACTCTTCCTGAAACGAGTCAAAGAATGAGACAATAAAATGTGAAATAGAGAGAAAAAGAAATCTGGAATTTGTCATAACTATTTTCTAGATTTTAATGTACATCCATAGCAAATGCTCACAAACAGGATACATAGTAAAGTTTTTCTTTTATTTTTAAATGTGGAATTTGTATATATCCCACTGGGAGAAAATTAAACAACCTGATGATACTTTATGAATAACTACAGTTTTTATTACACAAACTTCACTGGCTCAGCTGCCCTCTCCCTGTTAATAATTATTTTGCAGATCCATTTCCAGTATTCCAGATCTATGAGCTACTTCTGACAAAAGATTTTTGACAATTCCAGACTAATCAAGAACTGTATTACTGGCTAGAAAGGTTCGAGGTCCTAATGCTTATCATAATGTGGAAACAGAAATACTTGATCCATGTCAAGGAAAAGTTCTTATAAGTGTATGTATATGCTTAACAATTACATATATGCTGTGTTTATCTATTTTGCTGTTAACTTTCCTTTAAGGTGCTAATGATATTCACAATGCCATTGTTTCTGTATTACTGGCACAATAACAAGTAAACACATCTCAAATTCCATAAGGCATCAAGGCCATCATCCTGCATAATCCATAGCATGAAGTCATCCTTCCTATAATGATCCAAAGCAGGAAGGCTCTCCTGCTCATGTTACAGCACAAATAGAAACATGAAGACTCGTATTCAAATATTGGAGGAAGGGCCAAACATCCTGCCTTTTTTTGACCTCTGACAATGCTGATTAAGTGGCCAAGAATTTGGGCTCCACTGGCTGTCACCTGATCTTTTGGATCAGTAGCAGTTAACGTGACTCTCACTGCTCAAAGCTATTTTTTTGCACAATAAAGCAGTTGGACAGTATCATCTTCACTAGCTCATTCCATCTTGTTCTAAAGCTCAGGCAGACGAGTTTCATGAATCTTTCAATGACACTACTGTTTAAATAGGATGAAAAAGTAATTTTCTTCACAGGAGAGGGGCACATTTTCTTAGTTAAGTACAGCTAATAAGTAAAAGGAAGATATGCTTTGTTAGAAGAAAGACAGACAATTATTCCAATTTTCTCTTTTTATCAAGGCTACTTCTCTACCACAGTGAAATTCCAGAGCCAATCCTTGGTCAGGAGGACCACTCAAGAAAAATCACATCATCTCTATAGGTCGAGGGAGAATATGCCAAACCTGAAAGGTTTTTTTCCATTTGTTAGTCTTCTTCAGTACAGAATAACATCTTATCCTTTGCCAATGTTCACTTATCTTTAGGTAGCATTATGTTGTCACCCAGATTTTTACTGATACTCTTAACCTTTTCACTCCTGACTTATTGTAAAAAGCTCCAAAAAGAAAAAGTCTATCTATGTGCCAGGATTTATTGATTGCATTATACTCAATTATGTTCTGTTTCATAAAGTTTAATATATCTGTACCCACAGATGCTGTAAAGGTTTCATTTGTTACTGAAGAGCTATTTCAGTGGTGAATGTAGTGTTCTGAATAAATCTTCTAGCATTTCTTAACAAAGACAGGTGTTGCCCCCCTTTCCCCCCCCCTTTTTTTTTTGAGGTGTAGGGTGAGGTTATAATAGTGTCCTTAAAAGATCACGTCCACTCCATACCCCGTCTTTCCTTGCCTCCAAGGAACAGAAAAATCCTTGGAATCTAAGGTCAGTCTAAACCAGCTGCAAAAGTTGCTGCATACAAATTGTTCCATCTTGAGTAGAGGCTCATCATCTTCCTTGCTTATTGCTGCCAGGGCTTGCTGGCACTGGAACTGATCCCTGGTCATTCATTTGGCACTGAGTTGCGCTAATCACAACTGTGGCTGCTCCCTATCAGATGGTGTCATGTGTAATACAACCGCCTGCTTTATTTATTTTTTTTCCTGGTACTAATGATTTGTGCAAGCAACAATAACGATCCGTTTTGTACCAAGGACAACTTGTCTTATTCACTTGATCACCCTGAAGTTTGGTGGTAATAAAAACCAAAGTCCTGTTTTGTTTCCAAGTGTTAAAAGTAAACAAATAAAAGAATAAAGTGAGGAAATGCTACATGGCCACTCCTGGCCTTGATATTAAGCCGTAGTTTGGACTTGAGAGAGAAAAGACATCCAGATCTTTGAAAACTAAAAAAATAAAATAAAAATAAAAAAGAAACCAACATTTAAAACACTACGGAGAAGCAAGCTTTAATTGGAAATTGTTGAAATACAAGTGAGAAAAAGGTCGGAAGTATCCAAGGAAAACAGGGAAGGACGTTTGAGATCTGAATGTCAAGGGGAAATGAAGAGCAACAAATGACACTGTGCAGAGATGGTTACTGCTAGTTCAAGCCCAAGAACAGACAGATGCATTGTGGAAGAACATCTATTTCATAATCTCACACTTTGCTATAATAAGATGGATAAGACAGAATGTTGCCTAGGCAGGTAGAAGCATGTAAACTCATAAAAAATTTAACTCTATATACAATGCTGTCTCTTCTGCTGGAAGCAAAATTTTTGATTCCATGATCAACAGTCTCCTTCTACCCACACGTGATTTGTATGGAGAAGAAAAAACACATACCTTATACTAGGTTGTGTTTGAGGCATTTTGATGTCTTCAAGCCAAATCCCATCTTGTCTTCTGGTCACCAGCATTTCATTAGAAAACTATAGCATTTAACAATCTACAAAGACAAAACCATTGTGGCTTTGAACTCTACTCTTAAAAATATTTTATTCCTGTATAATATATGTGGGAATGAGAACTCTTCAAACTTGAGCTTTCTGTGAGGGAACAGAATGGGTCAGCTACTTCCTAAAGGATGGGGAGCCAGGGGCTGAGTGCAGTAAGACCTCCCAGCAGGAGAGGGAGCAGGGTTCTCATCACCAGCCCCACCAAGGTAATGAGGCAGGTCCAAGATGATGCTAGGAGGACAATCTACAGGTCAGGACTAGGATCCTGTTCGGTGATCACCAAGCAGGTCTACAGTGATAAGACAGGTCCAAGATCAAGCCTAGAAGTCAACCCATGGGTTGGGGCCTGGGTGAACAGGGCCAGACACATAGAGACCAGTATTACTACAGCATAGCTCAAGTAGATCCTGAAGGCCTCAGGATGCACTGAAATGGGGCTTCTGGGAGAACTGGGTAGAGGGTGTGGGTAGAGGCCCCAGGTGAGACCGATCAGGTCCATTAAGGCTTATTACTGCACTCAAAGCCATCTTGCTTCCACCTTTGCATTTTCAAATATATTACATGGCTTTTAACTTTTTTTTCTAGTTTACCATACCTTGTGAAGAAAACTCTTCACTGTTCTTCTTTTACTACTTGTTCTTAGCTTCTCCCAAAATGTGTATGTCCTCAGCTGTGTCTCTGTCAACACTATCAGGAGGTACATACAGGAGATGAGAGCAAGATAGTTCAAATACCGAATACTGTTAAAGAAACACCTACTTATGCCAACTAAGAGTGTATAACCTTCAGATTTATGTATGGCTGAATAGGATTGGTCAGAAGCAGAAAGAAACAGAAACACAGGGTTGATCAAATGCAAATACTTGCAAATATTCATATATTCAGTCTTCAAAGTCTGTACAAATACAGACTGTAATATCATCTTTGTCACTCGTTGCTTTGATCTTGTCATTCATCTGGGTTAACATCCTTTTCTATTACAAATTTAGGCTTAATTGCATTGTCTTCAAAGTTCTGTACTGTTCTACCTCTCCCTACTCATTTGAACTTCAAGTTGCTATTCTTTCTATTCAGTGCTTCTATAATCAACTGTGTCAAGGAGTGAGGCCAGAAGAATAAAAATTTAGGAGATAAGCACTGTGAAGTAAGCTGACTTCTCAGTCTTCCAAGACAGAATAATTGTTCCAAAATAAATTAACATTTATTACATAATAGAAGGAACACACACTGAGTTATACCAGCAGAGCTGTAGCATTATACTTTTTTCTGCTAAAAATATGCTAGTCCATCCCTCTCCATAGATAAACTGTTTTCCAGAGTGGGTTTCTCTGCAGGCTTCAATCAGATGGAACATTCCCTTTAGCGATAATCCTTAGAAATACTTGACAAAGTTGTTTTTCAACACACATCTTCATATAAGGCAGAGGACTTATGGAACAGTAATATCTGATGCCATCAGTGCTAACACTGACTGATCATATCTGAGAGAGCCCTTCAGATGGTGTCTCCAGTTAGGGGAACATATTTCTGACATCTTGGGTTCATTCCACCAAAAATACACGGAAGCAAAAACCCCAACTGAAAAGCCATATTCAGTATAAGGTTAGTTTTCTTTCTGCCTGTAGACTTCTCTTGAGTTTATTCACTCACATATACTTCTCTTCCATAGCTCTGAATTAGCATCAGATAACAGTAGCTGAATTAGCATCAGATTATAGTACCTGTGCCTTGGCATAAGATTAAGTTTTGCCAAAAGTTCTTTTGCAGCTAATTAGGAGTTCATGAAGCAGAAGTGAAATATGCAGCCTCTTTGTTTCTCTTCATGGGTCTCAAAAAAGTCATTGATGGGTGGAATTAGAGTTCCTTCTGCCTCTTCATTACTGACTCTTATTTAGCAATGTAGCATTCATGTTGTCAACAGCACCTCTTGACAACTTCCTACTATTACTTTGATGCAATTGTTTTATGAGATGCATGAGATGTTATTAGATTGGATACTATTGGAACATGAAATTAAGTTGTGGGCTTTTTTTCCTACAGTTGTATTTGAATGGAAGTGCACTTTATATCTTGTGCTTGTCTTTCAACAAAAAAATTGATTTTTTTCCCCTGCGAAGTCTACTTTAATAACAATTTATACTGTTGCAAAATGCTGCGATACCATCTCATCAGAGGCAATTCTGAGCAGGCAGACACCGTAGTCAGTGATGCAGAATCTATCAAAAAGGCAGCACATGAGCATAGGTGTAAGTACAACCTCTCACACCACCACCTGTGTTTTTTATCTTAATGTGTTAAAAAGTATTGATAAGTAAATTATATGTTAAGATGATAAAAAACTCTGAATTGTGCAGTTTGTGTTAGTCATTTATAGAATTTATTTCATATTTGTGTATTTGGAATGATTTGAATATTTTTTTGAAAAATGGTAACAGTGAGCCAGGGGAGGAACTACAAAGTTGAAAGGTTCACATGTAAAACCTACTTCTCTTATTTGGTATTTTTTTTCTGATTCTTTGTTTTCTTTTTTTAAAATATTTCTGCTTTTTTAAAGAGGGGAGGAATATATTTTGATGTACTTGTGATTGAATTCTTGTTGGTGTTCGCTTGTGCAGAATGATGAAGAGGCGTGAAAGTTAAATATGCTTCATACCATCATTTTTTCCTCTTGATTGCTTTCATACCAACAGCAGATGTCCAGTGAAGGGACACAAATATTTCCCTTTAGCAAGTCAATCCACTGAAAATAATGGGAGCTTATTTAAATAGTGTGGCCCTGAGGAGACAAAGGGGCTGCAAGCACAGGAGAGAGTAAGTGCAGAAACGTACTCAAAGAATTACTTTATTTGCATGCAGTGGAATATTTTAGTGAGTTACACATAATAAAATTAGTAGGAATTCAACTATCCATTGCTTTGTCAAAGGCATAGGAAACGATAACTTGAAATTTGCTGTGGCCATGAATACTATTGCTTCTCCTGCTCCATGCACTATTGTGGTAAAAAATCAATTATTTAATAATTGATTTTATACTAACTGTTAAATTATTTTATTAAGTATAAATTAAGAATTACGATGGATACAAATGTATGTGCTAAAACATAATGCTGAAATGGATTCCTGTCACAAGTTTAAATAACCATTCTGATGAGACAAGAATGATTGTCAAAATAAAAGCACGATAAATAAAAGTCAGAAAGGCTTTGCAGATGTGGTGAATCATTACATATTACTTTGCTTTTCAAAATGAGTGCTGATCCTGCTGTTGCTTATTGTGCAGAACTTCGATTAAAGTTAATGGGAATTCCGTGCACAGGAAAGCTGGAGTGTGGTAGATTTAAGATTTTTTACCCTTGTACCAGTATTAATGCAAATTACAGGTGTGTTTGGGGGCAAAACCACTACTTATATTTTAAAAAAAAAGACAACAAAAAACCAAAAAAACAACAAAAAAAAATCTACTTAATCATATTAGTTACAGCTCTCAAAAAGGTGAATCTCTATGGCAAGTGAGACTGTTTTCTCCCTTGTCTTGTGCAGTGATCAGATATGAGTATTGCTGAGGAATATTTTCTCATGTTGAGGAACTGACCAGTCATTGTCTGAAGCTATAAACTAAGGGTATGCTGTTTCCAGAGAGACAAATGCTAAATCAGAGGCGATAAGTTTTCACCACAAATCTTTATTTTTATTACAGTACAAACAAAGAAAATACATTAAAAGAATGCTACTAAAAAACAAGCACCAGCAAGTTATAAATCACCTAGATTAAAATGCTTATGTCATTTCAGAGCTATACCTCTGCTAAATTCAAAGGTTCAGGTCCCAACAATGAATTGTCAGAGCTTTTCAGGATATAATTGTATGAATTATGTACAATAACCCTTGTGACCACAAGCATTGCAGGTATGAGTAAAAAATTTCCTAGATGAGAATTTCTCCCTTATGAGCACCAAACACTTTGGAATAATCCATATCAGAACTGGAAGTAACTGCCTTTTTCTACCTCTTCTCTATAAAATCTCTAAAATGGCTCAAAATCAGGGATACACAGCCGCTGGTATAGAGTAACTGGGAAAAATTCAAAAGGAGAAATCAGAATACTTTGCCTTTTCATAGAATCATACAATAGTTTGGGTTGGAAGGGACTTTCAAAGGTCTTCTAGTCCAACCCCCCTGCAATGAGCAGGGACATCTTCAACTAGATCTGGTTGCTCAGAGCCCCATCCAGCCTGGCCTTGAATGTCTCCAAGGATGGGGCATCTACCACCTCTCTAGGCAACCTGGGCCAGTGTTTCACCACCCTCACTATTAAAAATTTCTTCCTCATGTGTAGCCTGAATCTCCCCTCCTTTAGTTTAAAACCATCATGCCTTGTCCTATCACAGCAGGCCCTGATAAAAAGTCTGTCCCCATCTTTCTTATAGGCTCCCTTTATGTACTGAAAGGCCACGATAAGGTCTCCCCGGAGCCTTCTCTTCTCCAGGATGAACAACCCCAACTCTCTCAACCCATCCTCATAGGAGAGGTGTTCCAGCCCTCTGATCATTTTTGTGGCCTCCTCTGGCCCCTCTCCAACAGGTCCATGTCTTTCCTGTACTGAGGGCTCCAGAGCTGGACTCAGGACTCCAGGTGGGATCACACTAGTAGACGAACACACGAGTAGGAGAACAAGCCAGTTCCTGATTTTTCTGTCTCAACACTTTCACCAGTAGTATTGTTCCTATTTGATCAAATCCTATTCACAGTGAAATCAGTAGTAACAGCTCAGCTCCCTTGACATTTATGCTGCATTTCAGGACATTAAGCACCATGCAAACCTTGTGAGTCCTCCCCATTGTCTGTACTGATTTCGCTGTGCAGAGTTCAGGCAAAGATGGAGATGAAAGGACAGGCTGAGACCTATTTGGCCTCTTCATACTGTGGAGAACACACAGGGCTCCTGAACCCCGTGAGTTCACCATAATGACTTATGGGAGCTACCACATTTGGTGACTAAGAAGCTACTTGAAGCAGATGACCAGCATTGTCTGGCCAAACAATATCAAAATGAGAATTTAAGGAGTAATAGGCTGCCCAGTTATCCACACAAAAAGGCATGGTTCTGTCCTACGGATGTCACCTGTACCATGGACATTTGCCAATGGATGATGCAATATTCCTCCAAAACATCTTTGTGCTCATTGCCCAATAGCCATGGGTTTTGTTGATGCCTTCCATAGAACACATTTATTTTAGCCTCTCTGTCATATCTTTCTGCATTCTCTCTTTAGATTATCTCTCTTACCTTGCAGAAAGCAGTAGACCAAGCTGTCTGTTGCCACAATACTAGGAAATATCCTAACTAATGCTGTAGGTCCCTGATGGCTCTCCTGAAAAACTATCCTTCTATCTCCCATTTTGATAAACTTTCATTAGTCCTTGTTTTTTATTTCCATCAGGTTTGAACAGAGGAAGAAACTTTCCCTACTGACTAGTATCTGTTGTCCTCTATCTAGAGAGAAAGTATCTTCTGACATGTAATTTGGAGAAAGTCAGTGTGTGACTTTTCCTGTGTGCCCTTTATCTACAGTGGGCTTCTTTCAGGAGAGATGTTTCTCCTTTGATCCCTCTTGAGTGTCTCTCAGGATAAATGTCCCTAGGACAGTAACTCCTATCATGAATAACACCAGTCCTACGGGCACTTTAGAACTCAGTCACATACAATTGGTTCCCAGTGGTGCTCATGCTGAGTTTGCTGCAGGATGTGAAGGAAATCCCTGCAAAACCACAAAGCAAACATGGGACAAAAACCTAGGAATGCCTGTGACATGACAAATGCTGCAGCATGCCTGGAAGACCTGTATGAGGTGATCCCACATGGCAAGAGGGTGCTTGAGAAAAAGAAGCCAGAAATGTTTCATCTTGACTGACAAAAATGCACCATATCCAAAAAAATAAACCACTAGGCTTTCTTATATAGACACAGCTTTCTGTTTTCACACACTAGCTTTGAAACTCAAGGAAATAGCACTGAGGTTGTTCACTAGCCTCCCTCTTTGTAGAAAGAAGGTTGAGGAGAAGGGATAGACAAGAGGACAGCAGTGGAGACTGCTGTGAACCACGGGTCCGTAGATAAGGCTGGTTGGAAGCATCCTGAGCTTAAATGCAAGAGGTCACAAGGCAGACTCACAAGGCAAATGTTTTGTGACCCCAAACACCATTATTCTATTGCTATTTTGAGTAGAACATGTATTTGTAAAAAAGTGAATATCCAGCAATGGCCAGGGTCAAAGTGAAGGAGCGTGGATGCTAGCTAGTCTGATGGTTCAGGTCAGGGCTGTTGGGCTCCCCTGTCAGCAGCTTCTATACCTTATTATCTCTGCTTTCTCTTGTCTTTCTTCAGCCTCAGAGTTGTGCAGCTGAACCTCTGCAGGTATCATGTGATGGTCTAGTACCTCTGTTTTGGAATTAGGAATTGCAGAATGAAATTCACTAGCTCTTGTTTTCCATCCTGCAGCAACATCCATGAGGCTTTGGAGAAGATGGAAAGCAAGGTAGGGCTGAAGGCATGCCCTAACTAGTCTGACAGAGAATATGTCCTCTGCCTAGCAGAGGTGGCTCTGCATAATGACACAAGGACAGATTGTGTAAAGCTTGGACTAATGAGGATGTCTGTGGAGACTCAGATCAATGCAGAGTGGGAAGTATTCCTGCAGCTGCAGCAGAATGGATTTGTGGTACCATGGATTATGCTCCCTGTTAACTGGAGTGATCTGGAAACGTTTTGCATTATTCTCTCACCTGTTTGGGGAAAAAAAGCCTGAAAATGAATGTGAAGTTATTCATCATGAGTGGTCTGTTCAGTGCATTTGGCCTTAAGGCTGTATCTGAAGTTGCTCTTACAAGATAGCACAGTGATAGCTGTGAAAGATACAAAAAGGAAATAGGTATTTTTTTTTCTTGTATTTTTCTAGGTCCAGTTTTGAACTTTGTGGTTTGGATTCTGTTAACAGTCACTAAGTGCACTGGTAAAATAATGATTTTGATTTAAAATGAAATCTGACAGGAACTGGAAGGGATTGATATTGTAAAGATGAGTGACTTCTTAAATTAATCCAGCTTCTGTAAGAGTGTGAATATTTTTGTTAATATTAAAATAGTGATTGCACAAGAAGATAATGTAAACGAGGCTACAGTTTCATAATGCTTATAATGCCTGGCACGTGATTAAATTAGAAAGCTGTCACTCTGCACATTGCAAAAAAAAAAAAAAAAGAAAGAACCAAGAATTACATATAATTCCTCCTGTCATAACAGTATTTTTGCCCACTTAAGGTTACTTTCTCCAAAACCAATGCTTAAATCTTCAGGCACCCTAGCTAGTATTTTGACCTTTATAAATACCATTTTGACAGAAATGTGCTTCAGCTTCCTTAATCTGTTGCATCTCACATGGCCATACAACTTTCTTCTCTAATAGCGGAACACCAGCTGTATTAGCTACATCCGTCTTAGATAAATGTAAGTGAAAATGTCCCTCACATTCACTGAACATTTTAGGTTTTACTGAGAAACAAAGATTTCCAGGCTGCTCCTGATGCCCTTGAGAACAATTTTTCTCATTTTTCTTAATTCTTCTTTGTGATTCAGTTTCTGTGAAGAGTCTCTAGGAAAAATACAGAAGGTGGGGGAAGGAAAGGAGGGGAAGGATAGCAAAGAAACAAAGAAAGCAAAGGTGCTGTTAAGGAGCAAAATGGCATTTAACAGGAGCACTAATGAAGTAGAAAGGCATCAAGAGGGAGAGGAATCAGAGACCCAGAATAAACAGACCCAGAAAATGATGAAAAAATTGTGACTGACACAGAAAAGTGGAACTTGGCAGTAGCTAACATGAAAAGGGTACTTGGTTCACTTACATTTTATGGTCCTTTCTGTCCAGCCCATTTGAAAAAAAATTACTGGAGGAGAGCACTCTGGCAGACACAAAGTAAAGACACAGAAAGTCCTGATTATGTATGTGTGTGTGTTATGTGATTGCTGATCTCAGTTGGTGACATTTATCTTTATGAATTCACTGAGTTCCTTAAGTGGGAGAAATCAGAAAACATATCAGTGGCGTTCTCTTGGCTCTGCTCAGAGTGAAATGAAATGTCAGTGTCATTGTTAAGATGAGCTTTCATGTGTAATGTATGTGTGGTATTGGTTTTATGATGAATTACAGTCTATAAAATGCAAAACATTTTAAAGACTTTAAGAAATTAATGGTATGTATATTACTCATACACCAATAAAAGAGTTTGCAGAAGACTGATCAAATATTAGAAGAGAAGTTTTCATGCATAAATAGTTTTAGAATGTTGCAAATTGTGGGAAAAAGATGCTTTTTCAGATGTTGCAATGAAGTGAATTGTAGTTTTATCAAATTAAGGGGTCTGCTTTATACTGTACATTGAGGGCATTCTCTGAGTTTATGTTATGTCTAGAAAATACATCATCCTAAGTTGCTGACTTGCTTAAAAAAGACATTTAATGCTTCTCTGGGAAAAAAAAAATAGTACCAAGGACCACCAGTTCTGACTAATAGCTTTAGTTGACACAGGACTCCTGGCTTACCCTCAAGACCGGTTCTGGACAGATTTAAGTGGGAAAATCATGGTTTAGTGTGAGTGGTGACGTTTTCATCACCATTGAAGAGAGAGAGGTCGGAGTGGGATTCAGCTGTGCAGAAGAGACTAGGATGTTGTTGCATAAGGAGAGCTCAAGGAGAAAAGGAGAGACTGATCAGCCTCAGTTGCTAACAAAACAAAACAACAGAATTAGAGAGGAGATAATTTCTTTCGTGAACTTGAATTCCATGTTCTTCTGGCATATGGAGTCTGAAAGGTATAAACTTGATCTTTAAACCGGTCTGTCACAGTGCATGACCGGAGGGCTTGGGAATGTGCAGATGCTGTAGCAAAGAAGGCTGTGGCATTGTCACTAGGGTCGCTAGACTGCTAGACAAGAAATCTGAATTCAGGAGTGTTAGTTTCAAACTAGAAACTCAAGAAACTATGAGAGTATTCAAAGCAGAAGCACTTTGCCTGAAAGCATGTGAAAGTGAGCAAATTACTCTATTTGCACCAGTTTAATGGATAATGAGGTTAATTGTTAACTAGACAACTTACCCCATATTCATGTGTACCTTGCTGCTGTGTATGTGCTTATGTACAGTTACAGAAAACAAGCATATTTATATGGGAATAATTAAACCAGATACACATATACATGACCTGCATAGATATTCTTGCCAAGATCATTTGCTCCAAAGATTATATTCCTGCTGGTAGCATGCAGATCTGATTTCATTTAGACAAAATTTTCACTGCTTTTTAATAACAAACGAAAGATTATGTGTATTGGAGACAACGCTATACATTAAGTATATGGCTAAGATGTCACACATGCTGAGAGAAAATCATTGTAGAAGCAAATGAGCATGTGGATGAGACAATGATAAGAATAATGTGATTAAATTCATTTTCATACCACTGATTTTATCACCCCATTTTCCACTCTGTTCCTTCAAGCCATATGCTTTGTTTCCATCCAAATCTATTCATTAAGGAGTGGTGACTAACATGTATACAGACAGTGCTGAAGATCAGGTCCTGGGATTGTTGGAATAACGTTTAATTCAGCTGAAGAAGTAGGAACATAGTAAGAAACAAGAGAGGGAGAGGCTGGTATAAAATGGAAAAGACCATGAACACAGCTAGGTAAAGAATGGGGGGACTGAAGAGAGAGATAATCAAAAGGATTTGGAAAAAAATAAAGGAAGGGAAAATGAAAAAGACACAAACAAGGATGAAAGGGAAAGAAAGAAAAAGGCTAAGAAGGGGGAGAGTGAAAAAGAGCCTGTTAATGGTAGCTGGAGATAAAAGAGGAGAGGGAGGATAAGGCGTAAAAATGAGGCAGAATTTGATTATACACACTTTTCTTTAAATGATCGTCTAGCTTCAAGCCCAATGGGCCAAGCGTCTGTTTCAGTTCAATCAGTGGGACAAGCACATTGTATATCACAACTAAAATACGTAGCAATGGTGGTATACTGAAAAGACTGCATGTTTTTCAGAGAGGTGCTAGGCAGGGGGTGACATTGGGGATGGAGCTGGTAAAGGAGCAGGAATCCCAGCAGCAGGACTGGTCCTGAGGACTGGGCTGGCAGGATTTCACATGTACTCCTCTGCCAGCCTGACAGTGGCACTTGTGAAACTGAGGGCTCCTTTACTCTTCCAGACAGCAGAAATGTGTGTTTGACTGTTTTGCTTATCATGGCCCATGGGGCCAAGGCAGTTGGACCATGTGAATATTTGCTAAAGCTCTGAGTACCTGTTTGATTATAGCATTCTGCCAAACTGATGCAGCCCTTCCTCCCATGTCTCTGCCTCTGACTGCACCCTTCATGCTCTGCTGTACTTTTGGCAGCATGGTTCCTTCCCCTCCCTCTGAATTAGGAGTTAAGAGGGAACCAAGGAGTCATCTTCTGGTCAGAACCAGGCTGGTTTTCATCAGACTTAGTTATTATTGTGCAGCATGTTTACATAATCAAAGGAGCTGGGCAAGAGTTGGGATTAAGCCTTTTGCTGTTTGGCACTTTAGGATTGGGGTCTTGGTGTTATAGTTAACATACCAACATACGAAGGTTTTTCTAATGGTTATGTTTACAAAAACTTGCATTCCAAATTTGGGAAGCCCTGAACATCACAGATAAAACCTTCAGCTCCATCCTTAGATGAAGAGATCTGTCTTTATCCTCTCGGTGTGGTACACTGGTGCTTGAAAGGAGCTTCGTACATTCCTATAGGAATAGTTGGTCAGGGAGAGAACCATCACCATGCTAAGAGATGACTGACATCTCCAGCTGAGGCCTTTTCTGGGAATAAACCTCAAAAAAAACCTCTATGAGGTGCACCTTCTTTTTGTCCCAAATATTCTCAGGTCAGAGACTAAAAATAGTTTATTTTCTTCTGTTCTGCTCTCTCAGAGACAGAACACCATTGTCAGAAATGTTAAAAGGATTGCTCTAGAGTCCCAGTGACTCACAGCATTGAACCACTCTTCGTGTTAGGGATAATAAGATTTTACATTTTGAGGCCTGTTTTCCAGTGCAATCAACATCAACAGTCTTTGGATCTGTTTTTCTTCTAATATTTCTGTTACTGTTATGGTTTGTTTGTTTGTTTGTTTGTTTTTTCTTTGTTATAGTATGTGGGCAATCCTGGTGTCTAATGCTATTGTGTAAATAACATGCTTAGGAATGTGCAATGCATTCTATCTCTTCAGGTGTGTATAATTTATGATAGGGCTATGCCTGCTAAATAGCAAGGCCATGGCATGCCCTGGCATCTTGGTCCCTCAACAGCAAACCAGGGTACGAGGTAACACCATTTCTGCCCACACAGGCTTTCCTTATTTTGAAAAGTGCACATGAGCTAATGGATGGTGATGGCTGGGACTCACACGACAGTAGAGGATGATGCATATGCTCATGATACCAGGAGTTTAGACACAACCAGAAAGACCAATTTCCATATTTTTATCCCAAAAGCCACTTTGTGTAAGGCTATATTAACTTTCCCTAGGGCTGTAAGGCTGTAGCTGTAAGACTTTTTCATTTGCTTTCTTTCACCCTTGCCCTGTCATCTCATTTTTCTCCCTGCTTTCTTCAGTTTTTGTAGCTGTGATTCTCTCTCCTCTAAGAAGAAGTTTCTAATAACATCCCTCTATTTCCTAAATGGGCTCAACTTCGTTTGACTTAGAATCCAAGTGCCAGCAGGCCACCGCTAACATTTTTAACACTGTTTCAGATTCATCTCCTCTGAACCTCTTCTGACTACACTTGCAAAGTGAGAGTTTAAAAGGTAAGCTAAAGCCTGGTGCTAATTGGGTATTCATATTCTATTAATACACAGTGTGTATGTTACTACTCATTACGCAGCAAGCTGATCATGATTTGGAACTAAGAGAAAACTGCAGCAAGAAGACAGAAGCCACATATTATGCTGAACGTTGAGAGAGCTATACTACTGTTTTCGGTATCATAATTTACTGAAGTCTATATACCTAGTATTCACTTACACAGGTATATAATTATAGCATTTGACTTGGCATGCACTTCTTTTGATGTATATTTTGGAAAAATAAGTAAATCACTGCAGGTGGGGGAAAATCCAGTTTAATGACTGAAGAGTGAGGTTGAGTTCTTTCAGCTATTGGAAAAATAATTAGCAGATGAATTTGTTCTTCTTCTGTTCCTGCTACTGCAAGGAAAACTAATAAAAGAATGATCATAGGATATGCCAGTTAGATGTCTGCATTTAAGAAAGACTGCATCTAAAGCACTTTTATGGATATTATAGCTATTACGCTAATCAATTCTGTTTCACTTTCTTTTAAAATAACATGAAGAGAAGACAAACAAAGAGGACACAGAATGCTAACTTGCTCTCAGAGCCAAGTCTAATCTTTGGATTTAAACACAACCTCTCAAGGGACTTCAAAGAAAACTTTACACAGTCATCTAGAGAAACAATTAATTTGAGCCATGAAAAGGGAATCCTTGCATCTGGAATTCCTACATTTATCAGTATTTCATTTGCAGCAAGGATTGGAACCCAAATTTGCTTTATGGTGAAAGGATAGCCTAAAAACTAGCCTACCAAATGATCTCTTGCAGTGGTTGTTTTGTTTTGTTTTGTATGTGTGTGTTTGGTTTTGGGTTTTGTGTTTGTTTGTTTGTGAATATTTTTGTATTCCGGGCAAAACAAAATGATTTTACCAGAGGGATTTAAGGAGTTTGATTTTATTCTACAAAATGTTGAAAGTAGACATTTCAACAATTTATTAGTTTTCCCTAAAAAACAATGTCTGTTCCATAAATAGATGATTTTAAGTAAAATCTGGTTTGGTGTTTCATTCTTTCCAACAAATTCCTTACTTGTAAAATCAGCATGGCTTCACTGTTTTATTTTTAAGTTCATAAACACATATCGTTCTTCTTCAAGAAGTAGAGTAAAAAAATATTCTTTCTACTTCAGTCATTAAAATAATGTTCAAAATGACTCACATTTCAAATTCAGATTTCTGAGGGTTTATATTTGTTTTGTAGGGAGTGGAAAACAAGCCTTAATAGACCTACAGAATGTGGCAAAAGATTTCAGACCTGTCACTGGTTCACATTTCATGGGGAGAGAAAATAGTAAAAATGTTATATGGTAAAGGAATAAATCCCTATCAGGGAAAGAAAATATAGGGTGTCTTGTCCCCCAAAATCTACAGCTGGCACTTACTGTAATTCTGAAGACATATAGCAAGCACTTTCAGTGATCTGTGTTGCCACCATTCTGTGGGCAGCAAACATGAAGGAGGAAATCACAGGCTATTCAGAGCCTGTGAAAGATTGCCTGGAAGTTGATCTCACTAATGTGTTTCAGAGGAGAATTAAGGCAACATGCGCATTCCCAGATATGATAAAGTAACTAAGAAGCTGGGTTTGGGTTTTATTATGCTGCTTTTCAAACCATGCCATCTTGGATGGAATAAAACACTGGAGTAATTTATTTTTTTTTAACCTAAGTTATTTTTGGTGTGGAAGATGGAGTTATGTCTTTCTTTTTCTTCTCCTAACACTGTAGGGTTACTGTAGCTGCTTCAGGCATCTACTAGCTTATATGACTTCTGCCCGAGCCATCATGGAAAGACTACAAGTAAGGCTGCTTTCAGTCAAGAAGGCATGCCCCTTCAAATTATTGAAACTGATTCTGAACTCACTGTGACCCAATTTTTTCAAAAAATGTTGGGATTGGTGCAGGGGAGGAGAAAAAATGTAGAACTGTGTCTATTCAGAAGTTACTCTGAACATTAGAATAGAATCATAGGATCATTTTCTATTAATTGGAAGAGACACTCAAGATCATTGAGTCCAAGCATTAACCTAACACTGTCACTGACCCGTGTCCCTAAGAACCTCATCTATGTATCTTTTAAGCACTTCCAGGGATGATAATTCAACCACTTCCCTGGGCAGCCTATTCCTATACCCTAAAAAAAGATGTTTTGCATTCCCAAGTTCTGCAAATTCTCTTCACAATATCAACAAAAAAGGGCAACCTTTGATATACTTTTTTGATAGAATGCTATTTGTAGTTAGATAAAAAGAGATGCTTCTGGTAAGTTTTGAATGCCAGCTATCTGCTCGATAGGTGGACCATTTTGGCAGCTGGATGTCAATTAACTGGACTGCTTCATGTGTATTTGCTGACTCAGTCCTGTAGCATGCCAAATTTCAGTGAAAGGTAGCCAAATAATTAATCTGATTTCTCCATTCTTTTCATAATTAGGAAAATATCTTCCTTTCTGTGTAGTGGCAATCTGCTTAAAAAATTGAAACTATGAAGTTACAAGTTATTTGGTTGTAGATGAAAAGTAACAATAAATAAAATAATCGCACAGAGCAATTGCTCTGCAAAATTGATGTAACTCTACACATTTAAAATTTTACAGAACTTTTATATAGTAAATCATTTAGCAAGTTGTTTAATTTACTGCATCCAGCCTCCTACCCAAGTCTCTCCTTTTTCCCAGATAAGCTTTCAAGAATAATAAATACCCCCTTAAGGGGATATGCTTTAAAGCAAATAACCACTGCCAAATAATTTATCACATATAACCACTGGTCTCCATCCTTAATTACTAGCATTTCATTCTACTTCTCATTTAACAGAAGTTAAGCCTAACGCCTATTCTCTATATATTCTTTTTTTTTTTTCAAGAGCTGCTTTTCATCGTGGATCCAGAGTTTTAACCAGACTGTCCCTTTTTTATGAAGAAAAGCATTTCTGTGGGACTTTGCCTGTGGGACCCTGTGGCAGAGTGAATCCTGTTTAATCCTTGGCATGAGACACATGTGCTAGAAGTCCTTGTTTGATTCAGGTTCAATAAACAATAGTTGCTACTTATTTGCATAGGGTAAGCTCTATGCTTAACTTCTGGATAGTTCAGGGTTTGCCTGCTGCTCTATATTTATTGCACTACCTTATTTATTTCTTTAATTTATTTAATGCAGCAATATTTGGATGCTGTTTTTCCAGGAACTGAAATAGAATGAATAGTCTGACTCCTTGTGGTTTCATTGAACTCTTTTCAAGGTCGTAACAATTTACTAGGGTATGACTGCCTGTAAGAACCAAGCTACCAAGAATTTATTCCATGTTTTAAATAGTTTGGTTCTAAAAAAGAGGGAGGAAAAAAAAACGTGTGTTTTCACTGCGTTAATGGGAATCTAGTTCATTTCACTAGGAACACTTAATAACCAAAATATAATATTTTGCTTTCATCAGATAAAATTCCTCTGACATAATGGATTTGTGTAAGCAAATGTCTTCATCTTTTGGTGTGTGTTATGAAGGAAGTTTTAAATAGAACTGATAATTTTAAACAGTATTATAAATCAGCTTTGATTACACAGGACTATGAGATCTTCTCCTTTACTTGCAGTTTATTCTCCTAAAGTCAAATCCTCCTCTGGAGTCGTGGAACAGAAAATGAGCAGGCATGATCCTCACTGTTTTCATTGCACTGATGGGTTTAGCCGGTGTTAACAGCTCTTCATCCAAAATATGATGCTGTGAGCTGGACTCTACAGCAACCTGAGCAGTACACGTGGCTTAAGTTGGATACAGTTTCCCAGACAGATCTAGGTAGCATCTAGAGAAGACTCCGACTTGTCAGATCATCTGTGTGAGAAGAGAAAACAACAATGTCTCTTCTGCTTCTGCCTGGGCAACTTGGGTTTTGCCTTGATGTAACTGAGACAGCACCGATGTTCAGGGAGACAGTGATTGACCTCAGCTGCTGCCCACCAGTACATGGCTACAGAACAAGAACAGCAGCATCAAGAGGTACCTGTAACGCTCCAGGCCTCTTGGGGCTGTTCCTGTTCTGCTACTGCTGATCCCTAGTGTGATCTAAATGTGCGATCTAACTTTCAGAATTAAATGCTTGTTCTGTTTGGTGTTGCGAAAGGGCTGTTGACTACCAGTGAGTCATTACCTGTAGACCTGGGCTCCCCAGCTGCCTGGGCAGTACACCTGTGCAGGTGCTTTGCATCTGTTTACCAGTCTGTATGTGAGTACAAATTTTCACAAGTGCAAGGACTAAACTGTCAAGAGCCCAAAATTTTCATGTTTGAAAAGGACAAGACAGAAAACTTCTCTTTAATATAGAGGTGGCAACGTAGACCTCATTTGGAGTGGTTTGCGTGGGGAATAGTAAGACTTGAAATGTTGCACAGACTTTGTGGTGGATCTGTAGAGAAGAAGTGTACTTCTAAATTTCCCCCCCAAAGCAGCAAGATCTATAATCGGATAATGAAATGTTTTTGTGACTCAAATATGGTGTATTTCATTCAAAGTATATTGTAAGATAAAGCTATTTGAAAACTGGTTACACCATAATGTGCATGCTTTATGTTCAAAGCAGAGAGAGCAGGGCTGCATTACAATCAGCACTGAAGTTAGGTTAATGGATTGTTTCTCTGAATGTAGATATTTCAAAAAATAAAGCAGTAGTTTTGTTATTTTTTTAAGGAAACAGTCTTGACAATTTTTTTTTTTTCATATAAATATAGAAAAAGGCAGTAGCTGTGCAAAGGAATATATTAGAATGGAAGCAGTAGTGTGTTTTAGTACCTACAGATATATGAATTAATTTTCTTTTCATTTGTTTGTTTCTCTTACTATACATTTCCTTAAGTAGCTTGAGGATATATCTGAAGCGGTTATTCTGTATTTCCTCATCTATTCTTACCAACAAATTCCATAGCAAATATAGGTTTCTGCAGCTATAATGATTAAATAAGTTTGCTGGCTGTGCTCATCAAGAATTGAAATAAGTCCAGTATCTCTCTTTTCTTTATCACAGTTTGCATACTGCAGATACTAATGTCAGAAAAGAAATAATTAAAATATATTCCCAAGTAAAAGATTAAAAATGTGTAAGAAACTGTATTGAAGTGCCTAAAATATTCCACAGAATTGCAAGAAAAATATGAATTGTGTTTTGTTTTGTTTTGTTAGACTGTAGGGAAGACATTACCCACAAAATCATGAGAAATAGAGCCAATATAACCTAGATTTATTCCAACAGAAGACTGTGTTAGGAAATTACAAGGTAATCAAATCTCTGCTATAAACAAATAGGAACATTCTGCTCACATTTTTCTTAAGAACCAAGGGGCAATATTGACAGCATAAGGTTTTACTGGGGAAAATGAAAGCAAACCTCTAGAGGACTAGAAGAATTCAATGCTAACTGCTGTGAACAGTGCAAGTTTTCCTTAGAGAGAAAACACCAGTGAAAAATTATGATTAGCTGTTTCCAAATGTAAGTTTGAAAAAATAAATGCAGAAAGCAAAAGAAAGTAACGTGGTGGTAGAAGATTTCTTGAATGACTTATTGTGCACTTTTAAAACACTGACAGAAATTAGTAGAGAATTCGTATTCAGTATTGCCTACCTCTGTTGTTTATTGCTTATTTTTATAGCTACTTCCTCTACTTCCTTAAGCAGAGGGATTTATACCCTTCTAGCATTTATAGATTTAAGTTTTCCCGTTATTCGTTCTTTAGTGACTCTGAAAATCCAGCGGGCATTGTGGGCAGTGTCAGCATTGTGCCAGGCACAATCACACAAAGTGTTATTTGAAGTAGGACTTGGAGCTTGGGGTGTGGACAGAACCTGCTTGTGTCCTGTCTGTGAAATAAATATATTTATACCATACAGGTGGCTAACACAGGCACCACAACTGATGGCTGTGTTTTGCAGAGGGAGTCAGCGTCTGCCAGTCTCAACTATTTATTAGGCAGCTTGACCTGCATATTGCTCTGTGGAACTTCAGTGCCCACAGTAAAGCTGTAGGAAAAACACGGCCTTCCATTACTCCAAGGGTGCCCCCTCTCCCAGCATGCCAGGAGTGCAGTTCAGACACGCGGTTCTGGTAGCAGAGTCCGTTCTCAGGATCTGCAGCGGAGGAGAGGCTACTTATAGTTGGTGACCCCACTATTAATTGATCCAAGCACAAGCTTGCTGACCTTCAGGCATCCACAGATCTTGTCCGGTTACTCTGACTTTTGCCCTGTAGCGACCGTGGGTTTCCTGTAGGCAAGATTTTGAGGAGAACTCCTTTGAGTTGATGTTTATTGACATTTGCTGTGAAATATCACACCAACAGTGTTTGATAGACACATTTTTATAGATTTCGAATTAAAACAAAACTCCACACTTAAAAATGCAGTGTTATGGTTGTTATCCTATCCCAATAAGCAGAGCTATGTATACAAAATATGCAGATCTGTTTAATTTGTATTCGATAGATTCTGGCTTGTGGGCCCTCTGTGCTGTCCAGAATCCTGCCATATTAACTGGTATGTAACCATACATCCAGACAACGTGCTAATTGAGAGCTAGTGAACTGAGCTGTTCTCTATTTGCTTATTATTAAAACCAAACTTTTAATGAGCCATATCATGCTCTGCCTGAAGCCCATGGGATTTGTGTGGAACAACTCTGTGTGGAACTGCACAGAACAGTATTTAATATATTTAAAAAAAAAAGAAATCTGTAAAACATTTATTAATGTAATGTACCAGTGTTACATAAATTAATATAAATGTTTGCATTACATGAGATGTAAAATGCAACATTTTTAGTACATCTTTACAATGTTTTTCTTGCAACTGAATTTTTTGTGCCAGTGTTAGATGAACATAAGCATTCTTCATGATTTGTTTATTTACTTTAGAGGAGAACAATGCCAACCATCAACTGCGTGTTTATATAAATAAGTAGTTTAATAAGATTATTATATTTTTAAGTGTTTTCTTTCTGTCTGTGGGGAGTAAGATCTTTTGCCATTATAAACTATTCTATGAAGGTACCTTTCAAAACACTCTTAAAAGTATCCAGTAAGAAGTTGTAAATTTAGCAGACTTTCTAAATTATTTTTCTTTAAGCCTTCACCAGCAAAATTTCATAGTACCACCATTTTTTATGGCACGTAGTTATATGTAAATGCCTGAAAACTAAGGAAAAGGAAAGAGAATAAAGGTTAATACTACAGGATGTTTCAAAAAGATGGACCCAATTTCTCTAATATGCTGCTTTGAAATTGGCTCCTGTATCATAGAATCGTAGTATCATTTTTGTTGGAAGAGACCATCAGGATCATCAAGTCCAATCATAACCTAACTCTCGCACTAAACCGTGTCTCTAAGAACCTTATTTATATGCCTTTTAAACACCTCCAGGGATGGCGACTCAACCACTTCCCAGGGCAGCCTGTTCCAATGCTTCACAGCCCTTTCCATGAGGAAATTTTTCCTAATATCCAACCTGAACCTTTCCTGGTGCAAACTCATTTCCAAGGTTATACTATGTAAGACATATATGTATGATCCACCCTCATCACATATTAAAAGATGAGACTTTTCAAGAGAAGCCAAATTTCCACCAACCAAAAGGTTAAATGATGACCCTCTTAAAGAACAGAACTGTAAGTACTGGATTTTTAAATGCTGACACTTCCATTACTTCCCTACTCAAATCAATCAAAGCAAAACAAGTCAATGATTAAATTTGCAAGATGATAGACTGATCAGTACATTTTTAATGTATTACATTTTATAATCATATAATGCCATTTAAAGCATGCTAAATAATCCCAATTTCAGTATGTCAGTACTAGTAAAATATCATAACTCATAGAAACATTTTCTGTATTTGTTCCTTCTGAATTTATAGAAACAGTGTCCATTTCAAATTTTTATCTGTCCAAAAATCTCTAAAATTATCAAGTTTAATTTTATTTGTAAGATACATGCTACACTTTTCATATGACTTTAAGGATGTTGATTTTTCTGCTAATCAGCATTGAATGATCTAAAGAGGCATTTACACTATCTAATCATGCAGTACAGAGCATGTTGAGTAGGGCAGTCAAGCCCCTATATATTGTCAGATATATCACCAGACAGTGATTCAGGTCACCAGCAGCTAAAAATATCCAGTGTGAATCTCCTGCTGGAGGTCTTAAGAATATTCAGACCCAAGTTGTAAATTAGTTTTCTTCCAGAGGGCCTTTTCCATCACCAGCATTTGGTTCACAGTTGAGAAGGGAGTTGCCTCTACACCCTCAAGCACAGGTAGCAGCACTGAAAAGTGACAGAACACATATGGATGATTAAAGCCAATACTCTGTGCTGCTGCGGCTGCTGTTGTGTACATGTGTGCCTGGAAATACTTGCCTTTGTATCAATCATATTAGCAAACAAAATGTCATTTGAATGGCCTAAGGATTAATTCAGATGCCACATTTCTATTCAAATGCAGAACTGTACACATTATTTGTATCTTTCTGTTGTGTTTCTGGTATGGCCATGCTTGCGAGATCAACCTAAAACAGATAAGATGTAATTTCATATACTCCATAAATAGTTTATGAGATCAGATCACAACCTAAAGCTATGGGCAAAATCCTAATGAACCTGCTTGAGAAGACAACAGTCTTTAAATATTGTATAGGGTAGTATTAAAAGGCATTGATCTCAGTAGGGAACCCTCTTGGACATTGCTCTTCTGAATGTGCTAAGGCCTTTGTAATCTCAACAATTTGCTTTCTGCCTCCCTGATGTTCCTTACCTATTTTATTTTATTTTACTTTACTTTACATTTTTACCTGTCCTATATTTGAAAAGATCACGACACAATAATTCATCACGTCTAAAGTTTCTGAAGATCCAAATATGTTAAATCTGTTGGCTCTGTCTGTACCGACCGTTATTTCATTAAGTACTATGATTTGTCTGAGACGATTTACCTTTTTCACAAATCCATGATGACTCATACTTATGAAATTGTTCTCTTCCAAACTGAACAAATATTTAAGATATCCAAAAATAGCAGCTCAAAAATTCTGCTACTATTGGCTCAGGCTTTGACACACTTAAAGAGACTGCAAAGTATCTTCCTTTACTAATTTCCAGTTGGGATTTCTTTTTCAGAGCAAGCTATTATTCAGCCTGCATAAAGGTGGCAGAATCTTTCTTCTGGATGTTTTTGTTAAGGTTTAATATGGTGTTAATCACTACAGCTTCTGAAAATGATGCATTTCTGACCTAGGTTACTCTTCTTTTCAGCTGATGAGACATTTGTAAGTGCTTATTCATGATATTTTAAAGGTCTAGCTGTCTAAGATGTATTATGTTTCTTTCAAAAAGATAAGGCATTAGAGTTACTTTTCTACTTATCTATGGAGGGGAGAGAAAATTTACTGGGAGGACTAGCTGTAATAAACTCTTTGAAATGCTTTGAAGAATATTTATTTTACTATCTCCTTTGATGAGTACGAAATTGACCTGTTTTTAAAACTACATTTTACCTTGACTATCCTAAGCAGTCTTCCTTTTTTGAAGCTGCTCTTTCTTTGGTTTTGTTTTTGTTTTAAATTTATTTTACTTGTTCCACACTTTTTATATGCCTTTCATATGCAGCCCAAGAGAGGGAAAGGTTAGTAACGCTTGTGAAGTCAGTGCAGGACTTTTATCACAGTTGTTGTTTAGGTCTTTCTATATGGTCTCTGCATCTTCCCCTGCTGTATTCAGAAAGTTAAGGACTCTCATTTAGTGCAGCCAGTTTTATGTAAGCCGTACAAGAAAAAGAAGGCAGAGCAGGACTGGAAAGTGAGCCAGCATATGCTAGTCTCCAAGACAATGAAAATTAATGGCTTATAAAGGAAAGAAGTAATGTTGGAAGAATGAATCAGAAGATCAAGAGAACAAAAAACAAGGAGCGGGAAGGTGAGGTGACTGCAATGCAAATGAATTCTTAATGACACATATTAATTTTTATTTGTCCTAACATGCTGGACTGTTTTAATGATGGATTTGCCAAAAATCTGGAATTGTTTCCAAGACCCCGGGAAGCATCTCTGATTTGTGAACTGAAACATAAAAGAGACAGTCGCTGGCATATGTAGGGATCAGAGACTGGCACTTGCAGTGAGTTTCTCATATTTATGAATATATTATCTAAAACCCCAAATTCATTCAATTTATTTCCTTGTCAACGTCACTCAGTAATTCATTGATTTTGACTAAGAAATCCAACAGCAGCTCCTGTGTCCTCCTCTCTCAATGTTCTTACGCTATTTTTTCTTGTGCAACTCATTACTACAGAAACAATTTTTCCTAAGGTATTTCAGTTTCAGAGAGCAATGCTGTATTAAGGCCATTTTGCTTATAGAACATTTTGTTTCTTACTGAAAATGTCTCAGGTGAAATACTCCACGACAATAAATGTTTTCAAGAAACGATTTCCCCAAACAGAAATGAAATCAGCATTTTCTACTATGGTGGTATTATTATGGTTACCACAATAACACCAGTGAAGGTCACATAAACTTTCATATTACCCATTTCATGTTTCATCTAATTCTATACATAGGTGCATGTAAATTTGATATTCTGTAGAAACAGAAGCCTAGGAAGATTAATGTCTTATAATTGTTTTCACAGAGTGATCAAGTACCACCTTAAACAGAGGTGGATGCTTTACCTCAGAGTTCCCACCGAGCCTAGTTGTTAGGACACCTCCTTTTCTTAGAATTAGAAATCCAGTTTCCACTCTGATTTTATCCACAATTGAGTTTCTTCCTCTTACACAAATTCAGCCCCTTAGTTAAGAAATTATCATCTCTCCCTCGTATGTATCCTCATACTGAAATTACGGACAACAACAAGACCCACACAGTCTTTATTTGGCTAAGCTATGCATGCCACGCCTTCTACACTTTCTTCGTAAGAAGAGATCTTCTTTCACAGCACATTTCTAAATTTTTCTGCGTTCCTTGTTCCTCGATGCTCTTCTCACTTTTATTTCACACTGATACCTCTATATTCCTGCCTGTCTCCCCACTTCAACTCATCTCTACATCCCCCATCTCTTCATTCTTCTGTCTCACGACCCCTTTCAAAAAGCTATCTGCACATTCACTTTCTTCTTTAACTGCCATCACAATATTAGGCTTCAAGCAGCAGCTGGCAGCCTGTTCCTCAGCTTAATTAAAGGCCACCCTTGAACTTCACAGGAAATATCTGTATTTGGGACCTCAGGACTCTAGCTGCGCTTGGAACAGTGAGAGAAATTTTTGGTATGACTCAGTGTGTTAATACTGCTGGCCATTAGACTTCCAAAGTATCTGTCAGAATCCATACAAAACATCCCCCCCGCGCCCCCCCTAGAAAAAAACAAAAAGAATATTTTTTCATTAAATATAACAAGATCAAGGTAAAATGTGTGGAACAGAAAAAGAACTTGATCCAATGCATATGTTTTGCTTTGTGAAACTAAGTCTTAAGAAATAACCAGTAATTGCCGTGATTCTGTTTTCATGAGCTAAACTTATTTTTGCACCAATGGCTCACAAACAGCTATGCCAAGATGTTCTAAGAATTAAGGACGAAGGAAAGAACTCTGTGGTTTGGGAGGAGAAGCAAATCCATTTTGTCTCAAAGGCATCTGAGAAATAAAAGATTCACCATCTTCTATTTAAAATCACTCTCCAGCTGGATCGGTTTTAAGTGTCACACATTCCAAATTGGGCAGAAGTGCTTTAATGTCAGAAGTCCTTCTGAATCATCTCTTCCAGCAGAACATCCAGGACTGTCTTCCCCAGCAGACTGAGAACTAAGCTTGCCTTTGGGTTGCCCCAATAGACGCACGCACTCACGTTGCTCTGATGAGAACTGTACAGTGAGGAGAAATTCTGCTGGGAACAATAAAGGCAGAGGAAAATCCTGTCCAGCACTTTAGCATCACAAACTGCAAATTAAGAGATGCTTAGAGAAATAATATCTGTGAGCCAAAGAGAGGAAATGGTAGTAATCACCCATTGTATTTGAGTAGTACTTTGTACTGTGAAAAAGCTTAGCATGAATATGGGATATAACTACATTGCAGCAGGCCTGTCATTTGGAAAGTGGGAGGGAAAGAGTTTATCCTCTCCTTCACCCCATCCCTCTTTTGAGTTTCTCCTTATAAACTCATGTCAATAGCAAACAAAAGCTCACAGTGCAACAAGCATGAAGATAATCAGCTTTTGATGCCCCCACTCTTGCTGGATTTTAAATAGGAGATTCTCCTGAGTATAACAGTTTTTTCAGAGGTGTTTGTTAAAATGGGGCTCTGCTGTTGATGCTCAAAAGCAAATACTGCTCTACAGGTATATACATCATTGTCATGGTTTAACCCGAGCTAGCAATCACAACCACAATAGCTGCTTGCTCACTTCCCTCCCACCCCCAAATAGGGGAGAGAATCAAAAGGGAAGGGAGAAACTTGTGGATTGAGATACACACAATTTAATAATACTAATAACAAAATAATGCTAATATACTACTACCACTACTAATATATCTATAATAGGATATAAAATAAAAAATACTCAACGCAATTCCTCAGGAACTCTGTCCATGCCAAGCAGCCAGTCCCAGGACAAGAGAGAGCACCCTGGTCCCGGAGAGCTGATCCAGGGGAAAGAGATTAAAAAGGCCGAAAGGTCCAGAGGCCTCTGCAAAATGACAGGATGGCAAAAGACCAAACTTAAGGAACTCATGAACAGAATTCCACCAAAACAGAGCCTCCATCCTCCTGTACTTCTAGCCAGAAAATCCCAGCTCTCCTTCAATATGAAGCATGATGCTAATGGCATGGAATATTCTTATTGACCAGTCTGGATGTCAGTCAAGATCTGCCCCATCCATGCTCCCTTCCCAGCTGCCTCACAGCTGTGGGCAGAGAGCTCAGAAAAGTCATTGGCTTCCAGACAACAACAACTGAAAAACATTAACTCTATCCTGGGGTGTTATCTTCTTGTTCTCAACCTAAATCCAAACAACTGTGCTAGCTATGAAAAAGAAAGGCTTCTAACTGCATGGAGAAAATTAACTTGCTTTCAGTGAAACCCGCACAATTATCTACAAGATTCAGATGTTCCAATGGGCATATCAGTCCTTGAAAAGAGTGGGGGTCTTCCATAGGTATGAGAAAACTCAGGACAGAGCTGTATACCCATGCAGGGACTGATTATGTGCTTGCAAGTGGAAGCTGGGTAGAGTGGTGCTCATTGAAGTACAAGCAGCTGCTGCGATCCTGCACTCCTGGCACAGAACTAGAGATGATGACCCAGGAAGTCTGCCTCCTTCCACAGATGCATAGTTTCATTTGCTTTCATCTTTCATGTAGATTTTATAAAATAAGATTAATTGAAAGAAAATGGCAACAATTGGAAGCTCCAGAAATAGTTTATGTTAAAAAAAGCTATTTCCTATTATGTGAGCAAAGCTTGTGCTAGATTTCAATTGCTGAACAGTATACGAGCTGTCTGTGAAAGGTCCAACATTCTCATCTGGAAAAACTTTCAGATTTTATTCCTTTATTTGGCTTGAAACAGAGCTTTTTTGCTTTTGTTAAATCTTTTAACTGAGGTCTGGGCCACAGGAAAAGTAAAAGGCAACATGCTGGCTACAGGCCATCATTTTACATTTTAGAAGAAGGATTTGGAATGAAAACAGATGAAAGCTATGGGGGCCCTGGTCACATGGCAGTCGAAAGATCTGCAGCAGCCAGAAGGAACAGAGTCCAACATATCTGAATCCTGGCTCAGAAGAAATCAATGATCAGCTGAAACAGAGGATGATGCAAGGAAAATATAATAATAAAAACCCACATTACTTGAGGTATTGCTTTAGCACTTTATGCAGTGAATAATGGAAAAATACCATCAAGAGGAGATTTTAATAATTCTGGTGTCAAGAAATTCTGTGAAGTGTTTGTGTTAACCACTGTCACTCCAACGGTATTTCCATGAAAATCAGAAGCTGTGGAGGCACAGAAAGCAAGAGTTGGCCCAGAACAGATGAGAAGATCTGGAAAATCAGAAAAGAACAGCCTAAAGAGCTGCATATTGCATAGAAATCTAGTCCATGGTCAGCACCAAATGGGAATTAGAGAAGTAATTGGAGAGCAAGCAGACTGACATTCACTGGTTGAAGCAATCCCTCAGGGCAGAAGAAGAATTTAGTTTGGGGAGGACCATGTTAGAGAAGATGTTAGTAGAGGTCATTGTTTTTGTGAAAGCTAACGAGGCAATTAACATACAGCAATGCCAAACTTGCTACCTCTGATGCTTCCCATGACCTTGTTCAGACAAGTCATGGAAGTCACAAATTGCAAAGTAACCTCTGAGCTTCACTGCACAGTCTTAAAGAGGTGCAGCCAATGCAGGGAACACTTACAAGGAACAGGAAAATGCTGGAGGTGTATGTGGAAATCAGCAAAACCCCACCTAGCAGCTTTTCTGTTCTCAAATTGTGAAGAAAAACAGTTCTGGGAATCTTGATTAAAATAGCCTAAGTGAAAAAAAATAGCTCACAATAGAAGTTTTACTGGTTTCTTAGGTTTTTGTTCTTGTTTTAGTTCAAGGTTTTTTAAAAAAACCTGAAAATAAAGCAATCATACAATACACTGAACATTTCACTCAGGTGGTTCTCAGGTAGATCAGCTGATATTCCTGATTGGAAAGTCCTTCAGTCATAATAGTACCAAAACTTTGTCTTATACTTTAGGTATACTGCCAAAAGTGTTTACATCGCTATTGTTACTAGCTGTGCCATTTCAGTCAAATCCTGTTTTCTTTGTCATCCACATATGGTCAGTGGAAGTAGGATATCCTCCTCATGCTCTGGGGCACAGTTTTGCTTTCCTTGCTCAGTATTGTTGTCAGATGCAGTTTGTGTAACCAGGAAAAGCAGAACTGAGTCCCTCCATTGCTTTATGCTCCTCAAAAACACCATGCAGTGGATATGACCCAAGAAAATTATCACTAATTTCAGTTTTTATTGCAGTGCTGCAGACTCACTTTAAGCTACTGGGAAAAAAAAAAAAACAACAGCAAAACCAACCAAAATAGGTGGACTTTCTGTCACTTAACTATACCACATACAGAATTAAGTTTGTGGTGTTCTAAACAAGGCAGGTGACCATCTCATATAGTCACTGAGGTTGTAGTGAGAGAGAGAAAAAGGTTTTTGTCCTTCACATATCTCAGGACAGGCTGAGTTATCCTCAGAAATACCTCCCTGAGCTGACTATACATGAAGATTCTGTTCTTTAGGTGCCTCAGTTCTTCTTGTTCTGCAGAACTGAGTTACCAAGAAGAAGCATAAACAAGAGATCTATCTTCATCAACTAGTTTGTACCATTAAGCAAAATAATTTAAAGTTAAACAAAATGTCTGACCTCCTTCCCAGTCCTTCATGCTCCTGTTGACACTCAAGGCATCATACACCTAATTATTTTTAAAATGCTGAATCTCCAGCTATTATGTAAAGATCTTATATAAATTTACCAGGGGGACAAGGAGCTGAGGGGGGAGAAGACTGAAGGAAGTTAGATCTGAACATTCATTATTTCAGGAATTCGTCACTGACTGTTTAAAAAAAAGTCATTTAAAGAGTTTTCCATATGTGCTATTGTTAAAGGCTCTGCATGTCACACAGGAAGGTGACTTGTGCTGCTGCACCGGGCCATTGAAAGGAAATGGAGTGGTTCAGCCAGTTGCTTCTTTTTTCAGTTTCCATCATTGTGTCAAGGTTAAAGTTTGTTTTATTTAAGTATACTAACTCTAAACAAGCACCCACTAACACTAGTAGTCTCCAGAAAAATGTGGTTTGCCTTTTAACAGAAGTTAAAACATCTGTTAGTCTTTAAGATTGGAGTTATAATGCACACTTCAGTCTAGCAGCACTTAGGACTGAATTTAAAGGACATTTCCTTCATTAGAAAGTTTCACTACAAGGAGAAAAAAATGAAATCTCTCTAGAGACATTTTGCTTTTAATTGGTACTCGCAACTGCCTTACAACCCCACTCGCCTCATACCCTCCCCTTCACAGCAAATGCCTCTCCCCCTTCTTACACGGCTCCGTTTATCTGGACTCTGTCCCTAAAGAGGAACTAAATAATCTTTATTTGTAGAAACAGGATTTGTTAGCAGAAATAAATTACAAAATACATATTCACAAATATGTAACCATTGGCTAAAATTCTTGGAAGTCCAAAAATAAATATTGACTACAGCTGGTGTAGCAATCAATTTTTTCAGTCCATGCTGACTTGTAACAAGAAAGGAACTCAACATGTTTATAATACTCATACATTTTACAATTAGAAACAAAAGAATTTGTATTATTGTAATGCATCAGTATTTAATAGTTAAAAAATGATCAATAAATGTTACTCTTTTTTTTTTTTTCTTTCTGTAGCATTTTCCTTGGAAAATGGAAACTGTTCTACAAACCTGAAACTAATACAAAGAATTTCTCTCTCCCTTCTTCTCTGCCATCACAAGTAGAATCCTCTCAGGAAAAACTCTTTCAGGAATATTACATTCTAAAGCTCATTGATTGTCAAACTGTATTACATTCTTTTTCTATCATCTTCCTGCGCTAAACACTACAAAGACACAAATTGTTATTGCTAGTATTATTGCACCATCTCATGTTGTTTCCAGTGGTTCATAAATTCTGTATATCATCATATCTTTTTACTATGACTTTACATTAGCACTGTAAAAGCCCAGAATACAGATTACTATTTTGGACTTAATTTTCTCCTTTTTTTCTATCTGTTTTGTTGTTGTTGTTGGGTTTTTGTTTGTTTATGTTTGTTTGTTTGTTTGTTTTGCTTTGGTTATGTTTGGTTTTTTTTTCCTCCTGTATAATTATTTCCATTACATGAAATGTACATCAGATGAACAGCATCTTATTAAATAGCATGTCATCTTTACAGATATAGCATAATCCATCTTGAGTTGCAAAGAGGTGCAGCACCTTTTTGCCACACTTCTGTTCAAGAATCTTTTCCTAAGCCATCTCCACTAGTCTCACCTGCTGCAAGGAAAAACCTTGGGCCTGTGCACAAGAATTTGACATTGGCCTGGGTCCACAGAGAGCACTGAAGAAAAGATCGGGAGCCAAAGACAGTATTTTAAATAATTCTCACTGTTAACCTTTTCAGTGTTAATGAAAGAAGCAGAAGGCATGAACATAATGTGAACATCTGCCTGACGGCTGAGAGCTTTACCTCGCAGCTTGGGAACTCAGATGCACAGGGCTTGGAGTGCCACCTTCTTTTCCCTCCCAACCCAGGTTAAATATTGACTGGGCTGAGCTTAAAACCCTTTGCTATTTGCAATCTAAGGTCATTATTAATGCAACAGCTCACAGGGTCCAAATGTGCTAAGCACTTTACAAAGATGTAGGACAAGCCAGGCCTCAATCCCACAAAGCTGATATGTCAGTGTCAATTTTAGACATGGAGACCAAACCCTCCACTCCTCTCTCTCCCTCCTTCCCTGCCATTCCCGTTTCCCTGGGCTGCGTTGCCTCTCCTGTCACTTGGAAAATTGGAACATGTGTTTAACTTTAGGAAACTAATATTTGCCTCAGCATCCAAGTTTTGAAAACACTTACTCAAAGCCAGGTATTTTTGCAAAAGGATTGGGGATTAAGAGCAGACTGTGGGATCAGTCACCTCTGGTTACAGGGTGAGTAGAAAACTCCTTTGGCCATATGAAGGACTAAACATATATCTGGAATCGGCTCTGTCTGGATCTCCAGCCATGGCCTCTTTGGGTAAAGGCTCCTGCACGGTGTGGCAAAAGGGGTGGGGAAATGGCGGCCTCCACCTATCATTAAATTTTCTTCTTTCAAAGAAGAAATATTGCAATAGTACAAACAATATTTTTAAAAGCAGCTTGATATAGACTAGCTCCAACTTGTCTGTGAGACACTGGCAAAATCATAGCATTTTCAGAAAACAGGTTTTTCCTTCTCACATGTTCTGTCTCTTTTAGTCAATTCACTGGAAATGACAGTTCAGGGTGAATTGGCAAAAAGTTATTTAGTCTAGATCAAAGGTTACATTTTCAGCTCTCCTCTCTAGTCATAAATAAGTTTTGAAAACACGTTTTGGAAGTGATATTTTGTGAAATGAATTTCAAGGTGGCCTTTTAGGGTAGTCAGCATTACAAGAGCCAACATAACACACATGTAGGAGAGGGAAAGAAAGAGCTTGTGTATAAGGGATTTAAATAAGCTTATCAAAACTGCTCTTGTTGAGTTGCGTTTTTCTCCAGCTAAATTCCTGATTGGTAGCAGTTTACCATTTGGCTCCTTTTAAAATTAAATCTACAGTTTTCTCTGCAAGCAAAGGAAAAAAATAATAAATCAAAACTAACAAAGTATTCTTTATACTATTGACGTCTTCATTTTTTCTTCCTGCGTCACTGTTAGATTTGAAAGGAGAAAACAAGGAGTGACATTGAATGTGAAAAATGAAAACTGCCCACCTGGTGAAAAGAAGAGAAGGAGGAAATCAGGAGAGTGAGCTAGCAATTCCTTAAGCATATGCAATATCTGTAATTTTCAAACTCGACAATTGCACTGAGACACAGAGAGGAAGTGAACTGATTGGGAGAGTGTTTGCTCTTTCACAAACAGACTTGGGAGAAAAGTACATCAGTCATTTTTTCCAGGCTGTGTATAACACAGGCGCATCTCAACACAGACACAGAACGGCAGCCACAGAAGGGAGGAGGGTTCTCACCTGTTTTTCCTCCCCTGCTCGCTCTGCCTTCCCTGCAGGAAGAAAATTGAGACAGCCCTTCCTTTCTCCAAGAGGAGCTGTTAGTTCCAAATCTGGTCAATTAAAACACTTTCCTTATCCTCCTCTAGGTGCAACCACAAACACCTTTTTTACTTTTTTCAGATTTTAAATTCACATTATCCTATTTATTTTTTAATTCCTTCTTTTGTTGCTATACAATGTTTTCTCTCTCCTCTTCTCCAACTCCTCCCTTAGCTCCCTCCCCTAGGATATAGGAGTGACTAGACTGAGCAAACATTGAGACAGATAATGTACATATTGCTTTCAGATGCACACAAAAAAAAACCCCAAACCTTCAAGACAGAGATAAAAATTGATAGGTTTCTATCCCCCCTCTTTAATTGTAGGTGTTATTACAACAAGATAGGTATAATATTTTTCAATGGAGATATGATTTTTAAATTGATAATATCTGTAAGTTCAGATGGAACTCATCAGCTTCTGTGTGCTGGAGCACTGGCATGTGAGGCAGAATGAAGAGGGTGGGTGCACTGTGCTGAGCTCTGCTCCCCCATGTCACTGTACATGACGAAGACCACATGTAACCGGCTTGCAGTTCTGTACGAAGCTCTATCTGGAGTCTGACTGTCACCAGCCTGTAGTGAATTTAGTGGTCCTTTTTGTTGCACTCATTTTGCCTCTTGATTTTTTCCTGTCTGGCTTCTTCTGATTGTTATCCAGAGAGCCATTCCAATGTCTAAGAAATTAATTGATGCTATAGTCTTGCTAGGGTTTGTTTTCAGCTGCTACACTTAACTGATTATTTGTCTGAAGGCAGTTCATCAGATACAGAAATTTGAATAAAATGAACAGCAAAACCAGAACATTTTCTCACAAGTAAACATTTGTAGGGAACAGACAGACATTGAATATGATGTGTAGCATTCCACATAGTTACGAAATTTGTCTTAATGCAGGCATGTATTTCTGTCTTGTCCTTACTTCACAAATGCTGCATACTCACAGCTCTGCCTTCACTGTGGGCTGCAGGACACCAGTTGTCCACAGACAGACAACTTGCACAAAGAAAACTTATATTCAATCCATCTCTTCTACAAGACCAGGTATGTAAATATATTTCCTCATTATCAGAAAGCTTCCATGATCTCCTGTTTTAGGATATTTTAATTCTGTCTCTATGCACGTATCTCGACAATTTGCTCATGCTCTGTAAGAGTCATCTTTTGTTGTGCCTGAGACATATCTCTGCATGTGCAGTAGAGGACATTGGTATACATAACGCATAAGAACCGAAACATCAACCTGTATTTTTAATAAGGCAATACAGAAGGTTTGGCTTCAGGTCTAAGTCTAAGAACAAATAGAATTTATCAGTAGTTGTGGTGAAAGTAAACTTTTTTCCTTGCACTTTCTGTTATTTTCTTTTAGGACTCAAAGGATCAATGTCTGGAGCCATCAAAAATTCCTCCCTTGTATGACAGACTAGAACTAGAAGCAGAACCTCTGTTGCCAGACTGACACATTTGGCTTCCCCAGACAAAAACAATACATATCTTCGTAGCCCCTCTCACTTTATATTTGATGGATCCTGTAACTGGATTATTAAGACCGTGTATCTTGCCTCAATGTCTTGCAGACTTTCCAGGAAACTCAGAACCAGTGCAAAAACACACCCTGACCTAGGACCCCACTGGCTTTCACATTCAGGAGAGTACCTGATCGAGGTTTAAACAGTGAGCATTCCTTTGTATTAATTAATTATAAATTGTGGGCAGCAGCATGTATTCTTCTGGTAGCCATTATGGATCTCAGCACCCTTTACAAGGATAAGACTTTATACATTACAGCACAGAAAGAAAGGACAGTGTAGAAACTACAGACAAGAGCCGACTTTTCCATCAGAGAAAAACTGATTATCAGACAATTTTTTATTTGTCTGTGTAACACTCAAGACACCAATTAACTACCTGTCTTTCCTGTATTAGTAATATCTACACTGTGATATGCAGGAAAAGTGTCTTAGTCAAAATTAACAAGACACAAAGCACTAGTTGGATAGCAATTAGCAGACAGTGTCATTGCCATATCTTGCTAATAAGATGAAACAATAGAGAAGAAAATGTATTCTGTGTGTCTAATGGATGCTGTAGATCAAATAACATCTCAGAGATTTCTGAAGTAGCGTAAACAGAATGACTCCCTGTTGTGATAAGTCATCTTGGATCAATGGTGGAACTGGAATAATTGCTGGCATGTAACTGATGTGGAGAAGGGAAAAATACAACATACTGGATTTTATGTTATCAGAGGAATGGCTTCATTTGAGTCTGTAGAAGTGTTGAACCAACTCTGTACTAGGTAGGAGACAGGGACTAATGGGTGTGGTTTGGTTTTGCAGACAGATTTCTATGGTTCCACCTTTTCTCCTTCTTGTTGACCAACCTCAGCTCAAGATCAACATGAATCAAAAGCAGATTTCACTTATCTGACATCCACATGTGCTCCTTTAGGGGACAGAGGCTTAGATACATGGTCTGGGTTTTGAGGTTGTCTCTGTAACAGGATTAAAAATATTAACTGGCTCATAAATTTATTTTACCAGGGTAGCATTGCCTGACTGAGCCTGTATCATTTTTATTGCTAGCTACAGTTATGTTTATTGACAGACAAGGATTATAAAATGATGACACAAAGCAGTAGTTATTCTGGGTTCCAGCAGGAACAATAAATTCTCTGCCTCCAGTTCTGGAAATGTTTCAAGGCTTTTTCTTCATGAATAGTTACTCTATAAAGCCACAGTGTTTTCTCAACTACCATTACTCATTTAGTTCACCTGTGTTACTCCAATCAGTAGAACAGAGATGCAGAAGAAAGTGGTATAATACTATAAAATTTACAAAGCCCTAAATAGACAGAGATGAATTTTTTTTTTTCTGTAAATCTTAGTTACCAACATCAAGAGCAGAGTTTCATCTGTCTAAGGATATTTCTAAATACAAAAAACAAGCCATCGAAAAGGCAAACAAGAAAACTTGATAAACATGGGGAGATTCGGTTGGAGAAAAAGAAATAAAGAACATCTCCCCTTCTAAATACAGTCTGAAGCCTGAAACTGTACTAACTGAGGTATCACTTGTCTCAAGAGTATCTACAGTTGTGCAGAAACACAGAAGCACTGAGGTTGGAAAGGACCTCTGGAGGTCATCTTGCCCAACCCCTCTGCTCAAGCAGGGTTATCTAGAGCCATCTGGAGCCTCCTGCCCTTTACAAATGAAAATCAATATATCCGAGAATAAGAGGAATCTTTTTTAACATAATGTCACACTGTTACCACTGTTTGTATCCTCCTAACTTATAACTCCTGTTCTGCCCTATACTGCTTCCTAGTTTTTCCCCATTTCATGTATGCAGAGCATTTTATAGCGTTTGCATGTGCCTTTATAAAATTTCCATCACTTGATTTTGGAACATCTTTCCAGTTTCTGGAACTGCTTCCAAATTTAAAAGTATCCTCATCATTTCATCATCCAGATCATTGATCAGACTGAATAGAACTGGGCTCAGAAACACCCCATCTTAAATGTCCTCCCAGTTTGGCAACAAACTATTGATAGTTTCTCTTTGATTTTGTTTTCTCGACCAGCTGTGAGCCTTCTCTGCAGTGATTTAATCATATGCCTTAATTTGCTTATGAGAATGCTATGTAGGAGACTCAAGAGCCTTACTGAAGTCAAGATAGATCACATCTACTGCTTCCCCCTTATTCACTTATCCTGTCAAAGAAAGAAATTAGATTGGTTTGATGCAATTTGTCCTTGACAAATTCGCATTCACTAGACTGTTATTACCCTCGAGGTGCTTATAAATTGATTGATTGGTCCTCCACCATACAGCTTCAGTTCAAGGAAAATCACTTCACCAGCATCTCCTCTGATGTGCAGCTAATTGCACTCAGTTCTGTGATTTCAAATCTTTTTCTCCTAGTTTGGAGTTTTATTCCCAAAGAGGCCTTCTAACTATCTCAAGCATGTGTTGGCTTCAGTCCCAAAGCTAACCAGGTTATGTGAGCTTTAACTATAGTACTCAAGAGCACCAGACCTATGAATACTATCCATGCTCATAAAAGGACTATGAACCCTCTAACTGATCTCTTTCTATGGTACTATTAAACATAAAATCACTACCTGTCAATAAGACTGATTGACCACTTCTGGGGTGCATGCTGCCAGGGTGCATGAGCAACATGGGTGCATGCTGCCAGGGTGCATGAGCAACATTTTTTTGTCATTTATACAGAAAGATTCCAGCTGAAGAGCAGAACTCAGTAGATGGAATTATTGGTAAGCAATATTTATAATTTATGTAAATGAAGCTGCCCAGATCTGTCTTGTCTCCTTTTTTCCTACAAAGGGAGCAGAGAATTTCAGTTTTCTAAGCCATTTGACCCTGAGGCTTACATTTGGAATTCCATGCTAATAGACACTACATAATTATTATTTTAATTAGAAAAGCTGAAAAAATATTCTACTGAGTCCCTGAAATCAAATGACTTAACTGCCACATAGGGCTTAGTCCTACAACAGTTTCAGCAGAGTTATACTGAGCACAGTTGGCTTTTTGCTCAAAACAAGCTCAGTATGTTGGCATATCATCCTCACAATGCAGAATTAGGTTACTGAAAGTGTGTTAGAACCCAAGCTGACCACAAGGAAATACTCCACTATTAAATAGCTATTTTGACTTTTACACTTATGACTTGTGAGTAAAGGATTTTATTAAAAATGTTAAATGCACAGAGACCTAATTTTGTAGTTCTTACTTGGGCACAACTCCTGCTGCAACTAAGGAGGACAGTCCGTCCAAGTTCAGTGTGAGGTGATCTAGCTTTAGTCACAGTCCTGTCCTCATTCTTGTTTTATCTTGGCCCCATGTTAGGCTCTGCCATTGCAAAGCTTATGCATAGAAATTCTCTGGGACTGTTCCCACCAGCAACTAAGATTTTTAGGAGCACAGTACTTCAGTTTCCTATTTGTGACTTTCCTACATCAATATTTGAAGAGCTGAGATACATTTTTAGGGGCTGGAGAAGTACCAAAATAATATACGATTTGTTTCAAAGATAATGCAAAACACTGAATAGGTCATTATAGAATAATTTGATTTGAAGAAACATCACCACAGAGCAAAGTGAATAGATTAATGGTATAATTTTGCTATTTATTTTCTTTCTCTGTTTGCAAACATAGATAAAATTTGCAGAATGATAGCATTTTTGTATTCCATCACCTACCAGTGTAAATATATCCATTTCCTTCATTCTATAAGCAGTTAAATTACCCTGACTCCTTATATTATTCTGTAAAAAAAGATGTCTACTTTAAGATCTACATGCCCCTCCTTCCACTCATCACTAAAGGTATGTTTGTGTTTTGCAAAGGGATACAGCATGATGCCTAAGGTAGGTTTCATTACGGCTTGTATGTGCATGCCTTGGTATACAGAGCCCTGCTAGTAACCTAAAGTGGAAGCAATGGAAGTCCTAAAACACAGCACTGTACCTTCACCAGTAAAGCCTCACCTCTCAGCAACTGGACTGGGATCTGGGCTGTGATAGGGCTGGGCTTCTTCCTGTTCTTTTCCATGCAGACCTCCTCCAAGAGCAGTCCCATCACTGCTTTTATGTTCCTGCCTCAGGTCTTTCAGCAAGATATGGAAGCTAAGAAGCTAAGATTGTACAGCAAGAAAAGAAGTATATCCTCAAACGTTCCATAAAAATGTAAGAGCTTTATAAAAACAGGGAAATAAGTTCAAAGATTAATTTCAACTTGCTTACCTATTAATTCAAATATGAGACTTGGACCATATCTTAGTTCTCTGCCATAGTTTTATCTATTATACCTAAGAAACAGCAACATGAGCTTTCTTTGTGGCTCTGTAAGTGCAGCTGGCTAAGAACATTGTTCCCAGGGCTGTGTGTGCTCCTCCTGACACTGCCCAGGTTACTTGTGAATAAGAGTCACGTTTGCTTATGCTACATCAGAAAACAATTAATCTTCATTTTTTACTAACCAGGAGTAATCAAAAGCAGTAGGGAAAGAAACTGTATTTTTGGGTACCTATGAAGATATTACAAAAAAACAAAGGCAAAAGTGCAAACTAAAGCTCCTAGACTGCCTCTCACAGGAAAATGAAGATGTAGGTGGTTTACAAACAGATTATTTTTTTCACACTTCAGGGAAGACGTATTTGATAGTGCAGATTCCAGGTGTAAGGAGAAATGATCCAGAATACCTTATCTGCTCTGGAAATAGGGCTGGGGCAGATATACAAGAGCTGCTTTATTTGTTTAGGTTTGATTCGTGAAGGTGATTTTAGCAATACCAATGGGGAAGTTTGTTTCCTTTTTACTGAAGTGGAGGATAAAAGTATTGCTATGAGTAACCAGGAATGAACTTCTAAGTTAGTGACGCACTGCTCACCACTGTAGTTATGGGGATAGATGATTATCTAGGTTTGAACAGAGTGCAGAAATTGAAAAATAGTTTAACTGCTGATTCTGTATTACACTGAGGACTAGAAGCAGTAAAGGACTTATAAGTTCACTAATTAGGCACTGCTCTGCCCAAAACAGAAAATAACCAGTTCCCTGAGCAGAAACTAAAATCCAGCTCATGCAGAAAACCCTGACCAGGTACCTGCTCTCAACTAGTTAGCAGGAAAGACTAAACTTCAGGCTGTGTGCCAAACCATCCAAGTGGATGAAGGTCCCTCCATGTGGTGAGGACCCAGAGCCTGGGACTTCAGGTTGGGAACTGAGTTTTCTTCTTGAGAAGACAGAGTAAGATGTTCCCACCATGCATCTTTTCTGCAGTAGCGTGTGCTCAAGAATCAGGCTCAGAGGCCTGCAAAGTCTGTCAGAAGAGAGGAGATGGAGAGTGGTATTTCAAAAGAAAGCAAGAGCACCACTGATGTCTGTGGGGCCCAGTCCAGCCTCAGAGATGTACCAGGAGTTAGACTGCCCCCTCATTAGCTCTTGGATCTCAGTGGAAAATGAGCAAGAGCTGGTCCAAAATCATAGTTTTAGATTTATATACCTAAATGCTGCAAATGCAACTGTAGGTTCTGGAGAACTTTCTTGGGTTCAGCATCACATGTTTCATGCTGTACTTCTAGACTACAAGCCCCTACACTACAGCAGTCCACGACAGTCCCCTGCACTGCAACCCATGTGAGGTTTCTTGTCTCACACACAGCACCTTAGTGCCACAGGGACTCTGTATCACTGTAACTCAGCCATAACTTTGTGTAGCACAGCATGTTTAGCTACAGACTGGCTTTCAAAAAAAAAAAAAAAAAAGTACTTGGAAAGGTAAATCTTCTATCAATTTTAAGCTGTAATCTTACTGTAGCAGAATATCATTTGGAAAAAACCCCAAACATGCTGACAGTCAAATCAAAAATGATTTGGTTTGTGGTAAATACCAGCACGACAACAGACTGGCTTTGTTAGATTCAAATCCTAGGCTAGTGTTATGCACATTGTTAAAACTTCTTTCTATGTGTAAGTTTTTCTACAGAATTTATCCTGGAGTATCTAAGCCTTGTACAGCTGCTCCCCCACTACTCTGTGATTATCTGAGAAGCCAGATGAAAGCTCAGGTTTAGGCTTCTCCTTTTTCATGTGGTATTGCTTTACTGTAGTTATTTGATGAAATGCTGTGTGTAACAAAGAGACAAGTTTCAGAACATAAACAGAAAGACCCTTGTAAAAGTATCTAAAGCCTCAGGCCTGTTTTAAACTGCTCACCAATGGCTGTGGTCTCCATCATTGTTGCTCCCATGGGTGCCAGAATGGCACAGAGCTCCCTGGGCATGATGCAAGATTTGAAGTGGGGAACAAAGCAACAAAAAATAGGAAAGAACACTCTGGTGGAGTGGTTGTTTCAGATAAGGTAGAGAGGGGGTAGGTTAAGTGAAGGGCAGCTGTGCCGCAGCAGTCCTTTTCAAAATGGTAGACTGTGCCGGGAAGCAGTGGTCCTCTGCTGAGACACCCTAGGCTGAGACACGGGGATAGTACCTTATCGTATACTAATCAATATCCCATATGTTAATCATAACCTAATAGATCTGTCCAGCAGGAGCCAGTAACTCCTTGTGTCTAAGGGATGTTACGCAGTGAAAAGCTAAGTAAAGGTGGAAATCTACAGGAAACTTTAGAAATAATTAGGTCTGTAGATGAAAAAATCTCAAGGTCCTGTTCTGTTGCCAAAGCATAACTCTGCCAGGAAACTTTGTGCAGCTTACCTTACATACTGCACAGCAAAATTACTTCTAGATGGCAACTTAAGGAGCTGAAAAACTATTTTTCAGGAAAGATGGTCTTCAAATAAAGTGAAGCGTAACTACTCAGCAGGCTGGGAATGCTTAGGGACAGTCTGTTAGGACAGATGGCTGCTTAACAAGAATGGTCTCTTGACCAGGTTTCTCTGTCTGCATTCCAGGTACCTGCACGTAAGGAAGCAGATCACATGCACTGTTTCAAGCCTGTATCGATTTGCCAGTGGGAAGAGAGAGAAAACTCCATCTTTGATAAAGAATTTGATTTGATGATCATTTACAGACCACACCACACGAAGTCTTGACACTGTTTCTTCACCCTAATTACTTTGTGAGCCATCTGGTGCACCTGCTGTTGCAGTGAGGCAGGAATAACAGTTTTACACCCTCCCTCTCTTTTCCTTTTTCTCACACTGAGATGGATCTTTTAAGTGAACATCCACCTGACGTGGCCAGACAGTGCAGATGTAGACGCAGGTGCAAACTCGGTCAACCGTGCCTCCAGATGGCTCTTACTTATTAAGACAGCCAAAGTAATAACCCCAGACAAAGAAAAAAAAAAAAAAAACAAACCAAGACAAGACCAACCTGCAGGAAAACACTAGATTTGGAGATGGAGTTCCTAAGGATCGTGAAGAGGTAATCAGCTTTGAATCTGTGGTGAAAACAGGACTGGTCAAGCCCCCTTAAAATTTGGATGAAATGATAGATTGATAATTGAGCAATCGGGAAAATGGTTAAAATGCAATAGTCTCTCCGAAAGGCTGATCACATAAGCATAAGTGCCAGTAGCTAGATGCCAAGATGAAAGCCGTGGCTTCCTTTTCTCCTGCTGAGTAATATGCTCTGCAACTGAGAAAGCCAAGAGACAAAAGCAACAGGATATTTTGTAGTCTGGTTTCTTTTAAACATCAGAGGAATCACACTTCCAATGGCTGAACTCCAAACGAACAAACAAACAAGTGAGCAAAACAAAGCAATTGTGCCCTCCCTCAATCGCTCCCTTTAATATCTTTAATTACTAGCCCACAAAGTGTGAAAGTTCAAAGGAATGAGTTTCAGGCTGGGGAAACTGCCTCACTAAACAAGTTCATTTGGGCAGAAGAAGCTTGCAGGAGTCTAGCTTCTCCTCTGCTTCCACAATTCAATGAGCTTCTCCTTGTTAACCTGAATGGTCTTTAGGGGAAAGGCATCAGAAAGAAAAGCACATTTTTCAGTCAACTATTCCAACACACCTTCTTCAGGACTATCACAGATCACTTGGGGCTTTTCTGGCCTTGGGGGACAGGATAAAAGATCTCCCTCTTCTCTGGTGATCATCCCAGCAGCTATGCTGCCTAAATGAGTGCTCTGCTGAGCAGAATTAATTGCTGCTTTCCACCTGTATTTTCTTGAGAGAGGATTTGTGGCAGAGTGCCCAGCAGACTCTGTGCTACTTGAGACGTCAGGTCCAAAAAAACAGCATGCAAAAGTGATGGGAGGTGTGAATCCACAGGCAGGACTCCCTTGGCTCTGCCATTCTGATGGCAGCACACAAACACCTTTGGGCTTGGCTGAGGAAGTTAGCCTTGCTCCAGGCCCTATGCAAAGGGAAAAGGAAACACAGGGTGGGGAAACTTCAAAGTACCAAGTCTGAGTGAGAGGTGGGGTCACAATACCAGCAAGTCATGCCAAGCTCCCTGGTTTTAGTCCAAAAAGACTATGAAAATGGCCTAGGTGTATGTCACCTCTGACAGTTCTTTGAATTTTTGTGTCTTGAGGGCTCCTTAAACCCTGATTGTCTCAGGGTCTTCCACCCAAAGACTCCTATCACCATGAATGCAATGAAACCCCAAAGCTGTCTCATAACTCCTGATGTACCCCAGAGAATCAAGTCAGCTCTAGATCCCTCATGTGTCTGACCAACGTCCTTGACCTAGCTCTTTTTCTTTCTCTGTGGCTTTGTCCCATTCTTCTAGAGCAGAAAGAGTTACAGTTTTAACCACAGCTTCCAGTGGAACTTTGAATTTGGTATTGGGATATAAATGTTACTATTGGCATAGGTGAAATGCATTGAAGGGCAGCAAAATGGGTAGAGTTGGAGGTGGAGATGGAGATTTCCCCACGTCTCTGGCCCTTGGTCAGGCTTCCTCCTCACATAGCTTCTCAGATGCAGATATGCCAGAGCACGGTGGTAGGCTTGTCCCTGCCTTATCCCCTGTCCTCCTGATGCCTGGGAGGCTACCAGGTTGCCTGTGTGTCCCTTCTTTTGCTTTTCCCTCCTCTTCCAGCTGTCAGTGTGGTCAGGCCTGTGCACAAAGCAATCACGAGCAAAGTGAAAGGCAAGAGCAGGACAGGGGAGTTGTGCCTTGATCCTTTGTGTGAAAGTGTCTGTCACTGCCATAAATACCACTTTGCTGACACAGCTGAGAAACCTTTACAACTATTATTATTTCTAGAACTTAGAACTAAGAGTTTTATCCTTAGACCAGTACCTCCTACACAAACCCACGACAGGGAGACATCCCTGCCGCAAGATCTTTAAATGCAGCACAGGAGGCAGCAGATGGAGATGGGGATTGTAAGGAGGCAGTAAGACCTTCCCCACCAACCTGACAGACACTTTTCATACCACAGCAAAACCCAACTGTTTCCAAGTTTTTGTAGTTATGTTGAAAAATGACAGGTTTACCAAGGTTTTTAGAAGAGGATAATGCAGACATGGAAAAGAACCATATTCTGTATTATGCTTTTTCAGAAGTTCTTTTTAACAAAATACACGGGGACAGAAAAGCCACTTCTTAAGTCCTATAGTCCGTGTTGTGAGGAAAAAACCTTTCCACAGAAACCCTGCTCTATTTATTGCCTGTTCAGTTTGCTAGCCATATGTAAAGCTAAACCTTTGCTAGTCTTCCTGGAAACTAAGCCAGCCAAACTACTGAAGAGATATATTTAGGATGGAGAAGCTGCAGGGGACAGCTGGAGCATATCTTTTATACTTCTTTACTGTAGCACTATTTAGCCTTGTCACTGGGCCCAAAATGAAATAGCTGGTACTCATATTTCAATGAATGACAGCCAAGCAAATTCAAGTGATGAAGTTGTGATCAGCTCTTCCACAGTAAAAAAAGAATTTGGCTAAACCTGTATTTGATTTGGCCTATAAATATATTGTCCTATTGATGACCTCACCCAAAGGTAGCCTTAAAACTGGAACAATTTGGTTTTCTGAAATCAGGGCTTTCAGTGAGTGCTTTGATTTGGATGTAAAATCCAAGGTGAATGCCTGTGTTTTTTGCTGCTAGAGATTCACTGGATAATTTCGGAATTCACTGAGGGGCAATTATCACCAATACTGGGATTTTCATTACAAGACTGTGCTATGTAGGCTGGAGTTGTTTTACACTGTTGTCTCTTTTCTGGACTTACTGTGATCTACAGTGTATGTGTATTGGTTCACATCCTGCATTCTAAGTAGCCCGCACTGGCAGCAACACAAATTTTATGTCACTTATTAGTAATATAAATCAGGCATTTCAGCTCCTGGATAATGTTAATCTGAGTCTTATTACCAGGGAAGGGAAAATCAGGATCCTACTTCAGGACAATGGGATAATTCCTGCAGCAACTGCTCATAGCAAGCTGTTTCCTACTGCAACTTTTTTCTTCTCCTTTTTTTGCAGCTGAATTTCCATTTGGAAAAGCAAAGTGATGGGGCAAGGAGAGAACCTGTGCTGTTGCTACAGTATGCAAGAAGCAGAAGGAAGAGCTTACAGCCTGGCTATAGCAACCCAACTCTGTAAGAGGGCAGCGTAATAAATGAGCCCTGAAAATTATTCAGAAATTACTTTCAGTAGCATTGAAGTTACAGTTCCCACAGAGGCAAGGTTCCCAGTGGTTTCAGGTAGCTGGGGGGACAAGCTCTCTACTGAGCAAGATTTTGGGGATTGCACTGAAGTCCAAAGGATAACTGCACACAGGAATTTGTCCTTTGGCTCTCCGCGCACACTTGATTTTCTGTTTAAACCCGTGATTTAATTTGGGTGCATCCTGATTTATACCACTATGAAAAAAAATGGAGCTGAGGCCATCAGTAGTATAAATATAGTCTAAGCTCAGTGGCAGTCTTGCCTGTGTGAGAATTGTAGGATCAAGCTGTATAGTCCTGGTAGGTGTTTGGCATTTGATGAGCAAGTTACCTTTATTTATAACATGGTACAGCAGGACATGTTGTTGTGATTGACTTAAAACAACTGCAGGGTCAGAAGTTTGATACACTGAGGGAAAAGTGTCTTGGCAATGGATATCTGGAGATTGTGTTAAATAAGGGATATGTAAAGGTTAAATAGGGTAAGTCTAGAAGCTTTGGGCTCTTTTTATATCTCAGACTAGACTTTTTGAAACTTCCTTGGTGGATACTGAAGAGTGCCTTCTATAGCAGAATGCTGAATTCACCCTTTTTGCCACCTTCTACGACCTTTTCACCACCTCCTTACTTGTGCTTTGTAAAACAAGAACCACTCTAACAGCCCTGTCATCAAATCCATGGCATCTATTCTTTCATTGATTCTTGAGAGGTGATAACAAGCTCAGCTAGGAGCACATTTTAATAATTATATAGCTATAATTATCATTTTGGCTTTGCTAGGATTTTTGAAAGATAAACTGTGCAATCTATTTATAAGTTTGATAAGCAGGAGGACCTAGTGACCTTTACTTCTAGTGGCACGGTAAGTCTTGTATGCAGAGCGAAATCATCTAAAAGAGCATCAAATGAAACAACGAGGTTTCCAATTGAGCATAATCTTGTAGTAGGTGGGTGCAATAAATACCTCACCAGCAAAGGGAAAGAAAGCATTGTATTTTACACAGAAATACAAATGTTTCAGTAAATACATAGAAGGTGGCAATCTTCTGTGAGTAGTCCCATCTAGCATGTATCTCAGAGCACATGGTGAGGGTGACAAGCTATTCCAGGAATACCTTTGGTGTATACCAAGAGGATACATTTTGAAGGAGAGCTCCATTTTCCACAGCTGGTTAGTTACATGATACGTACCTGCTCATTTGCAAAATTGGATTTTGTAAGCAAAAACAAATGGTGAAAAATAGCCAGAAAGACAATGAAAAATGGAAACACAATTTCAAGGATGTCAGAACAGGGGCTCTGGGTAAGATATGAAAGCAGCCCCAAAGACAAGGCTTATGGCGTCCTGATAACTGTTTCCTAGCAACAGGAATACTATTAGGGGGATGCTGAAGTCCAGTTTAATACGTTTATCCAATTCTCTGAAGGACAAGTAAGTAACGTTAAATTCTTCATTTTGTACAGGGCTACCCAGGTTTTATAACAGTCTGTACAAGAAGAGTTTCAACAGAAATCAGTCCTGCGTATATACCTGTATGTATCTGTACATATATGTTGGTCCTTTTCCAGCAGAACAGAGAGGGAGACAATGTTATTTACTGGTGTACTTGCTTTGGGTTATTCAATTAGGTACAAGGCTGCAAATGAGTTAAACACAATTATGTGAGAGTAAACTACAAAACCTTCTGCTTTTACTTCTAGGATATGTAGCTCACAGAAAATCTATTATGGTATTTACAACTAACTGTCATAAAAGCTAGTTCATGGCACAGATTTAATATAATTAAATGCAATTATTTTTAGCTTACTTGTGAAATTGCTTTAAGTAAACAACTGCTCTATTATCCCATTTTATTATAATTCTCCTTGTAATGCTAACCTAGAATAAACTGTAGTTCTCTGTTAGGCTTTTCATCTTAAGGACAGATCAATATATAGCTGCAAAAACTATGGACTGAACACTGTAGACGGTGTTGTGTTAGAAATTCATTTTCAAGCCCTGAGCAAACATTCTGCCATAACCACCCACAGGACAGTATAACACCATGTAAACTTTTGGGAAGGAATTTAATAACTTGGTTAAAATTATTGTGTAATTGAGTAAAACTCTTTAGAGTCAAAGCTCAACAGCAGTATTTATGCATACATTGAAGTGAATAAGACCAAAGCCAAAATTGAATCAAAATATTGGAAAGCATGAAGAAAATTATTCAAGAGCCAAGCACTGAAAAATATTAGCTGCTGCATGTCATCATGTTTATGTCAGAACAGTCTTACTCTACTAAGCTCCAAATGTAGATAATTAATGATCATCATAGCCACAGTAGCCTCCCAAGCCAACCCTCAGAGGTCTGCTATCTGATTTCCATGGCAGATGACCTTTGAAATGGCTTATTCACATTTTGGGGGAGGAAGCGAAAAAGATATAACAGGGTTTGGTAACTTTTGTTACTCTATTGTTTTACTGCTCAGATTGAGGTTCTAGTTAGTGCCTGATATTTACATTTTTTCCAGAACTGTTTTGTGGGTCTGATTCTCTTCTTCAGCATTTGGCAAATCCATAGATCCAAACAACAAATTCTGAGTTCTTTCTACAGCCCAAAATAAACATGGTGCAAATAGGATACATGACCCAGAGCCACCCTCTGGGAAACATACCAAGTAACCCCAGGTAGAGAATTGCTTTGCTATCTCTCATTTCCTGTTTGGTGCATGATGCTTAGCTAGCCAACAGATGCAGAAGACTAGACAGAAGCACTGTTAGGCTTGAGCTGGCAGATTTTCAGTGTTCTCTCATTAAAGCAAGACAACAAGCTTTTTTTTTTTTTTTTTTCTAGCTGTCTGCATTCCCTCCATTTCCCTGAATATGAATTATTGGCTGAGTCCACCCCCTATTTTAAAGCAGGGGTCTCCAGAGGGGCTGGAAGGCCGATGCATCCCCATCCCATTTAACAAGAGACTTGAGAAGCAGCCTGCAGACATGCCTGTAGGGAGGCTCTCCAGGTGGGCCTGCTGGGGTAATAAGCTGCCTAATGGCATACTGAGCAGCTGGGAACACTTGAGCCATCAATTCAGGTGACTCACACCGAATGTACCTGCATTTTCACAAGCTGTGGAGATCAGTCATGTCACTTTTTGGGTTCACTGTCAGGAATGGTATGAGGCAAAGCTGGCAGCCATAGCAGAAACATAATTTCCCACGTAATTTGGCAGGCTGAAAATCCTGCAACCATCTTTGCTTCTGAAAATGTCTCCATGCTCTCTTGTATGCTCCTCTGTGGAGGTCTGACTAAAAGCCAGTTTACATCACTCAAAGGATGTGACAAGCACCTTCATGTAAAGCAAGGCAGTAAACAGCTGCTTTCAGCCTACCACATTTCTAGAAGTGAAAGTATAGTTTTAAGAAATTAATTGTTTTATCTCTTATCCTTCTTGAAGAAGTTCTATTTTTTGCCTCAAATAAACAGATTATTTATTTCAGAGGAAAGCTGAAGTACAATTAAGATACGTACATGGAAAGAAACACTCAGGCAGTGAAATCGCTTTGCTACTTTGAACCCGCAGTGAAATCGCTTTGCTACTTTGAACCCATCTGCAAAATACCTTTGTGTGCTACCTCTATAACCTTCCTACAATAAGCAAAACCCCTACCCAAACACACCTCCATATAGAATTTTAAGCAAATTAAATTATTGGGAACACTTACATGTACCATCACACACAATTAAAGGTAAGACAATACTTTTCCATAGTGAAGTAGATTCTATACCTGTTACAGAATCTGCAGCTGCTATTGATGCTTCTCAACACTTTCAATGTCCAAAACAAGGACCTGTGCTACTCTTATCTTTACAGCTGAGCATTTGCTCACAGAATTGTAGTGTTAACGTAAAATAAACCAAAAGAAGGAAACAGCTGCTGGAGCCCTGAAGAAATAAACTGCGTGAAGCACACACAGGGCTTCGCGCTTTTGCTGTTCTAGTTACGAACTGTGGGAGGTTGTTATGATCTGTTCCTTCTTGTGGCCTGATGTTTGAAAAATGACAATGCTTTCTACCACCATTAGCTGACTGAGCTCCTTTTTTGTGGTAGTAGAGGGAACCGATACTTGGGGGATCTGAGGGTGTCAGGCTTAAGTCCCTGCTGAGCTGGATTCCTCACAAGAGCACAGCAAGTAAATGCCAAATGAAGGGTTTTCTGTGTTTGACATGTTTACAGGTTGTTATGGGATATTTTCTAAAACATCAAATGATAAATAATCTTTCATTTCCTCTGTTAGCTGCCTAATTCTTGTCTACCTCCTTAAAACGCAAAGTACAAAATCATGGCAGATCTAGCTTCCCTTTCACACGTTCTTGCAGATGGTCATAATTGAGGATCCTTATGCATTTGATATGAACATACAGTTTATCTGTCTAAATCTTATCACATTAACTCTTACCTGCCTGGATCTGAGACTGAATAGCAACATTTGTTAATTGTGATGGTATTAGTGCTTAAAGATTTTAAGAGACTAAACAGCTGTGCATGCATTTTGGTACCACATCTTACTGCTTCTGCTGGTTTAGAAGCAAACACTGAAGAAGGCTTCAAATGGATTAGAGACAGTGGAGCCCATTCTCTACTGTGTGATTGCTATTAAAAGGTTATCTAGGAGCTCTCTCATGGGGGTATCTCTGGATTAAGGGTTTATGGAGATAGACCAAGGATTTCTTGGTAGGTAGTTAATAGTTACCTATGGACCATATGTTGCTGTTTTTGAAGTTTCCCTGTGTTTAATAGTGTTACTTTTTTTGGCCTTTCCTTAATATTATTTGTAGTTAGGTCAGAGGTCCACAATCCTAAACCCTCATCTGAAGGCAGTGCAAACACAATAGTGTCTGAATCTAGCACCAACATCAACAGCTACAACAATCACACACCCCCCTTTCAGTAAGCCTGTGTGAAGTAATGATCAATTACTGGGTGAACTTAAACTATAAACAGATGTAGATTGCAGGAACCAAATAGTGGAATAACTCTTGTCAGACAGCCCCTGAAAAGATATTAAGGACTTCATGAAACTCATGGTGAAGTTCCATTTACTCGAATCAGCATGGGATCACATAAAAGAAGTCAGGAGAGAAAAACCTCACCGCTTCTCAGGCTGGAATGAAAACAATATTCAACTTAACAATAAGGATTTCTACCACAACACCTATCAAAAATCAATTGGTTAATGATTGTCAGATAGGAATACTTGATATTTGACTGTCCACCTACGATGAAACAGATAAACACATGTGCATACCCACAAATGCAGACACATATTTAATGTGCATTTGATAACATCCCTCTTTGATTGCCAGTTTTCATTTACCAATCATATCCTGAGCTTATAAATACTGTAAAATTATGACCCTTAGGTGCCTAACACAGTTCTAACAGCAGGGGCTTGATTTCCGCATGTTGAGTTACACATGTGTTACTTAATGTGGTGACACAGTTTTGCCTACAAGAGTGTTTTCAAACAATAAAAATGCCTGTTCTGTCAAAAATGCCTTGATTAGAATAGACAGAAGCTTGATTTTCACCTGCTTGCCTCTTCAGTCTGGATAGTGCAGGTGTAAAATACTCTTTAATTGAGCAAGTGGTTACATCTGCTCTCAGAGTCCCAAATGAAATTATTAAAAATAATTAGAGAATGAATTAACCAATGAAGACTGGAAATAAGGCCAAGTATTTTCCTTCCATGGAGGCTTGATTTTTTTGATGCTCCTTCTTAAATCAGTTAATGCTCTTCTGTTATTGCTCATGATCCTTGTCCATGAGTCCTTTTCGGACACAAATATTTCATTATTTTATTCTGGAATCTCTACTGATTTTTGGTAAACAAATTTCATTACAGATGCTGTTATTAGCGAATCATGGTAGATCTTCCTATGGAGTTCTTTCAGAGAGTATCATTTTATCGCCAGTGTTAGGCTGCAGCAGCTCTGCTGCTGCTGCGACAAATTTTAAATTAAACTTTTAAAAGTGCAGGAAGATAATGATTTCCAATAAATACTGTGAAATTCGCTTCCTATGGTAGTAAAAGACACAGAAGTTACAACACACTAAAATTTATACATTTGCTGCAATTCACCTTTAAGGAACGCAAGAGGAAAGTTAGTGATTTTGAATAGGTGATGTGTTTTATTTTATCATTTGGAAGCATGCCCGTTTTTCAGGATCACAGAACTCATGAATTGATGATCCAAAGGGAGGCTCTTATACTATTGCACCTCCTGTGTTGCCTCTATAAATATATATATTTTTATTATTATTTTGCAGTTTTTATGGTAGTGGTTATTAATGTTGTACCTCTGACTGTTAAGAGAATTCATAGCTCTGTTAGAAGTCTGACATGTCTGGGAGATTTGCTTGTGTATGTAGTTTTCTTGCAGTAAACCAATCTGCTGGACAGGAAGGGGAATATTCTGCTTTTGATAGCAGGTATATTTCTGATTACAGTTAGTGGGAATATGTGGCTTCAAACAAAACCTGCAGCCCCAAAAGTTTAAATTACTGCAAATGCAGAGTATATACATTTTTTTTTTATATGGTTTCATAGCCTAGACAAAGAACAAGGAAATAGCTACTGCTATTTATTCTGACTGGAGAGTGGGGGTTTGGCATGAAAATCTCATGCTACCAATTCGCTTCTCTGGGAAGTTAGAGGATTGTCCAGCCATAGGACAAACAGTGTCTTCGGTTCACCTGAAACTGCAGCTAAAGGAGATCAATGTTACTAACAGCATCGATCTTTCTTTGTTTTTAAAACCTTCATAGTTTCTCTCCTGAAAATGCTATCATGACAATATTTACATTTCCCTCCTCCTGTCCCTGGGAGATTTCAGAGCCAGAAAGATAGTAAAACCTTAGAAGATGTTATTTTGTATTTTACTTGCATCTTTGGGGTGATGAAAAAGAGTCAGCAGAACTATGGCAACAAAGACTTTAATTTCTCCAGCAAGATGTACTAACTTGGAGTCCGCAACCTACTGCAAGTCATCTCTAGCACACCAAATGATTCACAGACATTTAGTGAGTAATTGGATAGCTGCTGGTGCAGGAGCTCGACAATGAGGTCGATCAGGAGCTGGTTTATCCGTGAAGGCTACAGTTAAAAAAAAAAAAAACAAAACAGAAAACAAGAAACGTTTTCTTTAAAAAAAAATCACCCAGGAGGTTAGATAGCTCCTCCCCTCTAGGTGTGACTTACAGAACAGTGTTTCTGAGTTTGTTGAAGGTTATTTCCTCTCTGAGAGATACTCACTGAAGAAAAGGCAGAGGGAGAAAATGTATACATTGCTTCTTACAGAGCGTTTTGTCATTCTAGGGGTGATGAGGATACCTGGGGGAGCTTTGCACCTGCAAGCTACATTTATGACACACCTTTCAAAGAGAAAGAAAGACCATCTTTAAAAGCCCTAAAGTCACATTAAAGATCCTCTCCACACTAGACTTGTTTTGCTTGCCTTCCAGCCCTTTCTCCTCTGCAAGGAAGGAATATTTCTTTTGACAGAGAACCCCCCAGACAAATAGGCATGAGAAGGCTGGTTCTTGTGGAAAAAAGCTAACAGTGTGGTCTGGACTCTGGCTCTCATGAGAGCTTTGCTATTGACTTTAGCTGGGCCAGGATTTCACCCATTGCTTGTGTCAAGTTTGGCAAGGATTACTGGCATAAAACTGATCCTGAGGGAAGATATCAGACTGCTTTTCTACACAAACGCCCAAATGTCCCATGTATACTAGGGAAACTGGAAGGATTGTAAAAAAGAGTAAGATTTTAGACGTGCTTAGCAGGCCCGATGGTGCTCCCACCGAGGCTATGGGAGCTGACTTGAGGAGCAAGCACGGTGTGCCAATAGGAGCACTTCACCTCCGTCCCTTGTCAGGTTTCCTTTACACAGGGCAGATATTTCTTCACTGTTCAACTCCAAGTGAAAGAAGCCAGAGTGGCAAAGGCGAGATTTAAGCTGGTCACTGCAAATTGATTCACGGAAGTGTCTCTGGTGTGAGGATGTGCTACTTCTTAAGCATCAAGAGAAGGGAAAACGAAATGAAGGGGTTGTATGGCTGCTCTCAGGAGAACAGCAAGCTAACAAGAGCAGATTGGTGTTAATTTAACTGAGAAAAGAAGCTTCTCTTCTTTTAGTGCTTGAGGATTTGAGATTCCAGCCACAGGTTGGTGAGCTAGACAGGAGGAAGGAGTGGGAGGGAGAACGCTCTTTCTGAAGCTGTTGCAGAAGTGTGGAAATAGGTTATGGCAGGTTGGGGAACAGGAAGAAAAATACGTAAGTGAAAGGGAAACACAAGAAAAGGGGATAGCACAAATCTGGGAGAACAGGCGGCTCTTTGCTGCTTCGAAAGCATCTCTGTTGAGGGAGCAGGGCAGGAAATTGCTGCTCTGCTCGACAAAACTAAAACAAAAAAAACCCCACTCAACAGAATAACTACTGCCACTCCATAGCAGGACAGATCCCAAATCCTGTCTTTCAACAGGGTAATGTTATTGTGGAAGCACAGTAGAGCAGTGGAGCAGTGTTTATTCCTTATCAGCTAAGACCTGAGCATGGCAGGAGCAAGCTACAATTTTACCTTTATGTCAGCCCAAGAAAACATGTCCTGTAGCCATAATTCCATGTACAATCTGAACAGTTAGCACTGCTACTGAAAATCAGCACTTCCCTGTCCTGTGCTCCCTAGTTCCCTTATCTAGTTCAGTGCAAAACCCTAAATAGCCCTATCAACATAGGCTTGAAAGTGTAACAAGTGTAAATGAGTGACTGGGGGAAGTGGCAGAAGGTTAAACTGCACTTTCAAAGTCTTAGACTGGGTGGGAAACTATGGCTCAAGAAAGACCTTTTGTAAAGATAAGAGAATCTCCATGTAAGAGGTACTTCCTTCTGGACAGCCAGAAATTTCTGATTAAAAGTCTCATTTAAGAGACACTAAACATAACCTTGAAGAGGAGTACTGCTTCATATCTGATAATAGGATATAGTGTGGGTATTTTTCAAGACAATATATCATGTATATGATGATAATAATAATAAAAGCATAGGTGATTTTGAGTCCTTCTGCATCCCAGGGTTATTCTTATTCTGGTTTGTACTGTCAAGATAAAGCAGAAACAAATGGTTACACAAGTGCTGAGTATCCTTGAGAGAGCTAAAGAACAATTTTCTGAAGATGAAGGGAAGAATAGATTGCCATGAGGTAAAAGAGACACCTGCTTCAGCTCTTTTTGTTGATCCAAAGCTTCTGTTGATTCAGGGGATAAAAGAAATCCCCTGATGGGATGTGCCAAGAGACACTTTTAATCTCTTTTTGCTGGTGAGCGAGAGATTCTACTGCCAATGCTTGCAGTATGAACTTCATCCAGTGTTTATTGTGTGAAGAGAAGAGATGAAGGGCCAGCCTTCTCTGCACCCTTAGACTTAAACAGAGATGAGCCCAAGCTAGAACCTAAGACTTACACTCATTAATTTTTTAAGAAAAGGGTAGAGAAGAGATACAGGTCCAAATTCACAGGTTCAAATTAATGGCTACATCTTTGGAGCTCGGAATTTCCTTATTTTTATTTTTAATATGTCTTATCTCCTGAAGAACAACTGGTTTATTGCAAATTTAACTCTGTGGTGAAAAAGCAACTTTCAAAATGTCAGCTGATGAAAGGCTGAGTGAAGCAGAGGCCTGGGGCAGCTTCATCTTAAATTCAGGACAGAAAGAGGTCCAAATCACCATCTGGAAATGTTCGTATCACCTGCCATATCACATAAGGGAGATTAATGGCTTCTTATGGCTCACTTCTGTGGACAACAGTTAGTTGCATTTCCTTCAGGTTCCAAAGAGGTTAACTTACATGCTGATCCATGGAGTTAACTGAAGTGCTATCTGGTAGGAAGCAAACTTCATGCCAAAACAAGTTATCTGTTATGCATTCTAATCTACTTTCCCTGATTGCAGTGGGAATCAAACAACAACGACTACAAAAAAAAGGCACAGAGCAGTGAGCAAAGAATCTCTTTGAATTAGCACCCAGCCCAAAAGCTCTCTGGGCATTTTCTCTGAAGCTGTTATGCCCGTCCTTCTGTGCCTGATGGTTTCTTCTTGGTTACTCTGTTATTTGCGTCCTCCCTTTTTTTTCCAGAGTCTCTGTCCTTGCAGCAGTTTCTCCTGTAGATACAGAAAATTTCCAGCAGAACAAAAAGGGGGGAGGCAGCTGTGCTCCAGGGTGCCTTTGCTCCATCTTTGGCATGTGGAGGTGAAGCTGCTGTGGTATCCACTCCCCCAGAAATCAGAGCCACTCACTTGGTTTCTTGCAACTATATTGAAGTAGAGAATTGTGATTAAACATTCCTACACCTTCTGGTTTCAAAGAGGTTTAGCCAAGTGTATAATTACATGGTTATTTCACCTTTACCACTTGGGGCTCAAAATGCCGACAATTTCAGAGTGCAACCACTGGCGAAGCCTTATTGCATTTTTGGCTTTGTCAAACCTCTCGAGTTTTTCTGTGGGATGCACTTAACCCTTTTATATTTGGGAGACTGACCCAAACACTTTATATTAGGCAGAAGAAAACAAAGCAGAACATAACAAAAAGGAGCAGCAAGAAAAGACCCAAAAAATTCAAGGCATTAAAGTCAATACATTCTCCAGTAGTTTTGCCATTAGAGGTGCACTCCTGGTTAGTCAACTTAGTCACTTCTTGTGAAAGCAAACTATTGAGAGATTTGGACATATCCTTTCCTCCACGTGTTGTTTTGTTGTTTTGTTGTTTTGTTGTTTTGTTGTTTTGTTGTTTTGTTGTTTTGTTGTTTTGTTGTTTTGTTGTTTTGTTGTTTTGTTGTTTTGTTGTTTTGTTGTTCCTATAGAGAATTTATAAGGCTGCTGTTAGAGGATGTAGGAAGGCAGCTAGGATAGCCAAGGCCTCCTTAGAATTACAGCTGGCGAGAGGGGTCAAGGACTGCAAAAATAACTTTTTCAAATGCATAGCAGATAAAACTAATACCAGAGGCAATGTAGGCCCACTGATTAATGGGGTGGGTGCCCTGGTGGCAGAAGATACAGAGAAGGCAGAATTACTGAATGCCTTCTTTGCCTCTGTCTACTCTGCTGGAGGCTGTCCTGGGGAGCCCTGTACCCCTGAGACCCTGGATGAAGCCAGGTCAATGGAGGAATTTGCTTTAGTCGATGAGGACTGGGTTAGGGAGCAATTAAATAGTCTGGACATCCATAAATCCATGGGTCCAGATGGGATGCATCCGCGGGTGCTGAGAGAGCTGGCTCAAGTCATTGCTAGACTGCTCTCCATCATCTTTGCCAAGTCTTGGGAAACGGAAGAGTTGCCCGAGGGTTGGAGGAAAGCAAATGTCACTCCAGTCTTCAAAAAGGGCAGGAGGGAGGACCCGGGTAATTATAGACCCGTCAGCCTCACCTCTGTCCCTGGGAAAGTTATAGAACAGCTTATCCTTGGTGCCATCTCAAGGCATATCAAGGATAAGAGGGTTATTAGGGGCAGTCAGCATGGCTTTACCAAGGGTAAGTCATGCTTGACCAACCTCATAGCCTTTTATGAGAATGTAACAAGGTGGATGGATGGTGGCAGAGCGGTGGATGTGGTCTACCTTGACTTCAGTAAAGCCTTTGACACAGTCTCCCACAGCATCCTCACAGCTAAGTTGAGGAGGTGTGGTCTAGACAATAGAGTAGTGAGGTGGGTTGCAAACTGGCTTAAGGAGAGAAGCCAGAGAGTGGTAGTCAATGGTGCAGAGTCTAGTTGGAGGCCAGTATCTAGTGGAGTGCCTCAGGGGTCAGTACTGGGGCCAATATTATTCAATATATTCATTAACGATTTGGATGAGGGAATTGAGTGTACTATCAGCAAGTTTGCTGATGACACTAAGCTGGGAGGAGTGGCTGACATGCCAGAGGGCTGTGCTGCCACCCAGCAAGACCTGGACAGGCTGGAGAGTTGGGCGGGGAATAACCTAATGAAATTTAACAAAGGAAAGTGTAGAGTCCTGCATCTGGGCAGGAACAACCCCAGGTTCCAGTATAGGTTGGGAAATTACATATTAGGGAGCAGTGTAGGGGAAAGGGACCTGGGGGTCCTGGTGGACAACAGGATGACCATGAGCCAGCACTGTGCCCTTGTGGCCAGGAAGGCCAATGGCATCCTTGGGTGTGTTACAAGGGGCGTGGTTAGTAGATCAAGAGAGGTTCTCCTTCCCCTCTACTCCGCCCTGGTGAGACCCCATCTGCAATATTGTGTCCAGTTCTGGGCCCCTCAGTTCAAGAAGGACGGGGAACTGCTGGAGAGGGTCCAGCGTAGGGCAACAAAGATGATTAAGGGAGTGGAGCACCTCCCTTATGAAGAAAGGCTGAGGGAGCTGGGTCTCTTTAGCTTGGAGAAGAGGAGACTGAGGGGTGACCTTATTAATGTTTAGAAATATATAAATGGTGAGTGCCATGAGGATGGAGCCAGGCTCTTCTCGGTGGCAAACAGTGATAGGACAAGGGGTAATGGGATCAAGCTGGAACACAAGAGCTTCCACTTAAATTTGAGAAAAAACTTCTTCTCAGTGAGGGTGACAAAGCACTGGAACAGGCTGCCCAGAGGGGTTGTGGAGTCTCCTTCTCTGGAGACATTCAAAACTCGCCTGGACATGTTCCTGTGTGACCTCACCTAGGCGTTCCTGCTCCAGCAGGGGGATTGGACTAGATGATCTTTTGAGGTCCCTTCCAATCCCAAACATACTGTGATACTGTGAATTTGGCCCCCCATTGTTGTATCAGACTCCAATGTAGACTTCTCCATGTTGTCAACTTAGAAGTGGGCCCTCAAAGTTGAAAAATTAAGCTCACTAAAATTTCTGTTATCTCAGTATGATCCATATACTCCTGTTGCCAAGGTACTATCAGACCACGGCTCTTGCAGTGATTTGAACATCCTGTTTTCTGAGCTAGTTTTCTACATCGTGCCTACATTGCACTCAGCAGAATTTTCTCTCATCTTTGATAAAGGCTTTGTGGCCCCAAAATGTCCAGGAGTTTTATAGCCGTCTTAAAACTTATAACTTAATCTCCCCTGTTCCTCAATTAACTGCTCTCTTGAAGTATCATGTCTCAGCTTATATCTTTCCAACTTTGGATGAATGAACAACACTGAACATCAGAAACAGGCAAACACTGTAATGCTTTTATGAATATTCATCTGTATTTTGAAAGGAACTGTACATTTCCTTGGTTTTAATTTTCACGCCATAAATTTTCTGACAACTAATATCTGTACATAAATATTTGCTAAAGCAGCATATACTATTATGGTAGCATCAAGTACTACTAGAATGTTAAAATTCAAATGAATAATTGATATTCACATCAAAAAAAATGAATCAAAGAATTATCCAATTGAGGGAAGAAGATATGCCATGTGATCTCTGTATTAAATTGGATCAGACTGAATTTCTTTTTTTGAAAGCCTGCAATGATCTGCCTGTGAATGGGCCTAAGTTTGAGTTTCACTCAGAGTAAATCATTCTGAATGACAAACAGACTTGTAAAAACATGTTTATAGACAATTTTCAGTTGGAATAAGAGGCAAACACATTAAAAAAAAGTATTTACTCTGAAATATTCTCCCAGCTGAGCTCTTAAATAAGTTACTGCCAGGCAACCCAGAATGGTGCTTTCCCTTTGCATTCTCTCTCTGTTAAATTGTGCCAATTCAAGGAGCAAAAAATTGTGCTTTGACCCTGGCATATCAGTCTTCTGCTTATCCGTGCAGAAGGCTACCTTGGAGTCAATGGGCACTCCTTATTTAAAGTATCCTTTCACTTGCTGGCCAAATTGTGTCCATATAGGGAGTTAAATTATCCACGAGTGTTCTTGCTTCACCTACTGACCCATGTTACTACGACCATTACCCACAGTGATGCCTTATTGGTATTTCTGCTCCGGTAAAAGAGCCTTCCCAGGGCTAAAATACCCTTTATCAAAACATTACAAGGAAGCAGCAGTATGTACGAGAGTGGTCATCGGTAAGAAAAACTAGTGTTTTTCTACAGAAGGTGATTTTACAAAATATTCCCTTTCAGTGGGACAAAGGGTTGATCCCCAGGTGAGTCAGTGCTGCTTCATTCCTCTCCTGGGAAAGGATGGGAAAGACCAGTACAAAAAAGGGGCAAAGGAAAGCTCCCATAGGCTATAGCACTCCTGGGGTTTGTTTGGCTGCTTTCTTCAGTCAGAGAAGAGAAAGCAGAGGATGCCTTGAAGGTCTTTGAGGATGTTGATCATCCAGGTTAGGCCATCAATATGCAGTAATAGACAGCATGTAACGAGGTAAACTCATGAGAGGATGCAGCAACGAAAGGAGGGCTGCACTGCTGGAGGTCCTGGGGAGCACCTGTCTGTCTGCCTGCTGCAGTGCGAGGCCTGGAGTGGAGCCAGCTCATGCTCATCACCTCAGGGAATGCACAATCCAGAAAAGTCCTCCTGGAGAAAAGGAGGCGATGGCAGCAGCACTGCAGACCTGTTAGCAAGACCAGGGAAGGGCTGCCAGGCTGCTGCGGGCAGTCAGGAAAGCCATGTGCCTCCTCGGGTCGCCCACACTGCCAAAGCAGGTGTAGCGGACAGGAAGCATAGTGAGGGCTGCGGGAAAGCTGCGTCTGAAAGAGGTCAGAATGCCAGCAGGCATGGGAAGAGGTGAGATGGCACACAGAGAAGGATGCTACATGTGCAAGGAACCATTCAGCTTAAGGACAAATGCATCCATCTGACATCAAGCTGTTTAAAGACTTCAGATCATGTTTTTTTTAAAAAAAAACATCTAAGCAAAAATCCCCTGATGTTGGACAGGAGTGTGACACTTTGGGAGATTGTGGTACACCACCTGGCATGGCTACATACAGCACAAGCCAAGAGCCATCCTGCAGCAGTAGATAGGCTGGCCGATAGGCCCTGAGCTCCAAGAAAGGAGGGTGAGACCTGGCTTTGCTGGGTCAGCTTTCCTATGATTTTTTCCCCAACATGAGCCCTAAGTGGATTAGGGAGTTTCAGTATCCTTTGGCTCACCCCATATCCCTCAAGGAGCCATGTGCTATGCCTAAGTGTAGGAATGTAGTTATATTAATTGGCTTTGCTACATTATCCACACCTTACACGTAATAGTAGCTCTGTGTTGAAATTCAGATCCAGTGGTCATGTCTCCCTTGTCTTCAGCTATATCCATGAGCTGCATGATATCACAATTTTTCTTGAATCAGTATCATAACACTTACAAAAATCTGTCTTTGATGTCATTTCTCTTGCTTTTTCTGCCTCCTAATATTTAAGCTAAGAGGAGAGCAACAAAGACAAACCAGGCCAGCAACAAAATCCTACACTGAAAACATGTAGTACCCTATTATTTGGAGAGAGACCTTTCAAACAACAGTCTTTGCTTGCTGCATCTTTACATGTGTAGAATTGTGAACAACCCCGTTATTCCCAAATGAAGTAATCCAAGAGACTGGTGGCTATTCGCCACAAGCTTTTTAACACAATCTGCTCACAAATATTCAATGCAGAAAGATGTTATTGGGCAGCATACTCTGGGAATGATTTCATCTTCCTACACAAAGGCAAAGCCAGTTATCAGCTCAGATCCATTAATTATCTTTTTCTATAAGACAATACCTTTCTACCTAGATATTGCCTTCCAAAACCCTGGCCATATTTTATGAAACAATAACCACTGGAGCTATCACTGAAAAGCATCTTTCCTGGCTTTTCCAGCAAAGCTTTTCTTCTGGGGAAATGTGTGCAGACAGGATGCTCCTCCTTTTCCTTCCCAGTGACCTCCGAGCCAGCAGCTGTCTGAGGACACGGGGCCTCCCTGAGCATTGTGACTGATATTCAGCTGGGCTTTACAGGCCATGATTAGTCCATCTAAGGGCAAGCAGGATATTTCATAGCCTTTTACCCTTCATGCAAATTCTGGATTATTTCTTCCTCTGCACAAATATTATTACAGGGGAAAAAAAAAAAAAAAAAGGCAAAAAAAAGCAGTCCACAAAAACAAAACCCCTTCTTGCTAATTTGTTTACTCATTGACTTTCATGTAATACAGGAGCTGGCAATGCAGTCCCTGAGCTAGCTCTTCCAGTATCAGCATATCAGTATTCAGGAGTCCAACTGCTGCTTTTTGCAAATCTGTGTAGATGAATGCAGTCCAAAAAGTACAAGTTGGACCTAAACACTAAATTAAACTCTATTTACTGTAGAATTAAAGGTAAGTCTTCAACAAACAAAAAATGAAAAATATGGATCTGCAAATATGAGCAAATATAAACTTCTGATTTTAATATGCTGGGAAAAGGAATTTTCATACAGTTTCTGTCTCTGACATTCCCCTGTTTTACATACATTTCCTATCCACAGATGTGTTTGGACTTTAAAAAGTGGATTTTTGAGTCTCAGCCTTAACTTGCAGCATGAACAGTTGCTCACTTGAGTAATTTTCTATAAAAGTTGTGGCCAGAATTCAACAGTGTTGACGCAGAAGATCAAGCAGCAAAGGCAAAGACTCTTCACCCCGCCTGGCAAGGCAGCTTAGCATTTGCTAGGCTTCGTGCATGTGGGTACACACACCAGTGTCCAAAAGGATACATATGATCCTGCTGTGAAAATGGTCTGCAATGGCTTGTGACATGCTTCTGTAAAGCATTCATTTTTCAGACTTGCTGGGTATGCCTCTGTCAGCTTTGTATTACCTTTTTTTACACATAGGAAGCTTTCTTCACTTCAGGTGCATTTGGCTATATAGGTCGATTTAAATCTCTTCTAACTGAACCCAGTTTAGGATGCTGGTGTACAAATGACAGAGGAAGGCCATCTGTGGTATTCGTTTGTGCTTCTAAAGTGCTCCCTTGATCTGGATAGAGGAATCTTGAAAAGATGTGTTGTGCACCAGCATTATGAATTTCTCAACACCTGGAATATTTGGAGGCCGGCCCAGGGTAAGAATGGGACCTTTAGGCGCTTGAACTTCACACTGATGGAACTTGAGAAACATCTTGACAGCGATGAAAAGGAACCCTAGATTAAGAACTGAAGTGATGAGGAGCAGTTAAATTAATGCAGCGGCTATCCAAAGTATAGAGCATGGCTGGAGGCAGCTGCATCACAACTCAGGTTGCTTGTGAAGGGAACATCAGCCTCTGAAGGGGAAAACAGCAGTGCCACTTCCATTCTGGTACATAAGGGAGAGAATCATGCATTGATGGAAACATGCATCCATGAAGGTACCCTCTGAGTTTGAAAGCTGTCCTGTCTCCCTCAAATGCACTTCACAGGGCATGGTGCTACATGAAGCATGCAGTAGTTCATGTGCAAGGAACCAACAAAAGCGTAGACAAGCTGATAAATGGAATCCCAGGAGGAGCTGTACACCTGCATAGTTTTTTATTAAGCAAGGGAAAAGAGTAAATACTGATTGTCAGTGTAGGATTTTGATGATAATAAGAATCTTTCTGTGAATAGCCGCTGCATTACTTGAGCACAGGAAATTAAGTCAGTCTGATCCCTGATTGACAGGAAGCCTAGATCTGACCTGACCAGCCTGTTAGGTGCCTGTAACACTATCTAGGCATAACCCTACCAAGCTGGTTCTGTTCCAGATACCACACTGTAGCTGCCAGCCAGCTCCTCTGGATGCAGGGTGCGCCTGGATCATTGCATTTCAGTGCTCTGCTAGTGAATTCTTTCTTGCCCTAAACAGAAATACACAGTTTAGTTGCCTGAGAGCAATTCACAAGCATAATGATGTTTATTAGTGATTACCAGTCATTAACTGGAGTTTGCATGTTTTGCCTGGTTTCCACAGTCAAAGCACACAAGTGTGCACACTCAGATTGGTGTGAGTCTATTTAAACTTTCTTCTTCCAGCAAATGAAGAGAGCAAAGGAAGTAATTTCTCCTCAGATCACCCCAATTTGCCTGGCCAAATGCAACATTTTGGGGGTGCCGGATCTACCATCCAGCACCCTCTTTCTACTGTTTCTCAGATAAATGTTTCTGGTCTAAATGATTCTGGACAAAGATGACCCATCTCATCCATCTTTGTTCCTCTGTGGCATGAACATAGTGAAAGGGTAGACGAAATTGGACAGACTTATTTGTGAAGATGACAATATTGAGAAACAGCCAGAGAAGCCAGTGAACTGCTAATTAAGTATGACTGCGAATAACCCTGTATGACCTACAGGCTCATCCTAGGTTGTTATAAAATTCTTCGCATCCAGTCAGGAAGAATGGATGGATGTCTGGCTTTCCATAGATAGTAACAGCTACTTTGGGTGCCTTTGGCTGCAGTCTGGCTTGATGTTATGAAGTCTAGCTTTACAGATTTGGATATGTTTTGCATTTGCTTGGGTCAAGTGTGAATTTAAACTGCAAAGAAAAGAAAAAAATAGAGAAGGGCGCAGAAGCAGGACAATTATTTAGGAAACTGAAATTGCCAAGGGAGCTCTTGGACGCTATGCTTCTCTTCCCCATCTTACTGCATGCAAATAACAGCTTTCCTTACAATTTCCGACAGAAAGTATTTGGAGCACTCATTTTGACTTCCTGATTTGAGTGTGTGCTTGACTCTGTGCAAGTGGCTACAGTTACCAAAAGCGCTGAAATATAATGCTGTGCCTCAACATGAATATTCAAGTTCTTTCAGGAGGACACGGCTAAGATCATTACAATTGCTAATTATAAAAGTGGTAGCCAAAACTCCCGCTTCCTTCTATTATTCTTACATCCTGCAGATGTCCTGATTTAGCCAGTTAATCATCAGATTCTCTTGGGAATCATCTGGTCGTTCAATTTTGTGAAGTCGCTTTGAATTTTTAGTGTGGTGTTTCTCATTTTCTCTAATGTTATGTTTAATTTCTTAAATATTGTATGTGATGCCGCATTTCTTAAATACTGTGCTTGGCATGTGTGCATGCACTTAAAAGGTCCCTAAGCCACATTTTGGTTCCTGGGAAAACAGCAAAGCAATCAAAAGCAGATATTTCATTTTGACTTTGACCATTATACCACCTTCTCATTTTCACCTACAGCAGGTCTTTCAATAGCTCTGTCATGTGGCTTTTGTAAGTTTTGGTGCTGTCTGAAAATATTGCTCCTGTGTGGCAGCACTTCAGTGAACCTCAGCAAAGGCTGGGGTGTGCATGTGGGCTGGTGTGATGCCCTTCTCTGCAACAGCATCTTGTAAAATGATGTTTGGGGAATGATAAGCAGAGTGAACAGTTGGCCAGAGTCCCCTGGCTGTTCCAGCACCTTTGTGCTACCTGTCAGCTGTGGATCTCTGAATGCCTCCTCATCTTTTCATATGCTCTAATTTTCCCACAGCTAGTGAGACAGCACGGGACTGCCACACCATAATCTGTGAGGAAAAGGATGTGAAGGGAGGAAAGGTCATCCATTAGGAAAGCATAACCCCGAGGCCTAGAAGCACATAACTGTTGCGTTTCACCTACTGTCGCAAGAGGCTATATTTGTAAAGCATTTATGCTGCATTCTGTTTGCAACGCACTGATGCTGTGGTATTCGCTGCATGGCATAATCTAACACTGTGAAAAACTCATATCCTCTGAAAAGGCCACTAATGGAGAATGGGAATAGAGATAATTACAACAGTTGGCAGAGCTAAACCATCAGATCACAATAGCAAATTTGGCGACCGAATTGATTAGCAGCATGAGAGACTTTTCTATACCACAACAAGTTCTATTTTTTCCTCCTCCTCTCTTTGAAATAAGCCAACAGAGCTCAGCTCCATGGTTGCAACAGAGTCCACAGATTATTATCTGTGCCAAACTCATCTTTTTTTTTTTTTTTTTTTTTTTTTCCCCAGTAAATGGTGCGGAAGCTGTGTGTTTATTCCTTCTGTGTGGGTTAATGTATATGAAGATAAATTCTCTCCCCTGCGCATGCACAAACCTCTGTGCTGCATTACCACCAAGGATTCAAGTCCCAAAATGTGCGTGTAGGGATGCAAAGCACAAATCTTGTCATGTTTATGTTATTTACTGATTTTTCAATCAAGCCTAGAACTACTGGCAGGTCACCTTCCTGAAGTACTGGAGCTCTCTGCTCAAGAAGCTGGCCCCAGGGACACACTCTGGGCTCTTCAGAAGTGACAGCCAAAGCCATAGGAAGAGGGGATGCATGAAAATGGAACAGGAATGTGAAAAGCGAGATATGTGGTGACAAAAGGGATAGCAGGGGGGAGGAAAATAGAAGAGAGAAGTAGCTTTAATGAACCTTGGGAAAAAAAAAAAAAAAAAAAAAACAAAAAACAAAAGCAAACACAAAGAGAGCTTTAGGGAATGAAAGGGTGTCACTCTTTTCCTTTGTTCTCTTTTCCATGGATGAACCCAGAAAACAAACAAACAAACAAACAAAAACGTGGCTATGTTGAATGGATGGCATTGTTGTGGAATTCCCGTTATCCAGCTGTTAGGACATTGTTTCTTCATTGTGCTCCTATGTCTGCGTGGTTTATAATGCCACTTTAGAGAGCAGATACTGAAGGCCCAGAGGAGCTTGGATTTCCCCTCACTGCTGTCTTGCACTGCATCTCATCACCTGCACTGCTGTGAAACACTATTTCAGGCATTCAGCCTCCACCCAGTCTCCCAAGACGCACTTATGTGTCTGAACCTCAGAAGCAACCCTGCTCTCCCAGAGCTGTGTGGTGCACCAAGTTGCCATGTCCCCATCCAAGCAAATGGTCTACAGGACCAGAGTGAGCTGCTGTGCAAAGTCCTCCATGGGACTTTCCATCCAGAGTCTTTCCATCCGGAGTTGCTTTTATTCAGGAGCACCGAGGGTTGAAAACATAAGAATGGGCAAGCAATAGGTATTCATGATACCACATGAGCTCCAGCCCGCTGGTCAGTGTATCATCAGGTATTTGAGCTGCCCGTATTTTCCTGCTAGGAGCAAGAGGTTTGGCAGCCATCCAGCATCCACCCTTCCAGTCGAGCTGTGTCCTCCCACATTGACCATCCCATGCACTTCTTTTAACCTTGCCTTCGTTCAGCACTTCACATCTGTGCTGTGTAAAATCAAACCCTTAGATAGATTTCTTAATTATGGTTGAATTAATTAGCCCAGATTACTTGGTTACTTGAGGCAAATCCAAATGTTCTCCCAGGTATAGGTGAGGGGAAAGCATTGCTGATGAAGTTTTTGAACCTCTTTCTTTGATAGAAACACTGTCCTTGGAACAATTCTTCTCCGCTTTGTGAACTTATTTTTCCCCATTTGGAAATACTGAATAAACTGAACAACTTGGCGGCACATTAAAGCTTGTTTGAAACCACACACAAAAGATTTTGTGCAGCTCAAATGCCAGAGAAATGTGTTCACATGTGATTGAACATAATAGTCCAAGATTAGAAAATCTAGCAAGAAGCAGGGGGGATTAAGAGTATGCTCTTGTGAAAACCTTCATGACTTCAGATGAAAGTCAATGCAGTGAGGTACCCAGATGAGACTAATTTGCTGAATCATATCACTCTACCTCAATACAAGCAGCATGAAAATGAAGATTTCACTCATTTCACCTCCACTGTTATCCTGCATCTAGTCATGAATATAAATTTTTAAAGCCTTGCAGTATTAAAGCTATATATTTGTGTCACCAAATTGTACATAACCTGTTTTGTAAATATTAGGAGCTCTAAACCCTTGGGCCAAATTCTGCTATGAGATGCACACATACAACTCTGACCATCTTCATCTGAAGTTATGAACGGAACAACAGAAAGCATAATTTCACTGAGCCAAATGCATTCCTTTCAGTGGCATAAAACACTGGAAAAGTAAGCTGGGCTAAATTCTGATCTCAAATGCATTATTATAATTGAGATAATAACACAGTCAGCAAAGTTACTGACATTTGTAAATACGCTAGCAAAAAAAGAGTAAAATTATAGCCATTTCTTGTAGAGACTTAGAGAAAGATTCTCCTTGGTGAGATGCCAAGTCATCAAAGAAACCATTAGAATCTATGTTAAAAAAGTTAAATTCCTACCTGTATCAAGAGTTTTGTGCATTTTCGCAGAATAGAAATGCAAAGCAGTAAATCATGAAACAAACCTTGTAAACTAGTTTTTCCCATTCGCTCTACCAGAAGGATGAATCTTTGAGATCGGCTACATTGTAGTGGAACAACTCAGTCCTGTTCCACCTCACTAGTGAGATTAATAAATGAGGTTAGAATTTCACCCATCATATCTTGAACAAGCTAAAAATGTATATTCCTTATCTGAAAACTTTTTATATTTCAGTGCTGGCTTCCATCACTAATGGAGCTTGCTGTTCTAGTGACACATCTCTATTCTCATTAAATTTCTTTTTTTTAAAAAAGTTTCTTTATTATTTTACAATCATCCCATAGTTTTGTAATTCTCTAAGTCTCTGGAAAGGTACCAGTTGCATAAAGAGAATTAAAGAACTCAAGATTACATTTATCAAAATAGCAAACTTACATAATCCTCTGCATCACACTGTATCAAAGCCTTGTAGTTCCCGTTTTCTTGAGCAATAAAACATACTATGTAGTTTTATGTTAAGATGGCCCAGAACTGAACAATTTGGTCTTTGGCACAGATTTTAAGGTGTAATTATCTACATTTTTAATTTTTTCTTTTTTCAAGGAAAAGTATTTCAGGAGCTGTCTGATCTAGGACTGGGAAATGGGTTCATCTCCTTTTATCTCTGTGATTTATAGTGTTTTCTTGCACGTACAATAAAGTGTTATTACAATTCAATGTATGTTATTACTCTCCAAGGAAAGGGCAACCTATTAGGAAAAAGGCACAAAATCCAATGTAATTTGAAAATAACACAGCATAACTGATATTTCTTTAGAACAGGATTATATGGAAGGGAACCAGAGGTTAATTGTGCAAAATAATATTACTGCACATCCAAATGCCATTTCTAAATGTTATAGTACATTAAAGTATACTGCAGTGAATTAATAGTCCTAACAGTGATGATAAGCATGAGTGGACTTAAGGAAGTATCCTGCAGCTGCTTTCTGTCAAATATAAGTAATATTGAGGAAACAAGTATGTGATTGCTTTTGAACAGAGTTAATGAGACATTAACAGTGAATAAAGTGACTTTAAACCAAAACGTCCTTATTACATTTTAGCAAAATATTGCTAAACACTTATTCTGTAGTGACAGAGATGGAATGACCTTGTAGAGGAATTTGGCAAGCCTACATAATGTATGGGTTGCTTCCCCATTTAAGGCGTCACCTCATGCCAAGCAAACGAGGACTACTTCATGCCAAGCAAATTTCCATCCTGCCTTGGTTGGTGCAACCTAATGATCTTTCCACCCTTTGACATGGTTGTCAATGGTGGGAATTGGTGTAGCGTTCCCAGGATGTCTGGATCAGTATTCAGCAAAAGTCAAGTCAATGCAACAGAGGTTGAACAAATAATTCTTGCCAATGGCCACATTCAACTAGCAGCTTTCAAACTGCTGACATATTATGAGAAACTGCATAGGAAATGGTGACTGTCTGCCCTGAGAGACCTGAAGCTTCTATTGTCACCTGGCTTGTAGTAGTAGAGGTCATCTTTAAAGGAAGTTACTCAGTGCTGTGGAAGGGTAAGTGGAATCCTTTTATGAGGATTTTTCTAAGGTAACCAGAGGGTTCAGATGCCTTCTACATATTTCTTTTTAGAAAAGGTAAGGCACATGCTCTCCTTTTGAAAAGTCTCCCCCGGAAAGGCTCCAGAAATGTATCAGAAATTCTATCGCTCCATGACCTTCCCATGACCACAAGGCTCACCACCACTGGGCAGATCAGAGGGAAGCACAAAGGCAAAACGTTCTTAATGGACTGTGTAGTGTTTCAGGATGTGTGAGGCTGTAGTTATAAACCACATCTGCAGAAACCCAGATTAGAGGAGTGCCAGTGAAGCTGCAGTGCCCAGTCTCTGTAAAAGAGAGATGCAGTACCTTGTGTGGCTCGGCATGATTTGGAGCTACGTGCTCCTCAACTTGGGTGGACATTCCAGAGATTCTGAATAGAATTGGCACAGAACCACAGGAATAACACGTTCAGGCAAAGGAAGAACTTTTCTGAAGGTTGGCATGCAAGTTACCATTGAACGATCGCAGGGAGAAACTTAAATTTCTTTGAGTTTCATTTGCATTTATCTTAAGGAAAGTTGTCTTGAATAATGAGGTACAACAATTTCCTTAGGCTTGTATTATACATACTGATCTATTATTGCCTTAAGCAAAAAGGTACAGCATAAATAACTGCATTACAATGCAATGCACACTTGAAGGCGTTGTAGTTGTAGACTTAATTGTAACAGCAGGTCTATGTTGTCTGGCTAAATGGAGATCTGTAATTCAGACCATGCAGAATGGAGTGTGGTTTGTACCTCTCAGTATCATCAATCTAAGGTGGGAATTTTACTCTTACTGTGCTATATTGCAACTTTCTTCACTGCGCTGTATTGCCATCAACTGGAAGGATAAGGTCCTACGTCAATTAAGCGCTAATAGGACTCCCTGGGTATCGCCACCCAAGTGTCTCTGGCCAATTAATGTTTTTAACTTAGTCAATCCCGCATAAATATTCTTTAATACCAATTAACACAATCCATTCATCATTATGATAGTTTTATGATTGTGCAAGTTTTTGCAGACCTTGGGATACATACAGTACAGAAAAAAACCCATAGCCTGAATGAAACATCACCTTGTTATTGAAAGCGCATCCTGATATTTTTACATGTAATGTGGTATCTGAGAATGAATGAATGCTGTAGGACAGATGCTCAATTAAATCTCTTGTTTTCATTCCTGAAAGACCGCTGCCATACATTTTAGGTAGTTCTGCTGTGCTATATTATTAGGAGCAAAATATATTATTAAAGTTATTTAAAGAAGGTATGTCTTCCCTTTCAGCAAGTAGTGCTGGGAGGGTTTGGGGGTATTTTTTCAGCCCCAGTTATATTACTTCCCCCAAACAAGACTGTAATTACAGTGTAAAGGGAAAAAAAAAAAACCAAAACAACAACAAACAGATTTAGAGTTTGATGATAGTGAAGGCAATAATCCTAACAAATAGAGAACATAGCCTAATAAAAAACAGTTATGATTTTTGCCTTGTCCCTGACTATGTAATTTCCTTGTTCTGTCTGTGGGAGGACACACATTGCCTGAGCTACTCCTGAGGCTCTCCAAAGTCATCTTTCACTCTTACATTTCAGCAGCCAGCACTTAGAGCAAACTTTCATTCCATCTAACAGCCGTGTATTACCTAAGAAACCTCAGCTGCAGGATTGTTCAGTGTGATTCTTGGAACATAAAAATGATTGTTTTTCATTGAAATGTTCTGGTCCAATTTGACCCACTGAGACCAGCAAATAGTGAGTGCCTGAAATAAAGCATTTCCAGATGACAGGAGAAAACGACTGGGAATTAGGAGACTGAAGGTATTCGTTTTTGCTCTGCCACTGGCTGCCTATACGACCTTGGCCAAACTGCTTTCATTCTCATGTTTCCCTTCCCCTGTTTTTTCCACTTCAATTGCAAACTTTCTGTATTTGTTTGCACAGACGGTAGCACAGTGCAATTCCATCTAAAAAAGGGCACATTTACAAAAGTAGTCAGGCTTTCTCTCATTAGCTTCAGCAGTCTCACATTGTCATGGGGTTTGTTGGGTTTGTTTTTTTTTTAGGGATGAGAATTTGGCACATCAGCTGCTGAAATTGTGTGGTTTTGCTTTGCGAGAGTAATTTTTTGGGTTTCAAGCTCACTCCCTCCTTCCCACTGAACCACCAGTGCAATGAGATGCGAGTGAAAGGGGCTCTTCCCCAAGCTGCCTCTCTGTCCAGAAGCCACTTCACCTGAACTGAGAGGGGAGTTTCTTCACCTGGATTCAGGAAAACGCTACTTACTTGGCTCAGACATAGCTGAAACACGAATTTAGAAGAAGAGTTAGAAGGAAGGTGGAAAACAGCAAAGATGCCAAGGCCCCCTCACACCTAGGTGACACTGGGATATGTATCTAGATAGGTTTTTAGCTTTCTGAAGTCATTGCCACACTTTGAGGTGCTGGGTAATTTTCCTCCATCACTGGATTGATTGAGACAGGGTGAAATTTCCTGCCTTTCCCAAGAACCTGGGCTGGGTCACTAGAAAGTGTAAGTTCAGACTGGCCTATTTCAACAGGCAACAGAAAGCTACTTCAGACACTTACCTGATGAGGAATCTGACACCTTGCTTGATGATTGACCCAAATCAGATGAGAGCACAGTGAAACACAGAGCTCCTACTATGTCACTGGAAGGAAACAATGTCCCTTTCCCAGGCCTTTAGTCCTTGAATGATTGGAGATCCCCAACATCGTTAGGCTGGGGAGCAGCCGTGGAGAAGAGCCAAGGAGATCTCCATAGGGCAGGGAGATGGCAGGGAGTGGGGTGACAGAGAAGGAAGAAACAGGCTTCCAACAGGTGAAAACAATTAGGGAAGAGACTGTGACCTATCCTGCACAAGTTATTAACCACTGTTCCCAGGTGATTTTTTATTAATAAAATTGTGGCCTAATTTTGTTTTACTTTCTATGCTTCTGGGACAAGAAGCAAAATATATTCAGGAGAAAAGAGAAGACGGTCCTGGAAACAAAAATCCCTGACATTTTTAAAGATGTATTAACCAATATGCTAGGAGTTTTGCTCATGGGAAAGCAGGCAAAATAGTGAAAAGGAGGAAACAGAGACTAGAAAAATAGAAGAAATTGTGTGAAGGGAAGAGCAGAGCAATGTGGAAGAAATGAAGGACACAGTGCAGCTTCTTAACTTGTAACGGAAAAACATCATTGTCAAATACCATGCATAACATGTACGAACAATGAATCCTTGCTAAATCCTGTACAGAAGCGTGAAGGGTATAGAAATGTCTGCCAATATATCCTTTCCTAAAAAGATCCAGTCAGCCAGGGCAAAATTATGCAGGCAGCTTCACAAAAGCATGCTCTGAGGAGGCCAGTTGTCTCCCCTCCTGTCCTCTAGTGTTACTAGAAGAAGACCTGGAAAAAAGAGGCTTTTTTGTTCTCAGCAATGCAGTACACAGGCCTTAATTTATAAAGACTCATTCCAAATAGTCCTACTGTAACCTCAATGGACTCACTGAAGTTGAGAAAGTTCAAAAACGTTGCAGGCTGAAGATGGCTTCTTGTTTTTTCATTTTATTTATTTTTAGTTTGCAGCTTGCTTTTTAAAAGCCTTGTGTTACTATGGTTATAACTGTGATAGTCAAAGGATACAGGCAAGCTAAAATTTGCAGATCTTTACTGGAAAAACAACTACAGTGGGAAAAAGGAGATAATCTTCCTGGCATACAAGCCCTTCCTGTCTACTTTTTCCAACTATATTGGTTGGTCTAATAAAAGATGATACTCCCACCCACAAATCTTATCTCACCTGCAAAAAGACTGTAATTCATTTACCTCTCTATAGGCCTCGTAATAGTATTTTTTTTAATGCTGAAACAGTCCTGAACAATGTGCCTGTGGGTTTGATAGTCTAGATTTGAAACACTAACAGCAATTTGTGACAGGCTTTTTTTTTTTGGTCCCAAATGCATAGTTTAGCTCACATAATCAGAAAGTGGATTTACAGAAGCCATTGCAGCTTTAATAGCTGAAGAAGCATTAGCAATTTAAGGAAAGGTAGTAGATAAAAATACTGGAAATTTTAGAAAATGCTAATCCATTTTCTTACTGAAATATGCTTGCCGTGCCTGAGGCATCATTGCCAGGGAGGAAAAAAACAAAAGAAAAAAAAAAAAGAGAAAAAACAAGCTACATTAAGATTTAACTGTGGAGTTGAATTTAATTTTGTTTTATCATGTTTCTCCACAGGAAGAGTATATGAATAACTAGTCCTTCCTGCAGAAGGTATCATCAGCACCTTGTCTGACATGTTTGTAATTGCTTATGCAAAGACTGTGGAATGAGATGGGGAATGTGATATCCTAGCAGTGGCAATCTGTGTTAAAATCCAGTATAAAACAAACTATAGCTAAGTTAAAGTATTTGAGCAGATCAGCTTAAAGCACGTTCATTGCTACTTGTACAAGAACAGCTCTGTGAACACAAATGAGGCATTTTGCTCAGCTGTAATACATAGTTGCAAATTATCTACCTTTGGGGGGGAATTACATCCTGTTTTGTTTTTGTGGGATTATTAAGCATGTTTGTGATACTGAATAAGTACTGAAAACCAACAGTATTAAGGACATAATAGTACATCCTAGGTACCTATCGCTGCAGTAGACAAACACCTTGGCAGATACGGATAACAGAGACATTAGTGAGTCAGCTGTCATTTTGTTGTATCAGCTTACCTTCTAAACCTGCCTGGAAGAGAAAAGGAATAAACTGCTGTTTGACATGCATGCAAGAAAATTTGTTCTGCTGCTTACATGAATGTAAGATTGAAGGATTTCTTTTAGGCTCATTATTAGCATAATCAGAAACATCGCACTCCATCATTTTGTTATAGTAATCGTTGTTATAGGGACAGAACAGACAGCAGGATAAATCCTTTGTTCACTTACATTGGGATGAAGCCAATATAATCATGTTCATAACAGATTTACTCTGAGTTTACATCGGTGTAAATGAAATCAGAAAACATTGCAAACTTAGATGTATTATGGACCTTAATGGATACCAAGTGTGGAAAATGCAGCATTACCTCTTGAACTCAGTTTTACCTTTCACAGCATTATTGGGCTGCTTTTTTGCTCATGTCAGCTGCTCAGAGGGCTAATATCTAGCAGAAAAAAACACAGAGTGAATTTTATATAACAAATACCTTTTAAGTCTTTGGATTTCCAGATTTCATGCTTCAGCCAATGTGATTTCTTATGAGATCGAAAATCCACTCCCTTTTAAATTGACAATATTACAGCTGAAGCAAAAGTTAAATAGAACTCCTATGACTGGATTAGCATTTTTTCTGGCAAAGAGGTAAAACTGTATTAACAAATTTTGCCAAGGACTCTGCTATGTGTACTTAGGGAACAGGCAGTCTGTGAAGCAGTAAGTATCTCCAGAGAAGTGGTTCATCGTCGGCTGGGTGGTTCTAAATGTACCAGCTTGTTTAAATAGCAAATGATTTTAAATATGAAAGGAGGCTTCTTCCAAGAATTGTTATATTGAGCATCACAAAATTGCTGTGGTTTTTCTTTTTTTCTTTTTTTTTCTTTTTTTTTTCCCAAGAGAGCGAACCTCCATCTGTTTCTGAAAGAGCTCAGCATTCATAAAGTAACAAATTATATTTCAGAGCATAGCTCTTTATCACTCACCAGTTAATGGGGCTAAGAAAAGATTTCAGAAGATTCTTCCAACTGCAGTGCATGCTCAGAGGAAACAAAAGGAGCTGCCTGGAGATGTTGTGAAGACATAGTTGTTTGGTTACAACTTAACCTCTTGCGATCAGAAAGCAACAAAAGGACACATGGCATTTAGGTCAGTACAGAAAATGCTGGCATTAAGCTGGTCATATTTAAACGGCGTTCTGAAGTCTGAAATACTATTAAGCAAGCAACAGACTCTAAGGAATATAAAGAAAGAAAGCACTGAAAAATGCAAGAGACCAATAGTGAAGGACACTGTATTTTAGAGAATATACAATTTTCAATTTCCCCCCCTTGAAGCCGGTGAGAACAAGGAAGTAGCAATAGTTTGGTACACAGATCGTGTGGTACCTTGTCAGCCGAGATATTTCAGGGACTCAGAATTCTTCTCTGTGTGTATCTGAAAGCATTGAAGAATTTAACTTTGTATTAACCACCCAACTCCATATTCTGCCTCTCTTTGGTTATAGCTGTGATGTTGATGGTTCATTACTGTATATTTGTGGCATATGGGAGGAAATGGGCCACCTTCTCCCTTACCTGATTGTCTCTGACCAAACCATTGCTTGGCAAAACTCTCCTTTGTTCTGCCAGGGTTGAGCTCACTAACAGAAATATTTGCTCCCCCTTCCAAAATCAAGCTTTGGACATAAAAAAACACATGAAAGAATCAAAAAGTTAAAAGCAACTGGAAACCTGGGTCTTGTAATAAACAATTTTCAGTGTAGCTGTCACTGCTGGTAATATGTTAATCCTTTTGTAAATACTCCCACACCTCTCCATAATGTACATAAATGAATACCACTTACAGGAGATAATCACAGATGCTGTAACCATGAAAGTTTTATTAGTGCTAATGATACTATTTTATATACTCACAAAATATATGGCAAACAAGTTAATACTTTTAAATTGGTTGAATCTCTCTCATTTGACAATGCTATACTTGACCTGGATTTCCAGAAGGATTTAGTGCAGTTTTGGTCTCCCACCTTCAGGGCAACCTCTTAGAAGTGCCCTGGAGGGGCTCAGTATTTAGCAGCAGATCAGCATTTCTAAGAGCAGCTCCTCCAAGGTGGCTCACTTTGCAGAAGTCAATGCATAACACATATATAGCACTGCCAACAGCATAGGAACAGCTGTGGTACTACTATTCAGCTGAAACAGGGAGAAAGGATGCATTTAAGGAGACACAATACATTTCTCTGGTTGACTTGGCATAACCTGATGCGATTTTCCTTTCAATTTGCTGCAGTCCCACATGTAAGTCAAATGGAGCAGTAACACATGTATCTGCAGCAGCTGTAACAGTAAAATTGCTTGGACTTTGTTGGTTTGTTGGGGTTGGGGTGTTTGGTTGGTTTGGTTTGGTTTTGTTTGGTTTGTTTATTTTTGTTTGTTTGTTTATTTTTGTTTTGTTTTGTTTTGGTTTTATGTGGAAATTTTGCTATGACTACAGGATAGTGACATCATTTATTTCATCTTTGATAGGGTATATTTTGACCTGATGATGTGTTGCCCTTATGGTTTGACGGATATGCATTTACTAGAAGAATAGTAATGTTTTGCCAATTCTCAGTCAACTGAGGACAAATCAAAATAAGGTAGGATTTTTGAGGCTATAAAATCTTGTTGTTGCATGTCATCTTTTTCCTGCTAGCATTCCTGATGGCTCTAAACCCTCTGGCTGCACTACCCACACTCAGTTGAAGGTACAGTAGAAAGTCTCATCTTTCAGTCTAGAATAGCATCCGTCTTTTCCATTGCAAAAGCAATCTGGAACACTAAACCTTTGCAAAAATCAGTTCACTAGGGTTAAGTGAGTGCCACTCAGCTTTTAAATATCACATTGTGAAATTCCCATGAACAAAAGGAAGGAAAGAGGGGGAAGTTTGTTTTTTTTCAGTGTTGCAAAACCCACAGCTACGGGATGTTCTAGGAATGAGCAGTCCACTTGGAAGAGGCAGCTGCTGGGAGCTCCAAGATGGTCACCATCAGCAACCAGTGCTCAAGAGCTATTGCTGGAAATCCTTACCTAGAAATTCTGATGTCTTCACTAGTTTGGCAAGGACCTCAAACCTGCTCCTGAAAATAACACCCCTGCCCCTTAAATAATTTATGGCCACAGACTGGAATAAAAGGGGGAAATAAAGCCTTGCCTACTGTCCTGGCGCACTCAGAACAATTAGAGCACAAAGCACACAGTCTGCACTGACCAATTCTGCTCTTCTTTTGGGTAGCTACAGAAAGCATCCTCATCCTCCTCTTCCTCAGCGATCTCCCTCTTAAGTGTTCGGCAAACAAGAGTTTGCTTTGTTGCTAATGGTATATGATTTCTCATACCTTTTAAGTCTCCCACAGTGAGAATGGGGAAAACCCCTAGAGACAGCAGTAAGAGTTTCTGAAATGTGGGTGATAAAGATGCAAAAGTCTGCAGATGTAAATGGTTTTGAATGAGGGAAGCTGAAAACAAAGCAGTATCAGCTGAAGATACTTTTGGAGTTCTACAATTCTTATCCTTTGTGAGGGAGAAGAAAGAAGAAATTTCATTTTATGCAAAATCAGAAGAAAGCTTTAGGCTTTTGATTTTCGAAAAGTAAACATTATTATTATTATATAGTTAAAAGCTACAAATAATAGCTTGCGAGAAACTTTTTTTCCCTCCTCCAGAACAATAAAAACCATAAAAAAACCCAACTAAGCTTAAAATCCCTCCCTATCCAAAACAAAAAGGTTTGAATAGTGTAGTAAGACTAAACGGAAAGTAGTTTTGCACTAAGCAGACAAAATGAATCATTTTACAGTTCAGCATATATGAGGGCAATTGCAAGAAGCAAAAAATACAGGGAGAGAGAGAATGAGAGAGAAGCGTGAGAGTGTGAGCACATGTAGGGGTGCATATGTGTGTGTGTTTGGAGATGAATTAGAAATACGTAAAAAATGCAATATACAATTGACCCTACTGCTATCTTGATAGGCAGTTTGACAGGAGCTGTCAGATGTTATGGGAAAATGTTTCATCTGGAAACATTTTAGCTGCCTCTACTGAATCCCTTCCCCTCCACAAATACCTCATTTTTCATTTTAGTAAGGAGGGAAATTTTTTGCTTATTTTCTTGGAAAGCACTGAAATGTACTTAGGCATACACTGTTTATTTAAGACTCAGAGATTAAAGAAAATAATAACCACCTCATTCAGTAGCATTAACACTACTACTGTTACTACTATGTTTCTGCTAAACAGATGTTTTGGTTGAATGCAATGCAGAAGTAAGTTTGCTTTTTATGAAATGCAAAGATGGTAGAAACACTTCCATGGATTTTCTGCTGGAACTGTAGAAATAAAACAACAACAACCACAACTAAACTCAAGAAAAAAGAGCCCGCTGAAATTTGGATTTTGCTGCATTGTGCTGGCATGTGAGAAAGTCTAACCGAAGTAAGCTGGAAATTCCAGGTTTGATACCATTTAACATGCCCTGACTGATGTCCCTCTCGGTCCTGATTGATAAGCACCAGCAGCAAGCTTGTGCCTAGACCTAAATTAGGCTGAGGCATCAGTGCACTGAAAGATATGGTTGCCACTCACATGAGGCTCCATGAGCAGGAGAAATGGACCGACAGGAGCCTCATGAAGTTCAAAGGCAAACTCAAAGTCCTCCCCCCAGAGATGGGGTAATCCTGTGCTGTTACACAGGCTAGGGACTGGTGGAGTGAGGTCTTGATGAACAACAAACTGCACAAGAGTCAGCAACGAACCCTTGCAGCAACAGAGGTGGACATCATGTTGGACTGCTTTAGCACCAGCACAGCCAACAGGCTGGGAAATGTGATTATTTCCCTCTACATGGTACTGGAGAGGCTGCACATGAAATACTAGACTCAGTCCAGGGCTGCCCAGTCCAAGAGAGACACGGACAAGGTGAACCAAGTTCAGTGAAGGGCCGTCAAGGAAGCTGGCAGCTGGAGGACATGATACATGTAAAGGGACCTTTGGTTGCTTTGACTGCAGAAGACAGGGTCAAGAAAAGAGCTGACCACCTTCTGCTGCCTAAGGAGAACTTATAGAGAAGGAAAACCCAACCCTTTTCAGAGGCACAAAGTGAAATACAATAATAAGTTGCACCCAGAGAAATTTGGACTGGATATAAAAGTAGTTCTTCTTTACAGCAAACCTGCCTAAGTCCTGGAGCCAAGAAAGTTTGTGGAAACTCCACCACTGGGGATTTTTAAAGCTTGACAGGTAAAGGCCCTGAGCAAGCCTGATCTGACTTTGAAATAATTTCTGCTTTGTAGCAGGAGGTTGGACTAGTTGACCCCCAAAAGTCCCTTCTGATATAACCTTTCTATGATACTACGCTTCTTTGAAATGATTTGTTCGCATGGGAAATTTAGCTGTCCAGGATGAAAGAAAAGCTAAAGTTTACAAAATCTTATAGAACTGGGCAGAACTAATTAGAATTGGAAAACTGTTTCTGTATCATTGCCCTAAACTCCTGATTCATATCCATATGGCTAATTTTGCTAATGCAAGCACTCCAAAGACTAGTAGAGCTGCTTGTAGGCTCTCAGTGGAGTAAATGTGTGGATCTGGGCTCTGAGAAGAGGGCTGCCTATGCCAGAAAACAGAACAGACTTTTGTGAGCAGAGCTGTGCTTTAGGTCTGCAGTTCTTGAGACAGGAGAAGTGGATAGAGAGCACTCATAAGCCTCTCATCTGCCAGGGTTTACAGTGTGCTGCCTTCTGACAGCAGGTATGGACGGTCTTTCTTTCAGAAAGAGGTAGGCAAGGCAGAGGACACTCATTGTCTCTTTGTATATTAGCATAGAGGTTAGCGAACTCTTTGTGGAAGCAGAAAATGCTTTCTAAAAAGCAATAACCTCCCTCCCACCCCAAACCCTGAAGAGTATCTCATGTCTTAGGACATGCCCTAACTATCAGTCTACAGCTTTGTGAGGGAGGAAGGAAGGGAAAGGAAGGCATTCCCAACTCTGCTGTGAGAGCTCTTCTACTGCTGGGAGAACACTTTTTATTTTTTGATCTTTTTGAAAGGGAGGGTGAAGGAGGAAATTTGATTTGGTCACATCTCAGAGGCTTATGTTCTGCAAATAGCCGCATGTGCTTGTAATACAGGCTGGGTCTGTGGTCCTTACCAATTGGTTACTGGGTAGTTACTTGCTCAAGTACATATATATACATAAACATATATGTACAAAGCAGAGAACATTAGAGATGGGTTTTAAGAAGCGTGTTCACAGAAAACTGCACCTCCAAGCTCAAGGGAGCTGTGTGCAGATTCAGCATCTCCATCCTTGCATGATCCCATGATCCCATGGTCCCCTCACCTTCTATATTTACACAATGAGTGTAATTTCATGGGTACAGCCAAATTTTTTCTTCAGAGGTGCTCCTTCAGGTGTATTCCCCAGTGCAGGGCACAAGGAAAACTGCGGTGCAGTTTGAACATGTGAGTAGTGTCTGTGCTACAGAAGAGCGGTGGGAGTAATAGCTCCTGATATCCTCTAGTAAATATGTGCATGTGCCTGAGTATTTTTGCTGGTAAACCGCTGCCTGTGCTAATGAGTAGTTCAACATTGACGGTTTTCCTCTATTTTGGTGGTGGAAGCATAAACCAGAGATACTTCCTTCTCACAAAATGGGAGGTTTAGCTGTGGAAGTCTCTAGGTAACTAGCTCCACTGTGGTTTGGGTTTTTTATGTTGGCTAAATTATATTCTGATTCCACTTTATCTACTAGACAGCATATTTACTTATGTAGCAAACCAAACAGAGAAATATTGTCTCTGTTACCAGACACTTGATGTACTAATGACCTATGACCTCAATAACAAATTATATCAGTTTGTGATGCCAAATACGTGCTTGCTCTGACTACACAAAAAATACTGTGTAAACTGATTTGCACCTTCAGAATGGCCTTGTGCAACATTACCTAATACTTTGCATGCTTGTTAGAAATTCAGAAGTATTTATTGAGTCAAGAAAATGCAGAATTCAAATAGAAAACTAGGAACTTATCTGCAATTAATGTTTTTTTTCCCAAAGAAGATGGTCCAAGATGGTTGTTTAAGAGATGGGAGTGAAATCCATGCAGTCTTAAATCTGCATTTTTTGTGAAAGTATGTCCTTACTTCCAGACTTCTATCAAATCTGCTTATGTTCTTCAAAACATGATGTACTACATCCTTTCCTTCACAGAGGTGAAGCCCTGAGCCTATCCAATGAGGCAGAATGTGAGTTAAGATAAGCAAAGGATGCATTTTTAAAACCTGCTTCGCCAATGGGCTTCAAACTCTAACTTGCCCTAGTTACTCTGACAGCTTCAATCAACCTGGAAGTTCATTATTTCTTTTCAATTTTTAAAAGCTGCATTCACATTATAAAGCAGAAGATAATCCTTTTGAGTTAAGATAAATCCATAGACAGTACTCACTTTCGTTCTAATTCTAATTAGAATCTGCACGTTTATTATAGCAAATGTAAGTTGTATGATTTAATCTTTCATATTGCCAACACTGACCATATTATTTCTGAATTATAAGTTTGCTTTTCACATATATAGCAATATAAAAAGGATTATTAACTTAAATCCTGTATTACAAACACTGATCCATACAGTGAAGCAATTACATTACTTCAGTTAAATATATAGGGACATAGAGCTCTTCCCACCACAGTCAATAGCAATTTAGCCATTAACTTAAATGAAAGTAAGATTAGGTCTGTATTCTAAAAGAGGTACAATGCATTTTTATAGCTACAGTTAATGGCAATGTCAAGGTAAAAATAATGAGTCAAATCATTCATTGTGTACAACTGCCACTGCTATCTAAAAAAAACATCCAACCAAACCAAAAATCCTTATTGCTAATGACATTTATATAACCAGTTAGAATGTTTAGAGCATCTGGAGAAGGTAATAATTGCTCCAGCTTGGATCTAAACTTCAGCTTGGATATAAGTCCAAATAGCAATTAGCAGGGGCTCACCTTCAGGAGATGTCAGAGACATCGAAACTCTGCAAGCTGCTGGGACTTGTGCCTACCAGGTCCCCCCATGCAAGGAGCTTGATGCAGTAGATGGGCCCTGGAAGTACCAGTTGTCATCAGCCAGATCTGCCTGTCTACACAACCTCGAGTACTTGCCAGTTCTCCTTAAAAAGAGATTATGCTGCTTCCTTTCCATTCATATACCTAAGGCTGATAGCTCTCACCTTGGAAATTAGAAACCAAGGTCCAATTCTCTCCTCTGCCATGACCCTGGTAAAGGACTGATTAGCTAAACTGTCTCATAAATTAATTCAGGGTGGAAGGTCCCTTTCCCTTTGCTTTTGAAGGAATATCATAGCATGCAAAAATAAAGGAAAAGATACAAAGTGAGCACAAAAGAGCCTACCCGTACATGCAGAAGCACCTATGTAGTCACCTACAAGTGAGGTGAAAAAAACCTACCTAAGAGGTTGCTTGTGTATTTTAGCTAATGGCTCTAACAAGTGCACAAAACTTGTACAAGATGAAATGGTTTCACCAACAAGTACTAAGGTTTTCCAGCTTTGTTTCTTCTTGGCTATACCATATGATCAGCTTAAATTAAGCATGCAGCAGGATGCTGTGAGATAAGAAATTAGAGTTTGCTTTTCACAGGCTACAACAGAGAAAAGAACTTGTGTTTTCCACAGCCAGTACTCTGACTTTTGCATGGTGTTACGCTTTCTGATCACATCAGGGCTTTTGACAATTTGAATATGGATTTCTGGCTGCATCTCTATATGAAGTAAATCTGTGCAACTTCTCTCTTAAATTATTTGTAAAAGCAGGGACTAAAACCTGATAGCTTCCTAGAATGGTTGCTGTAGTCTAAAACAAAGGCTGGGAACTACTAGGAAACATAAACAAGACTTGGCATAACTGGGAGTTAAATGTTGGCTTCCAGTTTTGTACAGATTCCCAGAGGCTGTTAGGCATTTTGTATTTTTGCAGAACATTGCCTGTCTTTGCAGTGTGGGAGATGAGGCAGTCTATTCAACCAATATGAAGAAAATCTGGCAAAATCCAGTATACCTGGGAGGAATGAAAATATAAATGTTTTCTGCCCCAAGTAAAAGCTTGAGATTAAATAAGAACCAAACTGACCTTTTCCGGTCTTTGAAAACCAAACATTAGCAAGAGTTTTTCTGATGCTTGAAAATACCTCTTTTATTCCCTTCTTATGGACATTGCTGAAGAAATGAGTGGGTGGTGATGTATTCAAAGCATGTCTTGTCATGTCTAATTTGCCATATAAAGAAACCAAATAGCCTCTTTCTTCAAAAATATATAGCACATTAATAAGAAATTATTATTTTATTGATAGCGGTGACTTTCTATTGGCTAGGAACAAAAAAAAAATTCTCGAAGCTAATCAAGACCCAGATTTCCCAAAATATTACAGAGAACAATTGTCAGCCAGCTGTCTAAAGCATCCCTCAATTGACTGGTTTAATAGAAACAGTGTCATAATAAGAAAATATTGTCAAAGAATATGTCTCATAGTTTGAAAAAGCACGCGTATGACTTTATAACTGTCCATGATTTGCCTTGGACTTTTTAAATCTCACAAATAGACACCCTAAAGGTCTAGCCAATTGATATTATCTCTTAGTTATTTTTGTAATATATTCATTGCAGAATTTGTTCAAGTAAGAAGTTATTGTTTAATTTCCATGATGGATGTGCTCATTTCATGAGTATTAGATTAGTGGAGAGTATACAATTTGTATTAACATGCATATGACATTAAAGAATACATTGTTTTCCAGCTGTCTTCAAGCAAAAGCAATCCTCTGAGATACTGATTTGCTTTTGCAACATCTACTCCTGTGGATACTTCCAGTTAATATTCATGTGAGTAAGGATTACATAATTCAATCTACTGTTTTTGCATTTATTTTGCTTTGTTTTGCCTGATTTTTCTTTCATGTTCACTCTCCTAGAAAACATACACAAACAGATTTTCTTGAGATTGCTTTCCTGGTAACATTAATTTTGATGCTAAATGCAGCCAGAAACAAAGCAAAAGGGCAACACTTCTTGCCTAAAGAAGGCAAACATTTCTGTGCTGTAAGGAACAATTGTGCACTTCCAGGAAAACCGAAGGGAGGACCCAAGGAGAGGTCTCTAAATCCCTTAATGTCAATTAACTCCAACAACAAACAAAGGGACTGAGCATTTACAGGGTGACAAAAGGGCAGCACAGACTTCAGGATTTCACGCCAAATTAGTAGTTCCTATATGTTCCATTGTCCTAGCAGCCAGGAAGTCCCTGAACCCAAAGTCATGGGTGTTCCTGATTCAGCCAGTCCATTGCTCCCGTGTGCATCCCCAAAGATTACATTTTGTTATTCTTGCCTTAAGGCTCATTTAGATTTACAATTGTGGAAGATATGTAGGCTTCAGGTGGGCACAAAAATCTGGCTGTCTTAAACTGCTGGGGCTCAAATGTGCTTCTAGCTCAAAGGTACAAGGCAAAAGGAGATGACGAAAGCAGCACTTTCAGTAATTCTGGCACCCCCAGATCTAGACCGGGATATGCTGAATTTCACCGCATCACCCTGCAAGAAACCCAGGGCACAAAGAGACTTTGCAAAAGGATGACAGACAACAAGCTTTTTCTCAAAATGGCAGCAGTACGTGATTATGTTTTTTCTAACAAAAGAAGGTGGGAAGGACTCCTGACTTCCACAGCATAGACATAACTGTAGTTACCATAACAAGATTTAGTACCTGATTTCAAAACTGTGACTGTGAGCTCAGCACTCAACAGTCACTTAATCCTGGTGGCACCTTTACCAAGTACCTCCTTTTTGACTCAAAATGCTGGAAGTGGGGGTCCAAAGAAGAGCAACACCTCAACCACTTAAGGGGACCTAGCTTCCAGGATCTCTAGTCAGGCTTGTTTTGATATTGTATCTTCCATGAAAGTCACTTTTCTTTCTCTGCTATTCTACCACTTCCACAGGAAGAGGCAAAAATAGGTATGAGCAATCTCAGCTTGGGGGGTAGTTCCTACTTCTTGGATAAAGACTAAGTATTTGGAAGCATGGGCACCTCATGTTCCTCCCATGTTCCAGAGGAAAACAGGGATCCATTTCCAGCTCAAGCAAAGAAGTGTGGATCACCACCTTCAGATAAGAGTCCTACCTGTCAGATCCAGGGGCACAGCAGATGTTGCCTGCAACTTTGGTTGAGCTCAGGCATGTGATCCAGACACCCCTCTGTGCCTGAAATCTATTAACTATTCCAGGCAGCTACGTTCTCCTTGTGGGACACTCACCTCCCCAGTCTGAAACATCAAACTCTTTTTTTTTTTTCCAGAAATGGTCTCAAAGGGTGTGATTTAGTTTCCAAGCAGTTGCCCAGGAACATCAGGGTTACATATTTTGACATCAAGCCTATGCTTTTCAGCAGGACAGAAGCCTGTTTGGGTATTTGCCAGGACAGACATAAAGTGGTTGCAATTCCTCAGCCTGGTGGTTGTTGTTGTTTTTGTTTTAACGGCTAAATCTCTGATAAGTTTCCAGTTGCCTTGATGCTGGTTGATTTTAGTGGAAGATTGCAGCAGCTTTCAGGCTAGGGCTGCATTAAAAAGCCAGTTCATGCATATGCAACTAGTGGTAAATAAACAAGTAGCTCTCTAATTAAAGCACATCTAGGAAAGTTTAAACTAATTTAACATCTAAATGACTGACAATAAATGGGTAAGGGAAGCCCAGAAATATTAGCCTTTAAAAAATTATTTGGCATAGGAATTATAAAATGAATGAAGATAAGCATCAAGGCATCTAGCATGAAAAAAACAAATGAAAAAAATTGCTGAGACAAAGTTATGGAAAGAGATAAAAGTCCATGTGCATTGCAAGTGAAAAGACATGGCAGAAACGTGCTCAGCTTCCCCAACATGCTATTAACATCTGAGAAAAACGCCACTGAAATGTTACAAACTAATTAAATTGGGCATAGAAGGGAACCAATGGGAATAAATTATTATGCAAATGCAAGGTTTTCCCTACATAAAGCAACTGCCAGGAGTCGATGTGGTGTTAAAACAAGGAGGGGGGTGGATGCGGGGCTGCCCAGGAGGCGATGCTCGCACCGAGGGACCCTCATACTGCAGCATCGTGCTTGGGCATGGATGGAACTGATCACAGAAAATGGGGTAAAATCCCACAGAAGGAGGGAGGGTAAGGAGGAAAAATGTACCTGGGACTTCCTGTAACACAAAGGGAAAAGAGACTGATACAGGACTGCTAAAGCAACAGTGCCATCTGTCGCATACTCCCCTATGGAAGCAAGCTGTTTTTCGCTGTCTCCTGCACGGCTGTACTGATGGCAGTGAATCTGAGAGCCCCCATGTAGCACTGGGGATCAAACCCAGCCTTTCCTCCAGCCCAGCTTTGTACCCGAATGTGAACACAGGCCTCCTGAAAACACATTTCTGGACTATCCTTATTAGAGACATTGCCCATTTAAAAAAAACAAACAAACAAAAAAAACAAACATTTTTCTCTTTTGGCATATCAGGACGCTGTGCTCAGACACTTGGTGAAGGATCAGTCCATTATAAAGCAGTCCGTCAGCGAGACACATCATCAATGTGTAAGCAACCAAACAGCTGCTGTCCATTCTATTTTCTATGCTGTATTTATGTCACCTCGTAAAAGGGCTTTTTGCTACTCGTGCAAATCTGGTGTCAGTTTCAATCCATATTTTTATGCACAGTCCTTTTCACAGTGTTCATTACATCTCTTTATACATTACATTATCTGACGCAATTATAATAGAAAATTCTCATCAGTATTATGAATTTTTATAATGCCTTTCATCAGTAGCTCTCAAAACTAATTTCTAAAGATCAAACCTAATAGAACTCATAAAATACAGGTGTTGTCACTCCGCAAAAAATTTTGGTGTATTTAAGTTTGTAATCCACATATCCATGTTTATGCGTCTAATATTTTTAGCCCTTACTCGAACAACCTTATTTTTTTAAAGAGTTCCCCCAAAACATCTCCAGAAAAGAGTAGGAATGGAGTTTTGACAAGGTAATTCGGTGTCCTATGAACTCCATCTGGATGCTCAACTTACTTCTTAAGGACATTTTGCAGGATGAGTAGTCTACCATCATTAGCTCAGTCAGTATTATATTTAATAGGTCCCATTAAAAAAATTCTCCATACTAGGACATCCTTCTTTTTAGGTAAAAGGCTATTCTTGACATACTCAAGCATCTAATGATTTTACTCATTAGACCATTGCTTAGGTACCTATTCTTATTGCACGTGTGTTACAGAATCCTTTGATTTGTCTGCTGTAGGTGTTGGTTTTCTGTTAATTTACAGACTTCCAAGCTGTCCTCTAAATCCTCTGCTACTGTTCCCAGGCTAGCTAATGATGAGTGGAGGCAAGGCTTTTGGAACTAGATGGTGTGGGATTCTGGGGCAACATATGCTCTGTGGTAACTCCGAGATGCTTCATATTGCAGACCTGATCTTTGCAATCAAGGGTCTGAATTTGAATTTCAGAAAGGGATAAAACTTTTGATGAAGTGTTTGCTACGAAGAGACATGAATTCCAAGAATTGAAGACAGCTCCTGCATGGGTTCAAAATATGAATCCCAGTGTCTACTGGTAATGAACACATGCACGCTCCATCACTGAAGTATCTGAAACACACAGGCTGCATCAAAGATACTTTTCATGTGACTTTATTGCTGTCTCTTTTTTTGGCTTCTTGAAACTTTGCATGATTAGTTTAGATTGGAATAGCTATAAGATCTGGAGGCTTCACATTAATTATTAACCTCAGTATCTGACTCCTATATTTTAAGATCTACAGCTCTGAAAGAGGAGACTCTGCTGGCAGTAGCTACCTTGAGAGAGTTGAAATTTATTATAAATCAAACTAATCTATACTGTCTCCTGCTCAGGAAATTGAATTCTGGGAGTTTGTGAAAGTCAGCTCTGAATTGACCGAGACTCTTGAGTTACAGAGATGAAGGACATTTGCATTGAGATAAGAAAAATCTGTTGATCTGATTCTCATTACAAATCGAATTTAGTCATTCTGGAATTCAATCTACCATATTTGACTGAGTTAGTGGGACCTTCAAAAATGGAGAGTGGAGTCTTTGTTCTTTAAAAATAGATGCAACAAGATTATGTTAAAAATAAGAGATACTCATTTTGTGCATATTTAGCCAACAGATACTTATAATCAAAGAGTGATAACAAGTTCCCATTATTTGGTTATGGGCTTCTGCTGGCTGAGGTCCCACAGTGGCAGTTTTTGAGAGAGTTCTTTGTACTCGTGACCTTAATCAAAAACAAGACTCAGCTCTGTATTTTCCTCCACAAAGTCAATGGACTAAACTCATCAAAGTCACAGGGTTAAATTTAGCTCAATGTGTCTTTGTTAAAATGTTTATAATGCAAATGGTGGCTATTCACAAAGGAAGTAACAGAGAGTCCGTAGATGGATTTGTTTCTTTGTCACCTCACTAAGCAGCTGGAAGGTATCTCCAGAAATAAATATATGTTGTCTTATGAGTCTGACAAAAAAACCCCCACCCTCCTATTGCGTATAGCCTTGGCTGCCCATATCTAAGAAGATGATGGGCATCTTTGTGCCATGCTTATTAGCTATGGTTAAGAATATTATCAAAAGATCATAGATGCAAGTCATTCTAGCTAGCACAATAACAAAGTAAATAAATAAAGTGATGGACATTCCCTCTGAAGTCAGAAGATTCAGTGTTTGCTCTGCATTACACATGGTGAGGGAAAGTAGCTGAACTTCAGTGAGGCCTCTGCTGGAAGCAGCGACTGTGGGAACTGCCTGAGGGAAGTGAGGAATCGCTGTACCCCAGCCAGCCATGGCCATATCAGGTCTCGGGTGTCTTTCTCACAGCAAATGCCTGTGGGGATCCAGGTTGCCTAAAAGCAGCTTTCTGCTGCCAGCAGTCCCCTGCTTGTGATAAAGGTGTCTGATACTGACGCTGAGTGAACAAAGCCTTTCAATGCAACTGGATTCTGGTGCCACAGATGTGCTCTGTGCTGGAAGCAAACAGTGGAGGAGCTCAGACGAGGGTTGGGGGTGATGTACTAGGCTGTTACCAGTGTCTCCATGCTCTGGCTGAGCGCATGTGAGTGCTGCTCCAGCTGCTGATGTGTTTTGTCAGCAATGAGTTAAATTCTTAGCACAAATAAGACTGAAGAGGTGAACATTTCTTGATTTCCAGCTTTGCAAACACCTTTGACCAGCATCTCAAAGTATGACAGTCTGAGAGCATATTAATGAGCAGCTGCTTCCCAACGGGAACTGTTATATCAGCATTTCTTCTCCCGGTGTTGTTTTCTGCCGCTGTCTTGAGTGGTGACACAGAGTTGCACAAGCAGCTCAAAGATTACTGCAGCAGCATAGGTATCTGGATCAGCCAGGAGAGCTCGGGATACAGAAGCAAATATCCTAACCTTGGAATGACAACTCTCTTTTATCTGGAGATGGGGTTATGAATATAGCATTTACTTTTATAGCATCAAATAGAAATGATAACGTAATGGACCAGCAATTCTGCTGTTATTCTGCGGGTACGAAAGCACATAAACTGAAAGACCAGGGAAATAATTCTTTGGCAGTTAGCCTTCATTCCTTTGCAGATACAGAAGTATAATGGGAAGCCAGAAATGGACCTCTAGAGTGTCCTACTTAACCTATGGGAATCTTTCACTAGAAGAAGGGGTGGGCACATTGTGTCAGAAATTATACACAGTGCTAATGATATATTAGACAGGAGATAATAAGCCTTTCAGGGATTCCTAAATGTATTACTTGTTAAATTAGGAGGTACCCTGGGTGCAGCTTATGAGGTGGTACTAATTTAGAAGGTATCATGAGTAATTCTGCTTGCTGGAGGGCTGAAATGTAAATCCCATTGTTCAACTGGAAAAACAAAAATGCTCCTTCTATTAAGTCTGTGATCTGTCCTTCACTTGCCATGGGGAATAGCATAATTTAGAAAGCTGCCTTCTAGGATGTTGAACAATCATGCCTCATCAGTGAGATCTCTAGATTAAAAATGTGAACATTTTTACATTACTAGAGGGATTATTATATCTTGCTTAATATTTCATATATGTGACATCAAACCTCCAAGTAATGAGTATAATGTATTGAAATACCCTTCTAGTCATATTATTTGCCTGCTTTTATGTAATAAGACTCTAACTGCGTTTGCTCAGCGATACTGTACAGTGGTTTGATTTATGTTTTGTAGTGTCAGGCTGAGAAGGGACTTAAAAACTGATTGTCATAGTCAGTTCAGATCTATTTCTCAGTTTCTATGGAACCTGAAACAGGAGGTTCTCCTTGGAGGTAGAAGAGATTTTGTGTCCTTCCCTCAAAGGCAAAACTGATGCAGCACCACCTTCCATGGAACTGACTGCACCTCCAGGCACCCCGCAGTAAGCAACAACATTATTTTCAGCTCTGATTGATACCTTCCAGAACTAGCGGATAAATTATACTATTATGTATAATCATATCATAATCATATGTCATGATATCTTGCACCATAATGCCATGTGTACACTGGGTCCAGCCCTCTTCACTTCTGCATGCCTGCAGTTCCCATTGTACCCAATGGGAGGTGAGACTTGTAGGAGCAGTTCCCTTGGTCCTGCTTTGCTGGGCTGAGTACCCCATGCAAGGAGAGGTGTCGTCCCCCCCAAATCACCAGACAGTCATGGCAGGGCAACACTGAGCTTTGCACTACACATGCGCATCAGCTAGGTCAGTTCAAACCAGGCAGGTACATTTGTGCTTCTTTACTGCATCCCATTACCTTCCCTTTTTTTTTATCCTACCTTTTTTCCTCCTGTGACGAGGGTAGTTGTTACCACTTGCTGTGATTGTGGCCATGTATCATTGCTCCAACCTCAGAACTGCAGCTTCCCTCTCAAAGGGCTGACACCAAAGAATAGGAGTGTATTACACACAGGTGTAAGGGAGTGAGGAGGGCATATTTTTACAGCAGAAATGGAGAACTAGACACAAATGTAGCTGGCTACAGGACATGGCAAAATGTGGGGCTAGACAAGCTAATCTATTCCTTCTTTTATATGTTTCTAAATCATTCCGTAGCAAGATGACAACCAGAGGGACCAAAATTCCTCATTTCCAAAATACAAGTAACAGAGGCAGTGAGTTTATGTAGAGCTTCACTGGGAGCAGGAGGGGACCTCTTGAGAATGAGTCAGGCAAGAACATGACTTCATGTTTGTTCACAGTTGTGCATAGATTCTTTCCTATGTCTTTAACATTTGCAATAGCCCTTCAGCAGCTGGTTAACATAAATGTCCATCTAGAATCACATTGGAGACTGAGGATTTATCAGTTACAGGGACACAGAAAAATGCCACTAACAGTAAAGTATATTCTGTTCTTCTTCAGTCTAGATCCTGCTTCCTGAGGCTTGTTCACCATTTTTCGTTTATTCATTTATTTTATCCCCCTGTATAGCTGATGAAGACAGGCCTCTGCTAATGATTAACTTGATTTGGAGGGCAAATTTAGAAAAGGAGGGTTGAACCAGCATCAGTCAAGCAGTCAAATTTAATTAAATATGTTGAAACTCATTAATAAGAAACAAAAAGGCAAAACAAAAAAAAGGGAAGGAGAGTGGGTAGCAATAGAAAAGACAACATAATAAAACAAGGCGGGAGAACAAATGAAAAGTAAAAGGCAACAGAATTAATGGGCAAATGCAGATAGCTAGTATCAAACTGTACATCAGCTGTCCAGGCTTCTTACTAAAGTGACTGGATGTCTAGCAGTAGCCTCTAAAGTGACAATTGTTTCCCCCTCCCTGCCCCTTATATTTATTATTTATCTGATATTTTAAAATACACTATTGCTAGTATGAACTGTGGCTAGGCAAATATAGGGCATTTCCGCTGTATATTTGTTGTGGAATATGCAGACGAGCCCAGGTCCTGCTCAGAATAGTCAACTGCTGGCTTGGGCAGTACGAGAGAGAATGGGGACTGTTGCAGAAATCCCAGTTTGGTGACTCATCACTCTGGCAATGCTGACAAGAGAAACATGATGCTTGCCTTTATCCAAATCTAGACTATGCTAAATTGATGTAAAATGTGAAAATGACTTACTTAGGAGAACTATTAGCTTCACGGATAAGTCTTGAAATGTCACTGCTTTGCAACATATTAGGCTAACTAAAGGACACTAAATAGCCTCTCTAATGGCCACCTGATGCACGAAAGAGAATTCTGAGGTCCTGGCAGATTTCCACATCCTCCCCTACAGCTAGTTCTTACGAAGATTTGGACATGCTGGATGAATTTTCTCACCTGCGCACTCCAATATCTGCATGCCAGTTCAAGGAAGATGAAACATCCTAACTGCTGTAAATTCATAACTTGGAGCCAAATGAGAAATATATCAAATCTAGCCCTGATACAGGCTTTGCAAAACTGAAAACTTACAAAGTCTAACTAAAAGCATTCATTTGCTTTCTGTTCTACAAGCCCTGGGAGATCACTTAGACCAGAGCAACGACCAGTGCTTCAGGCAGGGCTAGAAAATGTAGTACCTGACATCTGTGAGACACTGACTTTATGTTCTCACACAGTGTAAGAAGAGACTATCAAAACACTCATAGTATGATTGCTACAGGGTGTTTCAAAAAGATGGACCCAAATTCAAAGATACAGTGTTTCAGACTGGGTATATCTTTCTGAAACACCCTGCATATTTACTTATCCAAATAAAATGTGGAGATTGAAGAGAAAGGGTAAAATATATACATAATCTTTTGATAAGCAACCAACTACTAAAGTTCTTCTGAACTTAATCTTGAACCAGCCTGTGTTTCACCCCATCTCTAGGAGCAGCCCAGACAACTGCATGTGAAAATTCTCTAAACTTTTCTATTTAAGCCTTCTACAACCTCTGGGCCAAACTGAACTCCAAAAGCACTCAGTCTGATATCAGAGCTGTAAATTTTCTTAGATCAGGTTGTGTAGAATTTAACTTTTGTTTTTTGATTGGCTAAACAATGTATGTCAAATAGTTCACTGCAAGAGCTACTAAACTTTCAGTGACTAACAGAAAATGAATTTATCTACTTCTATGATTATTGATCTATAAAACCCCCACAAATCAGAATTCTTCCATATTTTAAAACCTTACATTGTTTAATAGAAGTTCACAATGAACTTTGCAATATCTGACACTAAAAACACCTAGAACAACTAATGTAAAATAAATTCAGAAGCAACATAAATTATCATTATGTGGTTTAAGTCCTTCTTTAATGTTAAATTGATAGCATTTTATTTGCAGTAGAATATACTATTTTTTAGTCAGCTCACATGTATTCCTCAGATGCTACATCTCAAAGCATTGTAAAAACCTCCAAAATACCTTCAAACACATGCACACACAAATGCACACACACACACACATGGTCAGGGGGATTTTTTTTTAATGAATTGAATTCAAGGTTAGCATCTTTGTAATTTCCTTTGTATGTGGGCAGGACACACAAACTCCACATTACAATCAATTCTTTCAGTGTTATTTTCCAACTGGAAAGAGAAGGTAAGTGTGATGAAAGACATACAGGACTGTTGTGGACAGAAATGCCTATGAAAAGGCATTATCTTAACCAAGTCACACGTGTTTGAATAAATTTCTCAAATTGAAGGTATTCTGGATTCTTCAGATCTTCCATTAGTGCCATTCGCAAGGCACTATATTAGTCCATGCTGGTAAGACTTGTCTGCTTACACAGGCAAACAAAATTAGGAACCACTAATAGTCTCTGTTGTCCTCTATAAGCAAATATGTCTACATGCACGGATCAATACAAACATGATATATACATACACACACTTCCATTACATTTTTAAAAAGACAAAGGATGAAGAACAAGCAAGGAAACTGTAACAGCTGGGGAGAAAGGATTTTCTGCCAACGAAAGCATTCAGCACAGGTTGCTGTAGGTGTGTTGATGTTTCTCTGACATATCTTCTAACCCTTCTTCAGCAAGTCTGAATGTTATATCAGATTACAAGACAGTACCTCTTGTCCTGCGTGCACATGCTGCAGAGGCAAGGCCAAGCAAAGAAAGGTATTTGTGCCATATGGCTTCACTGACCTTATTTCAGATGACAAAATTAGGCTGCGGATGTCCTGGGGCGCTCTCTGGCCAGCGGGGCGAGACACTGGGAAAACACAGAACACTTCAGCCAGGCTCCTTCATTGGCATCCTCCCGGGAGTATCGTGTCTATCTCACTCTACCCATGGAAACAGCATCTGAGGACTAATCGCTGCCTTAAACCTCTAAGGCAGGTCCATGAAGCTGGTGCTGTGAGCACGACACCTGTTTTGGATAGGTTACCCATCTTGTGACCAGTGGTTGTAGAGCCTGCCAGCCTCCCCCATCCTGCCCTCCTTGTGTGGTGGGTGAGAGATCAGGCCCTCGGTACATTTTCGTGGCCACCCACACCTGGCAATATTGGCTTTGCAGGAGGGGAGAAGCAATTTGTTGCTGCTGTGAGTATGCCCATGGTGCAAATGCTGGAGATCAGGAGGAAAACAGAGCAACATATATTCCCCTCAAAGAGTTGTATGCAAAAAAAAAAAAAAAAAAAAATGTGTTTTGTAATCTCTGGGAAGTGGAAATTAAAAACAGGCTATCCATCAATGAATTTATGGTGTCTGAAGCTCCTCTGAGCCCCAGGAAAACATAAAGCTCTGCCCTTTGGTCTTCTTTTCAGTCTGCCTGGGTAAGCTCACTTTATGAGGCAGCGTAATTTGCAGTGACCTTTTCTGGAGCTGTTGCTACACTGCCTGCTTCACTGGAAACCACCTTTTTAGCCATGCATGACGTGACTCCACAGACATGGGAGTATAAATTTCAGGCTTTATCACAAAACCCTGCAAAGTAATCTGGGGCGGTTGGAGGCCCTATGGGTGCAGGGTGCCATCAGTACTGCTGGGCTGAAGAAGATGCTGCTGAGGGATGGTTTTTGAAGGCTTGTTGGCCCTTGTTGCACCACAGATAAACGCATGGAATCAATGGAATCAATGAGATAGGGAGGGAATGAAAAAATAATCTAAAACTAATAATGTCAGCAGTTTGCTTTTCTCTGAATTGCTGGGAGAAAAAAAAAAAACCATTTCTTATGTAATTTCCACTTTTAAAAAATCTTTATATGAATTTGATTTCCCCTTGGGATCTTCAGGGTGCTCAGATAACCTAATACGTTTCTAAGAAGAGCTGTTTCAGTGTCTCTTTTTTCATCTTTTACAATTATTATTCTGCCTCTTACATGTACAGAGGAAGGATTATGCAATTTTATAGAAGGATTTTCAGACTTACTACACATGTGAGTATTAAAGTGTGTGTCTGTCCCAATATATCTAAAGCCTCATACCCATTTAAACATCTACTGAGTGTTTAAGTCTTGTTTTCATCGTATACAAAATGGTAAAGGTATATACTCTCTTATAAATACAGACCCTTCTATAGTCAGGAGAAGTCTTCCTTTGACTGTAACTGTTTCAGAATTTCAGCTCCCACATTTGTGGACTGCAGAATAACATGTGACATAATAATAATATGCATATTTTCTTAATATTTTAGGAATTATGAAATGTTGTTAATTTTATATAATTATTTTCATCCATAGTAATTATACCTACTAGAACCGTGCAAGGCAATCTGAAATACTCCTGAATTGCTCAAGAACTGCCATCTAAAGGTTGTGCAGCAAATTTACTCTTAGAATTTGGTGAAACCATACTGACCAGATTATTAGTTCTTTTTCTTTCCCTTCTTTATCTCTCTTTATTTACCTTTATTTATCTCTCATGTGGTGAAGGCCTTTGAGGCTTCTTTTTTCCTTCAGTTAAGGAAATAAGCTGAAGTATCTATGATTTTTTCTACTTGTGGAAATTATATGCTGTGACATGTTTTTTTCAAGTAATGTGCTGGCCTAGCAAAGTAAAGAAGGTGTTCAAATCTCTCCAGGGTCAGTGCAACACTTTTTTAGACATCTCCTCCTTCACATAAATGATGACTGTAAAGTTCTTAAAAATATTAAGTGAAAGATATGATTGCCTGAAGCTACGGCATAGTAATAGGAAATTAATTCAGTTATATCCTAAAAAGCTTAAACTGCAGAATGTATACAATAAAAATGCCCAGAAACTTTTATTGAGTTTGACAAAAAAATAGGAATTTTTATGGGAATGAAGAAGAGTATGGAGACAATATTGGCAATTTAAAAAAATGTTGACATATTTTTCAATGCAAATTATAATAATAAAATCTTTAAACTGAATTTCAAGAGCTTTCAACTGGCATCTGAAAAATACTGTTTTGAAATGCCACCCCAGTGCATCTTGGAAAGTGGTCTTTGTAGCTTCTTGTTGCTTCACTCTCGTTATGGGCTGGTGCTCCTGGGTAGATTACATGTCCGTCGGGGCCCGACAGGGCTGCTAGGACATTGCAATGGATTTTGTGAAGTCCCAAATGGGGCGAGGAAGTTTACCCATGTGGTAGGTTTGGCCAGTAACTCCAGAGCAGCTTTAACTTGCAGTGAAGTGTTGCAGCAACACATCAGATTAAAATGTTTTCCTTTCAGTCAAAGGTTGAAGTCACTAACTTTGGTTAGGCCAAGAGCCTGAAAACTTGCAGTTTTCAAAGGCTTTGCTTGTTGACTAGGCTTTAAACTTTTCATAGAATGCAGCTTGCTTTTCATTTTAAAATAAAATAGATGGAATCTGTTCACGTCACCAAATGTACCACCAGTGTGCTTCATGATAGCTGGGGAACAAATTGCATAGCCCTGTTGTGCATTACATTTATCCCAACTGTCTGACCCCGGACTATGTTCTTCCTACTTTGTTCTTGTGCTTTGCCCTTTGTTTCATCCACATCAATACTTTTTCTGAGTTTCAGCTTTTTGAGAGCCTCTCTAAGTGACAGCCATAGATAAGTCACCCTGTCAAGAAAATATCCTTTTCCACAAGTGGATCCCACTTTTCCATTCCTTTGAAGAACACCACCACCAACATAAACAGGAGATGCATCAAAAGTTATGCTGCTGTGAGGCTTAGAATGAGAAAACTTCAGTACTAGAAACACGCATAATATTTGGAATATAGTTCTCTAAAAAATTATAAGTCAAAATCATATAATTTAATATACACATAGAAGTGGTACTGTTGTCATATATCATGAGATATGACTACAGTCCCTGCAGCATTTCAGCTCCTTTTTTTCCTGTTGTCTGTACAGCTAATATTGGATGACAGTGCTGAGATCCACCAATTCTTTGCTAATGCCTTGCTCAAAACCACGGCCAGCGTGTGACACCATGCTTTCCATCTCCCTCCTGTGCCTCTTGCTTGCTTTCTCTATCCTGCTCCCCCTCAGATACAAACACATATGTCATTATTTGCATCTCATATACGTTTCTATATATTAGCAGTGATATATAGTCTTTTCTTTTTACAGGAAGAATTCAGAATACTACCTTTAGTATGTGAGATCATTTTCTGTGTCTCTGAGAAAGCTATTTATAAGGGTCTTGATTGAAGAATGAAAGAAAGACTCAAGCAGTTCAGTAGAAATTATCGTCTTAATGGTAAAATCTGAATTATACATTAAAGTACCATTTATTCAATGAATTTTATTATTCTGTTTAAAAAGGCAGAGACTTCTTATGTGTTTCGTATGCTTACAAAGGTTTATTAGCTTGAGTAAAAGGTTATTATTCAATCGAATAATTGAATTTTAAATTACTGGTATTGCACTTCATATTATAACTGCTTTTCCAGATGCATTTGATTATGTCAAATTTGCCTTTTAATCCCCTGTCTGGAGACCATTTACTTGAATCATGCACTGTTTCTCACCCTGCGTAGCGGTGTCCTAATGAACACACACAGTCTGGTCTCACATCTTCCATGTAAATTGCTGTGCATACCTCTTCTAGTCAGATCACATCAGAGGCTATCTGGTGTCACATAATCCTGGATACTGATACATGGAAAATCTTTTCAGGTGATTAATGCCATTGGCATCTGATTTTCCTGCAAAGCACTATTGCAGGACTGCAGAGTTAATGTGAATGCCAGACTTAGGGGTATGAAACAGACATTTAGAAAAGTTAATAATCTGTGCCTAATCCTCTCCAAGAATTATCTGTTGGTATTCTTACAAATAATTGCATCTTTATTTCTTGATGTTAATTGAATTATATATTAATTTATTATATATATTGTTCATTAAAAAACTTGAAACTTTGTTATAAACCTCATTGCATGGGTGAAATAAATACATGTAAAGCTACATATAAAATATTTTTGCATTTGAAGCATATATTAAGTAAAAAAAGTCACAAAATGACTGTGCTTTGGTGTTTGTTTACCTGCTTTGTCTGTTTGCTTAATGCTCGAGAAAATGTGCCCTTGAAAAAGGTTTCTTGTGTACTAGAAACATAAGATTTGTCCTTGACTGAACACTTGGAAACTGCGATTCCTGGGTGTAACAATGAAATTCTCAATTAAGATAACAAACGATACACAAAACAATCCAACATAATAAAGTAACAGGATAGGCAGCCGCAGAGCAGAATATTTTGTGGGCACAGATTCTTCATTGCTACATTTAATACCGCACTGATAATGTTAGTGTGGCCAAAAGTCCTGTGTTTGCTTGGAGGTACCTATGAAATACATAACTGTCTGCTGCTTCTACCTCTGCTGAAGAGTTTTTCCCTCAGCCAGGGATTGTCCATTAACTTCACTAGAAGCAGAACCAGCCTTCCACAGCCTTCCATAATTTTGAGCAAATGATGTTTTAGAAAGTAATCATTGATTCCTGAGATTGCATATAGGATAGGAAGCACTTTAAAAGTGGCTTTGAATACTCTTAATTAGCTCAAGAATTACAAGCTCATTCCTCTTCTACGCTGCCATTACAAGCATTTATCTCAACTGATTTCGACAGAGTTGCTTCTGTTTTACGCTGGTGTGAGGGAACAAAAAACAGGTTGCATAAATTGTTAACAGCTCTTTCATACTGCTTCTTTATTACCAGATAAAACTTTGATGAAGGACATTCACAGAAGATCAATATGAGAAACCACAGAAGACCTGACTTTTATGCTACTGGCTGATAATGAAAATAACAGAAATAAGTATTTGTTTTCGAAGCTCTTACTTAAGCCGATGATTGGTTTGATGCTGCTTTTCTTGGAATAAATATTTAGGAGATGTACTGCTTCCTGAGTAAAGTTACTCCACCGCTTCGATTGCAAGGATGCAGGACAGGGAACAGAGTGCAGTTGTTCATCTAGTGATGTGCAACTCCACCTGACAGCCTCCGTTTGAAGGAATAAGGACCCACGTACATGTCTTTGCTTCGTGTGGATGCTGCTACCAGCTGATGTGACACACCGGTGTCGGCATCCTGGGAAGGCTGTAGGTCTCAGGAAGAGAACTAGTGGCTTTGAGGAAGTTTGGGGTCTTCTTCCGAAAAAAATGGGAAAGGCCTCATTGAAGGCAATCTTCACCTGTAATTTATAGAGGCCAGGACACAGCTGTAGAGTGAACAACAAATGGTATTGAACTGGCCGTATACTGTCTGTGAGCTAATATAGCTCAGGATATATTCACTACTGAAAGTACATTAAACATTTTCCTTGAGATTCACTTAGGTAGCAGTGTTTGTTTATGTAGTGGTTTATCTGTGTATGAAGAAGCGATCAGGAGTTAAAGTGCAATGGCAATCACATACAGTAAATCCAATTTATATTAATATTCCTCCAACCTAATAGCTGGCAAATACGTGTTTCTGCACTTCTAGTAGTCTGCCTTAATTTGTTTCTGTCAGATGAAGAGCAAATATTTTATCACAAGTTTGTTGTTTTGGTTTGTTTTTTTTTTTTTCCCCTAAAAAACACAAGCACACCAATGCTGAAGGTTACAGAGGTGGCTATTTTTAGAAAGTCTACTCTTTACACACTTAATCAAGACCATCATACTTTACTTGCTTTCCTCCAGCCATGGCTAAAGCCATCCACAGTTTTCGAAATCCAAGCGTTATGAAGTGGAAATGCCAGTTCAGGAAAGTGCTCTGAGTCATGATGACAGGCTTAATCCCAAGCTCAGCGGAAACTCAGTTGTGCTCTTTCTTCTCCCTGAGGTAGTTGAAGAGGACATCCAGTCCTCCCTCGACAACTTCAGGCAGGGGCCGTGACAAGGGGTTGTGGGCGATGTGGAGGCCTTTGTCCATCGGGTTCCACGCGATGCGCGGCAGCCGACGCAGCAGGTACAGATCATCCGGGAGGGTCTGGATGGCATTGTAATCCACATTTAGTAACTCCAGAGTGGTGATGAAGCAGAGGGACCGTGGCAGGGTGCGTATGTTGTTATTTTCTACGATAAAGATTTGTAGATTGACCAGATACTGGACACTCTCTGCAATGTTTTCAAGCCTGTTGGACCCTAGGTGCAGGAAGTCTAAACTCCTCAATGCAAAAATGCAGAGGGGAATTTGCACAAAGCAGTTGTTACTGAGGTTCAGTTTTCTCAAACTTGTCAGGTCAGTGAAGCTCAAGGGCAGTTGCGAGATGCAGTTGTGCGAGAGGCTCAAAACCTCCAGCTTCCTGCACAAGCTGAGCTCTGATGGCACTTCTTTCAGGCAATTCATGTTGGCAAACAAGACCTTCAGGTTCCTCAGCAGCCCAATCTCTTTAGGTAGACACTTGAGGCAGTTGCCACCCAAGTTCAGCACTACCAGCCTGTCCAGTTTCCCTAGCGAAGGAGGAATCACCACCAGCTGGTTGCGTGAAAGGTTCAGTTTCTGCACCTCAGGCAGTCCCCACAAGAAGTCAGGAGTGCTGGTCATCCCTTTCATTATGAGGCTCAAGCTGACATAACGCAATCCCCGTTTCAGCAGTGTCTTGGGCTCCTTCCCTGAGAGAAGAGCATCTTCCCATGCAGGCAACTTTGGACCTTTCCTCAAAAAAACCATGCTGCTTCTCCCCTCGTTCTTTGAGTGCTCAGTTCCCATAACACTCGTGTCCCTCCTGAGAGATGAAGTGAGGTTTTCTTCCCTTGCTACGCCAACATGCGAATGCCAATAGAGGATGACAGCTTGCAGGAGGCAGGAAAGTCAAAGCAAGGAGATAAGGAGGAGCCTGTGAAATGCATCTCAGTCCACCAGGGCAGTTTCCATAGCTGCTGCGGGAAAGTTTCACTTTTGGGGGCTTATGTTGGTCTTGGTGCACAGTCTGTAATGAAATACTTGCTCCTGACTTGTGAGCAAACCTGTTCAATTCAAACTGAATGCCACCAGGCAGCTGTCACTGTCATTTGGCCTGGGCTTTATTGGACAGATATGTGTCTTAACTGCAAAAAGGTCACAAGGATGCTGTATATAACTTCACCATGTCAGCTTTCTTGGCTATCTGGTACATACCATGGCTGCAGGACAATTAACAGGATGACTTCAAAAAACAAACAAGCAAGCTATAGAAGAAAACAAGCAAACAAGCCACCATTTCAATTCAAATTTAAAGGACATTCTCACAATTATTTTTATTTTGTTCTTCTTGATTTCACTAAAATAGATACTGGTCCATCAGAAAACTTTGCATGCTGCAAAATGCCAGTAAAGACTTTTCATGCGAGTTCCTGTTTTCTGTTTATTTAAAAAAAAAACCAAAACAAAAAACAAAAACAAAATCCAGCACCTGAGCTTGTAAAAAGTGTTAGCTTTTATATGCCATTTGTGGTAGGGTAGGCGTCTTTCTTTTCAGAAGTGGGTACCACCTTCACTGCAGCAGTGACATTTTACAGCAGTATCTGCGCCTACTTGGATGATTGCTTGCTACCCACGTTGCCAAGTGTGAGCAGTCATACCATGCAGTTCTGCCCAAATTACTCTGTCCTAAATGTCCTGTGCCACTTTCACATCTATCAGTGAGATTTTGGGGGTCTGCTTCTTCTGTGCTGCAGAAAACACAGCTACTTAATGTCCCTTTCCCTGCAAATTTTCCTGTTTTTCTAGGCTATTCTGGGGTACAGGGGGACTATCCGTCAAATAGCTTGAACTATAAATGACACTGAACTCTGAGATAGAGGGACTGATGGGAGAGGAAGGAAGCAGTAAGGTATAATAATACCCAACAACAGCTGAAGCTGGCTTTGCTGATGAAAGGAAATTGTATTGCTACAGGAATACGCAGTGTGTTTAAACTCAAAGGGACCCTAAAAAAGGTGAGCAAAAACATCAGGCACTGTTTAAACTAGGTGAAAATTGCAGCAAATACTAGAAGAATTTCAGGGCTTTTCCTCTCCAGTGGATCCATGGTGATGAATCTGCTTTGTTGCTGCCTGAGAGATTTGTTGATGGATGTGCTCTCCCCACCACCTCATTTCAGAGAGCCTCACCTTTAAACCCTGTGTTAGCTCAGATGCTAAAGGACCATGACCGAAGCTGCAGCTGCGAGTCAGGGCACTCCAGCAACCTCTTTGCAGTCAGTCCCCACAGTCCCTTCTTGCTGCCAAGCAGTGCTTGGTCTCTTTTCAGTTTTGGGTCCCTCATAGAGCTGCACCTGCTTGGCAGGAGAGGGGAGAGGGAGAGCATCCCTGCGGTTGTGTCTGGTGAGTGAGGTCCTCCAGCAGGAGAGGAGCCAGGACCACCGTGAGAAGTACAAGATGGCAGTGAGCTCAGCGAGCCACACAACTAAAACATGAACCTTAACAGAGTTGTGTGGCATAAAAACAACTGAGGCTGAAATACTGCATCCCCTAGCGTGCCTGGACAAGACTGGAAAGGGCTGAGGCCAGTTGTAGCTGTTTGGTTACAGTGGGTTGGCAGCCTGACTGAGAGTCACAGATACCTCCCTTGCAAGTGTTTTCCACCAATATTTGTCAGCTTACAAACAAACATTATATTAAATCCCACCACAGCCATAAGCTCTGACTCAGTCTTCTTGTTAATCACCATCCAAATGCGCTGCCCAGAATGGCAGAGATAACCCTGCTGCTGTAAGCAGAGATGCTACTCAGTGGAGGAAACCCAATGGCTGGGCCAACTTCTGGCCAGATTTGGCCTTTCAGGGCAGAAGGATCTAAGGCTAAAATGTGGCCCTTCAGTGCAAGCAGATGGAGAAGCAAAAACGAAAGCCTCTCACAAATTGTGACTCCTTGTTGTCTGCCCCACTGCTGTTAAAAATGCACCTATTATCAGACAGCCTGAACGGACATAAACAAGGCATTCTATTCTGCAGTGGCAAACACAAAGGGAAGAAAAAGGACTTTTAGAGAGCATTTACAAAGTTTGGCATTTCCCTTATTTTAATCACAGTGCTGGAACAAAGAACCTGCCGTAACTCTGCCCAGAGGCTGATGTGCCTCCACGTGGCTGGGCTCCGACTTGTGCCCACCTCCCCATGCCTGCTCTGGAGCTCTTCCTTCTGGAGGTCACTTTAACAATAGTTAACAAACAAACAAACAAACAACAACAACAAAAAACACAAAGGAAGCACAGTCTCCCTGTAGTCACAGTATCCCCCCTGGCTGGCTAGATATTTTTAGATAAGAATGTTGTCCCCATCTCCAAAACGTGTTAGAGTTTACTGCCCGGGGACTTGGCAGGGCCCCATCCAACCTCTCGCCACAGAAATCCCCATTTCCTAACAGCGTGACTCAGCCAAAGTGCTCCTGGTTTTGCATCATGCTGCTGATTTGAAACTAAGCCTGTGATATAGCCCAGTACGGTTTGAGTCAGGCTTTGTTGGGAAGCTTCAACTCAGGGCTCTCCATCAAACAAAAATATTTGCACTGCTTTGGTCTCACAGCATCTCCTGCTACTGCATGGCCATATCTCCACTGCCTGGCAGGCAGCAGCAGCAAAGGGGATTTAGAAAAGAAATTCCACATCTGCAGCTTCCATTGTCCTGTGTTCTTCCTGCCTCTGTGAGTACTGTAACCATTGCGCAAAGAAGAAAAAAATAACCATTTCCTTTTCTTTGTTCTCCAACAGAAAAACAGGCCATGGAGCATGCTTACAGTTGTGGAGACGGGAAACTCTGAGGTAACCAAATTAAATTACATTCTTGTAATCGGGATAATAAAACCACAGTGGCCTCATCTGGGCATCCCAGGAACTAAATTTCTGAACAAAAGTAGTCCCTTATCTGTTGGTGTCCTGGATGCAGGAAGCAGAAATTAATTTCATGCATTCAAGTCTGGCAGCAGAAAAAAACAAAAACCAAACCAAACAAATATCAGTAGGATTTACATGATACAGTGTAGATGAGAATTGCTTCATGGATTAATCAAGAATGTTAGCATGCAGGGGAAAAAAATGACTCAAAACTTGCCAAAGAACTTTGTTGTCTAACTAACATAATGAGAGAAACTGCACTGTTAGCAATGATACAAAAAAACCCCCAAACAAACAAAAAACCAAACCCACAAAAAAAAAAAAGAAACAAAACAAAAAAAGAACAACAAAACCAAACTAGTAAGCTGACAAAAATGACAAGCTGTATTTTCTGACGTTCTTTGACAATGCAAATGCTTAGATTCGATTTTGAAGGAAACAGGATTCTCAGACCTGAAAAAAACCTGTAAGATGAGGTCACAAAGACCTGGAACTTTAAAGTCTATTATCTATGGGCTTTTTTATTTGCCTGCAGGTTTGGAGTCTCTAGAATATACTTGATAAACATTTTCAAGTTTTTCTCTGCAACGAGGTGGAGAGGTTGGACAATTGCAATGTTTTTAAATAAAAGTTGAGATCATCACATAATTACTTTTCCATAAGATGTGAGCCTTCAATGAAATATCAGATAGCATCAGGCTTTTAATGAAACCATAGCCATCCTGACACATTCAATTTTAGTTTTGCCTTCCTGCAAAACCAAATTCTGTCATTGTCTTTTAAATCAGTGAGCATGTAATAGATACCTATAGTTTCATCAGCATGTAGGTTCATAGTTGATTTTGAAGCAAATGTCATGTTCTCTGTGGAGTCAAGATCTTACACAGTTCCTCTGGCTCAGCTATATTAAAAAACTTATTAATGTAATGTTTAAATCTTTAATAAGAGCCTTTTCTAAAGTGCTAGGAAGTTCGATCTGTACTCTTTTGGGAGAAATTTTCTTTTTCATTCATTATCTAGGTGATATAATGAACACCTTGCCAAATGAGGGTGCAGAAACTACCTAACCGTTCCTGTGACAGGAAGGATACTTTGGCTAAAAAGGGTTTACTTGTTTTAAGTTCAGAAGAAATCAACAATCTTGCTGGAGAAATATCAACTAAAAATACAATTGCAGCTACTGAACCATCTTCCCTGGTGCTGTTTCTTTCCTCTGAAGTAAATAAAGGGTTTTTAAAGTGTCAGAGTGCCATGCAGACTGCCAAACATATCTTCTGGTCTCAGTGCCAAGGAAGAAAATTTTGTAGGTTTTTAACTACTTTGTAGTGGTTTGTTGATCTTGCAGCTATTGTGAAATACTAAGTCAAATTTCAAAGGTAATCTGAGATTTATGAGATGTGACACAAGACAAGAACAATTCTTAAGGCAATTTCAGATTTCCTGTTAATTTGTTTTTAATTATGGTGTTGTTAACAACCTTTAATGCCTGTGTGTCCCTGGAGCTTTTCTGGAATGTTTTATTAAGGTCCCATGGGGAGCTGCTGGATCGCCTGATCCATGAAAAATTGGTCCTGAAGGTGAATGCCTGTGCAGGGCTTCATTTGAAAAAAGCTTTGGCAAAGTTTTTCTGCAGACCTCTTGACAGAAGATGAGCTCAAGCTATCATTAGTATGGAATAAAAAGAGACAGATTTGGTTCTGTGTGTACATGTAGACTAGTAATGATAGACTTGATTTCTCCTGGTAGTCAGTGGCCAGAAGATACTCTCTTGTTACATGGAACTACAGGAAGTTTTATTTCTTTTCTGCAAACTTGCAGTAGTATTTTGAAATTTCTCAAAATGCATAAATGACTGGTTGGTCAGCTCCTATTTCTGCCACAATTTCCCTGTGTGCACACAAGTCAAATAGCTGGTCTGTCTGGCTGTATTAAACAGAGGCAACCCACGATCCTGCACCATGGTATCACCCGTGTCCTCTGGGGCACCGATTCATCCCATGCCCACAACAGTTCTCCTGGTCACCACCGGAAACTGCTTGCCTTAAGTGCTTGTCCACTCCTCTGCAGGGAGTTTAGCACATGGACATGCCCCAGGGCACCGTCCCACAGGAATACACCTAGGACCCTGTCCTGCTTTATTTAGTCATCTGCACTCAGCCTCTGTGTCACAGTCTTCTCTTCCTTTTCAGGACAGCGTGGTGACAGATTTGACACCACTTATAAATGTATTTGCAGTCATCACATGAAGAATCCCAATGTAGTATAGAAGGCATTCACTATTCTATTATTATTCATCACTACATGTATGAACAGTCACATCTACATTCATAAACACCCATAAAATACCTTGTACCTGCCTGTTAGCAATATGGATGTTTGCAAATGCTACTTGTGGTCTGTGCCTTCCAAATCAAACTGAATAGATTTTGCAAAGTGGATGACGTTTTAGTGTAACTGCTGCCACATCATGTCTGCCACAGGTACTCTTTTTTCACAGAGCTCTTGAAGGTCATTCTGTTACATTTTGCATGTGTCCTAAGAAAGAAAAGAGCAATTATTGGAAAGCAGAAGAGAGAGCCCAAATTCTCCTTGCTTAAATGCAATGTTGTCTAAAAAGAGCTGTTTCTTGGCCTGTCTCACAGAAGGAATCAGATCATCTAAATGTCCATTACATGCCTACTCTGTTGGCTTTCATGCAGAATGCATCAGTACTTTTCTTTCTTTCTTTCTTTCTTTCTTTCTTTCTTTCTTTCTTTCTTTCTTTCTTTCTTTCTTTCTTTCTTTCTTTCTTTCTTTCTTTCTTTCTTTCTTTCTTTCTTTCTTTCTTTCTTTCTTTCTTTCTTTCTTTCTTTCTTTTTCTTTCTTTCTTTCTTCTTTCTTCTTTCTTTCTTTCTTTCTTTCTTTCTTTCTTTCTTTCTTTCTTTCTTTCTTTCTTTCTTTCTTTCTTTTCTTTTTCTTTCTTTCTTTCTTTCTTTCTTTCTTTCTTTCTTTCTTCTTTCTTTCTTTCTTTTCTTTCTTTCTTTCTTTCTTTCTTTCTTTCTTTCTTTCTTTCTTTCTTTCTTTCTCTTTCTTCTCTCTTTCTCTCTTTCTCTCTTTCTCTCTTCTTTCTCTCTTCTCTTTCTCTTTCTCTCTTTCTCTTCTCTTTCTCTCTTTCTCTCTTTCTCTCTTTCTCTCTCTTTCTTTCTCTCTTTCTCTCTTTCTCTCTTTCTCTCTTTCCTTCTTTCTCTCTTTCCTTCTCTCTGTCCTTCCTTCCTTCCTTCCTTCCTTCCTTCCCTCCCTCCCTCCCTCCCTCCCTCCTTCCCTCCTTCCCTCCTTCCTTCCTTCCTTCCTTCCTTCCTTCCTTCCTTCCTTCCTTCCTTCCTTCCTTCCTTCCTTCCATCTTTCTTTTGGACTACAACTTCTCACAGACTTATTTCAGTGCCCAGAGCGGATTCAGTTGAGCTGCCTGTGGTGTATAACCCCCAGCTCTCTGAAGGATCCTGTGACCAGAGACTATACGTCACTCCAGGATGAGGGAACATCCCCACCTCTCCTAAAGCTGTTGCTCAAATTAGCAGGGTTTTTTTTTTCTAAACATCTGTGGGTGCCAAGAGTCTAAAAATAAGCATGACTCTATGGTCTGCTGGAAGAACTCCCAGTCCCTCCTCCAAATACTGTTTAAGTATTTTACATTTAGTGGGTCACCGCAGTTACCTGCTTTTCTGGAATTTGAAAATCCATGCTCTATTCTGAAAACAAAAGGCAGAGATGACCCTGAGGGTCCTGAGAAGAAACAAGCATTTCCATGGGGATCCTAGGTGTAGTACCTGTAGTTAGAGACAGATGGGATTTAAGCCAGACTATTAAAACAGCATTATCTAATAAGAGTCTTACAGACTCTCCCTGCTCAATCTGCCAATATGCTGATTTTGATAGACTGTTTTTAAAATAAGTAATTCTCTCCAGGCATTGTTAATGTCAGTGTGTCTGTGTCCTGGCTCCATGGGGTTCTGCATGCCACAGTAAAGACCAGGCAACTGAACATGATATATTGCAAACTTCATTACTGCTGTGCCAATACTCCTCTTTTTTATTCTAATAATTTAAGTGTGCTGGAAAATGCTGTTTTGTCATAAAGTCTTAAAGGACAAAACCAGGGGGAAGTTGTAAACTTCTTTCAGAAATAAAATCAAACACCAAATGATCCATTTTTTCATGCCTGATTTTGTGTTTAAAATAAATGCATGCTTCTCCAATTGAAAGCACAAGCCCTTTTTATCTTAGTCCTCATGAAATCTGGCAAATCAGTACTGCAAATTAATGTGACCCAGTGTGAAGGCATTTAGGTATTTCCATGCAGAGTCCATTACAATAATGATTGCAAAAAAAAGAACTTAGGAAATAATTCAATCAAAGCTACTGTGGAGCCTTAATCTCAGATTCATGACTCTTAGACAAATTTTACTGATATAAGATGAAACTCTGCATTTACCTTCATATGCCTGATAAATGATAAGACAGAATCTAATTAAAACTCCCTAAAACACATACCAGTTTCTCAGTTGGGGATTTATCAGAGACATTATCAAACAAAAGGGCAGACATCCCTCTAGACATCTGAAAATTCAATGCTGACAATTAATAGCTTGACTTTTAAATTTCCAGGCTCTAACTTAAGGAAACATATTGAATGCTTAGCTTCAAAGGGCTTGAATGAATAAATAAAACTTCTCAAGCAATCAGCAAAGCAATGCATCTAGGTATTATTGGTATGACAATGATATTTGAAATTCTATGAAATAATATGGGTCACTGCATGGTCAAGCAAGAGCTTGTGAGATCTGAGTCAAGTTGCAGTTAAGGGGAGTTAAGGGCATCACAGAGAGCACAGCCCGGAGGCAGAAGGTACAGCCCAATAAGTGAAAAAAGCATATGAAAAACAACTTATATTAAAAAAAAATACCTTAACAGTAGTGAAGTAGGAGAAATCAAAGGGAAAATAAAGGTCTTAGAGTTCAAGTACAGTCAACAGAAAAAAGAAAGGAGAAGAAAGACGCACCCATAATCATAATCTCTCTTATTTTAGAACTTCTAATGAGCAACTCTCAATAGAGAGAATTAAACATTAACCTGTTCTGTACTTGAATAACACAAGAGATTAATTGTGGCGTACGACTGTGGGGTTTCAGCACTTACTGGACTGTGTGAAGAGAGGATATTGCAGTTAATGATTCCACCTAAGGTGGAATGATGGCACATTCGGCAGCTGTGGGGGTGAGTGGAAGGTGAGCACTGATACTCTGAAAGCTTTTTCAAAAAGGTGGAAAAAGATGTGAGGTTCAAAAGTAATGCAAATGGCAATACCAAAATTTAAAAATGAAATTTAAACAGGAGGTTGGATTGGGGTGAGAAGGGCGCGGGGTTGGAGTGTTTTATTTTTAATCTTATCTTTCTGGACTGGGGAAGATGAGAAGGAGTATTTGCAGAGAATTTGAAACAACAGTGCCAGCCTGTGCATTTGTCATGAAAATTTACTACACACAGAGCTCAATAAACTGATGAAAAGCATTCTATGATGCAGTTGCCTGTGAGATCCAGAGACCAGATCTGGTGACCCATATTGTCTCTTTCCATGCTGTAGTCTTAAATCTGACCTCCTCTCCTGCTGTCTTCGACTCCCCTGCATGTGCAAAATTCAGGAGCCTCAGTTCACAGGCCAGTGCATTCACATTATCTTTGGTGCTGTTCCACACGTTTTCTGCCTCACTGCATTTCACTTTTAGTTTATTGGATTTGAACAAATGTAGGCAATCAGAGGAAAATGCAATTAGAATGGAATTACAGCCAGTTGTTTTCCAAGTGATAAGAAATCTTATCTGCAGCCAGGGATAGGTGCAGACATAACCTGGCCTGGTGGGCTCAGAGCAACGTGCTGGCAGATGTGCTTAGCAGAGGGTTACACTCTCTTTCCCTCCCTCATCCATGGAAATGGCTTCAAGTTTTCCAAGGTTAATGAACTTTTTTAAGCCATTTCATGAGTCCAGGGTGAATGCACAATGCATTATCAATGTCTTAACTGAGTCAGTTTGGCAATCTAAAAACGAATATGCATGCACAATCTTCATTAGGTATATTTAGCCAGCAGCCTGGAAACCACCAGTGCTCTATGGGTTTAGTCAGGCAACTTTTTAGGAATATAGATTTTGCAGCCTCACTTTAAAAGGCATTGGTGGAATGGAGCAGCAAGAAAAATATTTCTTAGTATGCTGCTTTTCCTTACCCCTCAAATGATGGTGTCATAATGCTGGAGTAATATTGAGTAATATATGATGACAAAGGAACAGTGATCTTCCCGTACTGATAAGGCACAGGGAATATTTGTTTGCAGCCATCTGCTCTTGAACTTCTCTAACTGCACTTTTTTCACTGTATTAGTCTGAAGAAAACTATGTGCAATACAAGTGGAAAAGAGCTAAGTGCTCTGCCTTGGGTGTAAACCGATATGGAAATACTGAATATGCTCTGCTACCTGACATAAATATTGATCTAAAAATACACCACTTTCCCCCCAAACCCTCACTTTAGATCATAAATGAAGCATAAGCAGACCCTAGAAAGATTGAAGCAGAATGTCTACTGAATTTATGATTAATAAGCATGTCAAGTTTTATAACAGCATCCTTATGTGGACACAGCTAATGGCCTCAACATCGCTTCTAGAATCAAAATTGAATGGTTGAGCAGACTTAGCCTCGGGAAGGCCCACGGTGATAGGGAACCATCAGAGAAAATAGGTGTATGCATTTTTCAACCTGTCAAGTGAAAAAAATCACAGATGATGATAAGTCAAGGATATGCCCTCTCATATATGAGTTGTACAGATGTTTGTGCTGAACAAGGCTGCCTCCTAAACAAGAGGGAAAAGGTGAATGTAAGCAACAGAAAGCCGCATGATTTTCCCGTAAATTACACTCACCCAAGAGCAATAATTATTCTGAATCAGCATTTAAACAGGGAGCAAGTTATTTTGTGCTGCTCAGAGCTGTTGTAAACTGCTTACTCTGTTAAAAAGACAGGGAGAAGGAAGCACACAGGTAGGTGCAGCAAAAAAGGGGCCAAAAATTTGGACAGAGAAACACATAGCTCAAAGAACTATGTAGAATTTTTGGGAAGATTTCCCTGGGCTCTAGGAACTGAGCCAGGCTGTAGCTGCTGAGGATTAGGAAACTAAACTGGAGGACAGCCCAAGGACCTGCCAATCTGATGTTAGTTTGCCTTTCTCTGAGGCACCTGCTGCTGTCTTGCTGCTTAAGACAGAACTGAAAGGATTCTGCACCAGCCCCGTCTCATACAGAAAGACCCAAAAGCCAAACTTTTTTTTTTTTCTTTCTAATTAGCTAAACTATGTGTACAAGTATGGACATGGGTAAGATGGAAAGCACTAGATATGGCATGTTGTCTTTTAATATTGATAAATCACTGACGTACTCCTGGATCAGTCTTCTGGGAAGGACAATAATCGACTAGTTAAAGATGTTATTTGTGTCAGCCCAAACTCTCCCCAGTAAATCTCATTAAAAAATCTTAGCTATAACTATAATGCTTACATGCTTTATTAGTTTTCAAATAAATTGTTTGAATAATAAACAAAAATGCTGGAAAGGTAGAAGTCATAAATTAAGGGGAATTCTCCATTAGCAGCAGTATACAACCATAACATGTCCTTGCAGCAGTGGTATCCAGATAACTTATTGAACTATGTAGACAATCACTGAAAAGCATTGAAAGAGTGATTGTCATTTGCGTTGTCTATGTGCAGCACATAACATCTGCTGCAAAAATTATAACTGATTTTGTAAGAGATTCTGTTGCTATGTAATAAGCACAGCCCTGCACCACTGATTTGTGAGAGTATCAGCTATGATAGACTAACAGTTTTTCTTCACAGCCAGGGATTTTTTTTCTCACTTTGTTCTTATTAGGAAAGCCTGAATGATTCCCTCTGTATTTTTACCACAGGACAGAACTGGTGTCATCCGACAGTGCTACAGAGAGGAGGCAGTTTCTTCCTAACTACCTTCTGAAGGGCAGTTATACTCTCTGATTCAAGTAGCTCTATATTTCTTCCACTACTATAGATGCAGACTGCAGGATTTTTTTTTATTATTATTATTATAGCTTTTTATTAAAAAAAAAAAAAAAAAAAAAAAAGAAGAAATAGAATTAGGCAAGACACTGCAGCAATAATCTCTCAGCTCCTCCTGATGTGCTCCTTAGTGAGTCCTTCTCAGGCCACCCATGATCACAATTTCCACGGCACAGCTCAGCTGAGGCATAAGCTTTAGCAGCGCCACATTTGCGATGGCAGGGCTCCAGTTTCTGCTCTGGGCTGACCTGAAGGCAAGAGTGGCCCCTGATGAAGACTTACTTCCTCAGGCATTTAGGTAATTTGGGGGCTTCCAAAGCAAATGCTTTGTTTCAGACATGAAGAATGCAGTGAAAAAAAAAACACCAGAAAACAGTGTTATTTTGTTTTGTTATGTTTTGTCTTTTAAATAAACATAGTACTAAGTATTACCACGACCTCTGCTTATATCTCTTCATAGGTGGTCACTATCTTCATAAGGTATAGAGCAGCTCTGTATACTTCCAGTACGACTATCAAAATTCTTATGTTCTACAATTAAATAACATTTTAATGCAAACCATTGCATTTAGTTAATTTGACAACACCTGTGACTGTGTGAAGGTATTTTGTATTCTGGGGCCTTCATCAGCCAAAAATATTTTGTAAACAACAGGCCAAATTCAGAATCAATGTCAATCAACATTGTTTATTTTGGAAGTCACACCTGTTAATTCTCAGCTGGAATGTGACCCTCTGGCTTTGCATCTTAAACACTCACATGTATCTCAAAGTCAATAATGGGGGAGCTTTCTTACAGACTCTTACAGTCCCACCATTGCATCCCTTCCATAATTCTAACCCTAGAAAGAGCTCTGTCTACTGATTAATAGAAAACTATGCCTGAACAGCTAATTCCCTTTTGTTTAAACTGTCTGTTGGCCCTTTAGCAGTAAATAACTGCACAACATCCATTGAATTTGTTCAGTTGTTGTGGCAGTTAAGACAGAAATGTGTGAGTCACTACATCTTCATTGAAGAGAGATTTGCACACACTGCTGAAGTTATTAACTGTGCATGAAATAATTTATTAACTGAAAGCCCATTAGTTCCTGACAGGAGTCACAGTATAAATATTTAAAGTATTAATTCAAATACTTTTAAGGAACGTACAGATGACATGGGAGGATAGGAACCAGGCTTTGTGTATGGCTTGCCTTTGCAAGTCTTATTTGTGGGAGTTCTACTCTCTAAACCACTGAGCATCCTAGCAAAGCATAAAGGGGCCATTGAACTATTTCATCAATTATATAAGAATAGGTATTCAAATGTACCAAAACATATGTACAGTTCAGCAGTTGTGATTTTATTGATTGCCTCAAATGATGATGCAATTAAAATATGCCAATGATGTGTGTTTTCAGGAAATATTCAAACTTTGCTTGCAATCAGATTAGAAAAAGTAAGACTTGAAGCCAGTTATAATGCTGTAGCATGTCGTGAGAGCATCTTTTATTCAGAGAGATGCTGAATCTGGGATCTTTAACATCCCTTAGTGGCTTCAGGCATTGCCCACCACTGGCTGACTATGTGTCTTACTCTTCTAGCTGGACTGGGACTGTCTAAGCAGCACAGCCTTTTTGGAAAAGATAGAAAGCCATAGCATGTGGGTGCTTTGCTGTTTGCAAAACAGGTGATGATGCCATGTGGAAGCATAGAAATGAAACATTCAGCTATCTGCAAATGAAAGGTGTTAAGTGGGTGCACTCTGGCCAGAGAAGGGCATTCAGCTCCACGAGCGGTATCTGACCCGGCTTTAAATCACGTCTCGGTTACACCCATCTCTTCCTCCTCTGCCTCTGGAGATGAAGAAGGCAAAGCCAGGGCAAAGAGAGGAGCAGGTAGCGCAGAGGTTCTCTCCTGGTGGCATGGATGTTGTTGGGATCATAGTAGCTGGGAGCAGAGCCCTTGCGTGCTTGTGACCTGGAGCCTATATTTTGGAGGCAACACTCCTGGTTTATCTGTGCAAATCCTGGTTTACAAGCCTTGTATCCATGACACACTGGTGGATCCCACTCTGGTTTTAGCATATTTGCCTCTCCAGCATTTTTCCAAAGGAGTTTAGTTGGTATATGGCTACCACTACCCTGTACACTAACCCTCTCATCAAGTCACATCTACCTCTGCCCTGTGAATTCCCATCCATAAAATAGAAATTCAGGATGCTGGCTCTTCAGAGAACAGGGGGAATCATTAAAGCAGAATCATAAGTGTTTCAAACCCATTTCCGCACAGTGCCTCAGTTCTGATTCAGAAAGATCACTTTTAGAAATAAAAGGATAATTCAATCATCATTTAGTTTCTCTTCCTCTGAGACTCTCAGCCAGGAATGATTTATTGAAAATTGTCATGATAGCTATTATGTTTCAGACGTTCTTGGAAAGGCTCTTTCATAATGCGTAGCCAATTCACATGAGTATGAAAATGAACTTTATTTTAAAGACAGGTGTTTTAAAATATGTATTAGGAAAAAAAAATTAAAAATTTGAATTTAAACTGAACAGCCATTAGCTTCCCTCGATAGTATTTTCTAGTAACAATTGCTCATTAAGTATTTGCTGCCAGCAAAAGTTTTGATCTCAAGCAAAATTCTTTGGCTTTTGTTGGCTTCACTGCAGCTGCTGCTGCAAAGTCTGGCACGGGGTAATCCCAAATTCTAGGCTCAGTTATTTGCTCTTTTTTCTTTTTTCCTGTGGTAAAGTTCAAACTGACTTTAATGAGAGATTTGCTTCAGGAAGGGATGTGGAATTTATTGTTTTGTCAGTATTACACAAAATATATAAAAGTAAAACCCGTTATCTTGGCAAAGCAATTAAACCCATGAACTCTGCAAGTGTCCTACTTGTCAAATGCTAATAAGCTACTTCAGTATGGTGCCAGGAGGAACTCAGTATTGGAAATTTTGAGAGAGTAAAAGGCTCCATGAAAGTTTTTGTTTTGTTTTTCAGAGGAATGAGGCATTTAGGTGATGCAAAAGATAGATATTGTGTCCATAAATGTAGTGAAATGCTATAGCCAAAAAGTACCCATTGTACTCATGTTCATTTTCAACTTTGTGTATGAGCTGTTGCACCCACATGCACCCCTCTCCCACCCTTCTGCAACTGTCTATGAACTCTGCTTCTTACAGAAATACCATCAGGGGAACAGAGTGTGAAATAAGCCTGATACTGTCAATCTTCAAGCGCTATATGCACGAGGAGGATATCCATGCAGCCAGTGAGTTACATAAGGCAGGTGAAAAATAAACACGTAAAACTCATGCTTTATGAAATAAGTTAATACTAAACTAATTGGGAGCAGGAAAGCTCCCCTACAGACAGCCTGGCTCATCACTTTTTCCATCAGAGTAACTGCTTTGTCTGCTGAAGCATCCAGAGCTGGCCAGCGTCCCACTGGGCACCACCAGCACCAAGCCCCAGCCTACAGCAGCCGGCAGCAGGGCCTAACTAAAACCAAACCCGGGTTTTCTGATTTGCTTCGTGAAAAGTGTGAAAAATGCAAAAAAGTTACCAGTAAAGAGGAAGCTGTTGGGCTCTGCTATGCGAATACAAGCGGCGTTGATTCCATTAACACGTTCAAGTGGGTATTAGAAGGGAGTTAAAAGGTTTTGACTTGCAGTTTTACAGTGCCATCCTGTGGCTCGTTCAGATGACTGCAGAATAAAATCAGGAAAACGGGAGCTTACTGAAGATACTTTCAGATATCAATGAAACGGAACATAGGTCTTAAATTACATTAAACAGACTAACTGTAGTTTAAATGTGTTGGTTTTAATAATTAAGTTTTTGTTACAAGTATTTACTCTTTAATGTGTTTTCAGTACTTCTCTACTTTTAAAATGAATTTAGTATTTGTATTAGTATTAAAAATTTTATTAAAAACTCAAATATCCTGTAAGAACACAATCCACCATGGCACAATTTTGTCACAAATAATTTATCAGTGTCTGAAAATTAAGCTGGGGCTAAAGAAAATCTTATTAGGAAATTCTTGACCTACATGTTAGTGATATGGTTTGGGATTCAAAGCCTTTTTTTTTTTTTCCTTTAATGTCCTGTGTTTGTGGCTTCACTTTCATGCCAATGAAATGAATCTTTCATGTTGTTTGTGGCACCAGCTTACAGAGTTTATAGACTACTTGAAAATGTTAAAATATAAAGTATTCACCAAAAATCACTGTGTAAACTCTGTGTGCTGATTTGTTTGTCAATTGTCTCATTTTCACTCTTTGACAGAACAACTTTCAATCTTCTGTAGGTCCTGATATTTTATCAGAAATGCTACAGCAATAATACCTATTTTTCCTGTTCCTTGATAGTATTGATAAAAAAGCCATTAAAAAAAAAAAAAAAGAAAAAGTTTGCTTGTTTGTAGTGTGCATGTGATACAAGTCAGGTTTGGGGTTTTTTATTTTTTTCCTACTTTTACAAATGAGATAAAGTGGAAAAAAGAAAAAAGAGCAAGCAATGGCTTCATGAGCAGCTCAAGATGAGATACAAACATTATTTTCAGTCTGATGGTGCCTCTTGGCAGAGAGGTGCCCGTTCCTGGGAGCACCTGCAGTGGGATCACCTCCAGCTGTATGATAGTGGAAGGGAAAGGGAATTTGTGAAGATGGGGAAGAATTTTAGTTGCCCCTTACAGGACAGCACCTCTGCCTGCTCCCTGCAGAGGATCAGGAATGTGCAGGGAGGAATCCAGGAAAGGTAAACACAGCGCTGCAGTGTCGCTGCAGATAACCACTGACTAAAGAAAGCTTAATAACATTTTCATTTGTTTAAACACAGGCATCTCTTCATTGAAGTCAAAGACGAGGTAGAGAGCTTACCTCCTAAGCTCTCCCCTCATCAGATTAATTGGTTTTGCATCTCATTCTCCAAAATAAACCTCTAATTATCCACAGAGTTTACACAGAAACACTACCTTAGTAAATGTAGCCTGACAATCCATCTATCATGTGTATAGCATTTACGTAGACACAGTTGTCTCTTCTTGCTATGGAATTCATTTTCTAAACATTTATAGTATCTCATGAATTTTTAATGATAATTCTTTTTAAAGTGGAGCTGGTACCTCTCTAGATATTAAAATATTAGACTGCTTCTTCACTGATGACCGTTTGTTTACACAGCACAAAAGAGACAGAAAATGCTACTGTCAGGCTCAGTTGCATTTAACACTGACTTTGCACTGTAGATAGCAATGTAAGTAGAAAGTGAGTCAGAAAATAAGTTCTAGTCAGTGCAATCTAATTGATCAGTAATTAAAACAAGATTAACCCATAAACTTTATCCTTTTGCCCATATTTAGAAATAGTTAGGGCACTGGATTTCCCTATTTTCCACAACAGGCTATTCTTTCAACACAAATTAAAGACTGATTCCATAACTACCTGTAGCTAGTTTAATGTAAGTGTATTTAATTCAAAAATCATGTACTTTGAATACCACAGAGTTAATTTTAAAGATAGAATAAAAATAAATATATGTGTATCAATGGTAATGTTTGAGTAGCAGAGGATCCCTCAAAATAGCATTAGAAAGGTGAATGGCAGAGATTTCCAGACTATAATGTCCTTTTGTTAATCCACTTGTGAAAATTCAGTTGAAATACATATAAGGGTACCCATCATTTAGAATCAGGGCATGTTCATCTGCTTTTATATACAGGAAGAGTTAGTATTGGTTTTGAAACTCTGAACCACACATTAGGACACCCCTACTGTTCCTCAAATTAAGAACCTGACACGTTTTTTTGGATTACTATTTTTTAAATGGCTTCTGGTTTCAGCCTTAGGCAGGGCTAATTTCTTGAAAACTGGAAGTGATAAATTATTCAGTTTGCTAATAATGGCTTTCCAGACAGGTGTGAGGTACTTTCTTGCAATAGCAGGAATGGCAGTTAAGGTTAAAAAATAGCTCACATTATGTGCAGATTTCCTCCCACATTTATAAAGTTACATTGCCTCTTGAATTAGATTCAATGGCAAATTTCTATATATAAATCTTAAAGCTGACATCAAATTAATGTTTAAGTGTATCAATAAATGACTTCATGTTAAAACCTACAGGAGACAACTAGAGATGTTCATTGTTCCACAAGTGGGACTAAGAGGTCACATATTTAATCTCTTGTTTTTCACCTTCTACTTTCTAGAAGTCTTTTTCTTGCATTATCTCTAGATATACCAAAAAAAAGGTGATGAAACCTTGCTAATCTCACATCAAGATGCCTTCTTTTAACACACATTTTTCATAGGCAGGTGTATGTCTCTGGGAAGCAAAATCTTGGTACTTGCTGTTAAAAGCTCAACCACTGGAACAATACTGATGTCCTACAGATATTTTCCCAGCTGCATACCTAACTACACTTGAGAAGAAATCCAGACTAACTGAAACAAAGATCAGAGGGTGTGATTAACTGATTAACTCCTATTTAACAATTTTTGCAAATAAGGAATCAGAAACTAGTCACAAACTTTAATAACAAACCCACTTAAATCACAAATCAATTGTGGTTTAAAAGCATGAACTAAATAATTTTATAAATTCTCTATTCGTTCAGAACCATCTCAGATGTCAGGACCACAAATTAAATGTTGTTCAGCTTGAATATTTCTGTGAGGGCCAAGTGATATTCTTTCCCCTTCCTAATACAAATTTGGAAATGAGGGGTTTGGATCCTTGAAGTCCCTCAAATCCTTCCCACAGGTCCAAGATCAGACTGGAGATGATCAGTAAGATTTTTTCCTGCTGTTAAAATTTGTTCTTTATGTCACAGATGTCTCTCCTGAACTTACCTGCAGCTGTTCCTTTGCCTGCATGGGTTACTGGATCTTTACAGCTCTTGCATACAGTTCAATCAACATGTAAGGAAAAGTCCCATGCTCAGACTGGAAAAAGCATTATGGAAATGTAGTTGTTGACTACCAGCAGTGATAATATTGTATTCTCTGTTGTCTAGAGGTTCCATTTTTTCAACAGAATAAAAAATTAACGTGAATTCGCTGTGACTTTTTGAGGAGAATACATTCACCATAATGCAGTATCCCATCCAACCATTCCTGTTGGGCAGTAATCACAATTTCCACCCTGTGAGCCATTCACAGAAAATATGTTGAATCTTGCCTATGACACCATTCAGAGCAAATTAGTCAGTTCTACTAGGAAAACAGCAGAAATCAATCAACGGAAAACATCACCACTTATTTTGCAATGTGGAACCAGTGCAGATCTATTAACCTGTTTCCAAACCACATCACCCTTTGCAGGCATGGCTTCCTGCTACCCCATATCTCTTGCTACCTGCTTCTCTGGCTTTGCTAGGCATGGCAAGAGTTAGAAGTGTCTTCATAGTCAGATGCCTAGGCATGATCCAGGTATGTGATATATTTACCAAAATATAATGAAATAGTTCCAGATTAAATTTCAAAATAGGGGGTCTATTTCATTTCAAAATAGGGGTTTTGGGGCAACTAAGCTGCTTGCATCAGGTCTATCTGATGTTGCACGAAAACAGGGACCCCAGGATGAAGAGATCTAAGAATTATTGTCTATATTCTTATTATTATTAATATCTTATTATTAAAGCACTCTTATTACACTATTTGGCATTGTGCCTTTCGTACAGAGATTGAGAAAGGACCCTGTGCAAGAACAGCCAGCCATGGTACTTCTGTGCTCTCTTAACTCCTGGCTACATCTCCTTGGCAGAGCTTTCGGTCTCTTTGTTGCAGCCCCTGGTGCCTTCTCCCTAGCAGCCTGGCAGGAGGTGGCTGGACCTGCCTTTAGCACCAGGTTAGGTTTTGAGTGGTAATAGGAAATGGTGACTGAGTGTTCACAGTCCCTTGAGAGCCTGGAGGGAAGGGTGCTGCTAAAACTATGCGCTGTCAGTGTGAGGGACCTGGAGGTGCATGAAGGTGGGGGCATGTACCAGGCATGTGCGATAGCCCAGGTATTAAGAATTCTCTGTGTTATGGGACGTACTGTTCTGAGAGCAGAGTAAGAATTTATAGTTTCTCATTCTCTTTCTTCTCCTTCCCTTTTTTGCATCCGGACTGCCCTAGAGCTCCTGCTTCTCTCCAAAGCCAGCCCTCCTCTCTGGTGAGCACTTAAGTGTGGGCAGCTCCTGAGGTCAGTGAATCATGGAATCATGGAACAGTTTGGGTTGGAAGAGACTTTCAGAAGTCATCTAGTCCAACCCTTCAACTACAGGTTGCTCAGAGCCCTGTCCAGCCTGGCCTGGAATGTCTCCAGGGATGGAGCATCTACCACCTCTCTGGGCAACCTGGGCCAGTGTTTCACCACCCTAATTGTAAAAAATTTCTTCCTCATGTCTAGACTGAATCTCTCCTCCTTTAGTTTAAAACCATTACCCCTTGTCCTATCGCAACAGGCCCTGCTAAAAAGTCTGTCCCCATCATTTTTTTATAGGCCCCTTTAATGAAGCTTGTACTATGAAGTGGGCAAGCCCCTGAGGGACCTTCCCCCATGGGGTAGTGCACTTGGTACCTTTTCTGGCCAGGTAAAAGGCCTTAAATCCACTCACGCCTTTTCCCTTGCCCTGTGACAGTTCCTACAGTCTCCTGGAGCAGCTGTTTCCCAGCTTCCTCTGAAACAGCAGGTTTCCTTTAATCCTCATGGAAGCCTTCATCTTCTCAGAGCCAAATTATCATAGCACATATGCCAAGTCATTGCTTGAAATCACTGTCAGGAACAGCAAGAGCAAAAGTTCTGCTATTGAAGTAGAGTGTCAGGCTACCAGTCAAGGAACACCAGAAGGGACCTGGTAGTTGTGCTGGCCTACAGCTCTTGCCTTGGGCTGCACTTCCAGCCCACGAAGCTGTAGAGGTGGTGTCTCTGTTGAGAGGAAGCTGTGGGCAGGGTGTGATGTGAAGGGCCTTTTACTTTTAATTTACTCCTCTCTTTGGTCTGTCACAGCTCAGATTTATTAACCTCTGGACTTACTTTTCCAAGGGAGAAAAAGGAAGAAAAGCACTTGAAGGATTCTGGGGAACGACTGAAGAGTTATCTAAACCAGGTTTTAGTAGTGAGTGAATGTTTATTAAAGGCAGACAGGCAGTTTACTCTATTTTTTTTCCTTTGATTACAAGTGATAATTATTCCCAGAATGCTTTTTCAGAACACTTGGTAGTGCTTATGAGATAATGAGGCAGAGATGCAGAATGGGTAACAAGTGTGTGAAAAAAAGCCCAATACAAACTATCTAAAAATTAGAGATCCTTTGTTTTACAGTACAGCTATTGATAAAAACCTTATTTAGCCATTAAATGTAGTTCTGGGTGGGATTATTGTCTGGTTATATCAGTGCACCTCCTTCTGCAAACTATTCCAAATTCCCTACCCCACTACCAGCAAATGTTGTGTCAATGGTGTCCACAGTGTAGAAATGCGCCGATACTCAGCAAGGAGAAAGGATCATTGAGAATAGGATGGGCAGTAAGGTGGGATGATGGGATGTGCAAGTTATTAAATGCTCTGGATGAGGAAAAGCACAGCACTGCTGACAGCCATGAGTGCCCCTGCTGCCCTCCGGGGTCAGGAGGTGACTTCATGCTCCTGCAGAGCCTGAAGGGAACCTGCCATTAACACAATAGCTCTGCCTTAAGCACAGCAACACAGACAAAAGCTGAAAAAACATATTTGGTGTTCACTGGGACTCTACTTAGGTGCAGGATAGCAGGCCGGTTCAATTCAGGCTCTGTGTATTTGGGCTTTCTCCATTTTGAATTCTCCTAAACCTCTGTTTTTGCCAGAGGCTATGTTTTTATCCATAGGTTGTTATTCACAGATGGCTAGATTAACATACTCAGTTTGTGCTACATCATCCTATATATTAGGAATTTGCATTCCTTAGCAACTGCAACACTTCATCCTTAAGGCAATTCTAGCTCAAGAAAGTTGGTGAAAGAGAAAACAAGATTTTAAGAAGTTCCCTGTAACCACATCTCTAAGTATTTTCTGGGTATTTACAGATAACTTTTTTCTTGTCTTACCGTAGAACACTTTTTTATTTTCACTTTATTTTGGAGTGAATTTCGATTAGCACAACAAATCACGAAGTATTCAGAAATTACCCTTCTTGAAGTTTGTGCCATCTCTGTCTTTGTTTCAAGTTGGAGCAGTAGCAAGTTAATTATTTTGCAATATAAAAGCCTCTTGTGTGATTTTTAATTTGCAGTGCTATTATCTGTGTTAAGCATATATGATATAGTAGTGCTCAGTTTCAGTTTGTGCAGATGTTTTTGGGGGACTGTATAAACATGCATGAAAGCACAGTGCCCTAAAATGCTTTCATTCTTACACACGTTTCTTGGCTTGTTCAAGATCTTACCTGTACCACGGCATTCCATTTTCTCATCAGATTAGTTTGCCAAAGACTAAGAAATATCTAATCTTCAACTTATAATATCCAATGCACTCCCTCAGTGTAAATGTCCAGTGGCGTTACACTTAAGCTGAGATTGTCATCTAATGGCATAATCATTCAAAGCTCATTAGAAACCTTGATTAGGAAAGAATAATATTATTAGTTCTATGTCTTGAACCAGGGAGCATTCTGATTGCCTGGTACTTTGTAATCCCAGCAGTGAACTGTGGAAAAAGGAACAACAGAAAATAGAGTAATCCTCTTCTTCAAGAAGGTACACACTCAAACGAAATTTCAGAAGAGTCAGTTTTCTTAGAGAATCATTATAATGGACACTGAACAATGGTGATGTAGTCCTGGAGACTAATTCAATGTATATATTTCAGTTACAAGTTGTATAGAGATGTTTAGGTAAATGATAATAACTGAGTCAGATTATAAAGTCCAGATCTGGATCTCAATATACATTCTCTAGTTCTTGTGAAATATTCTGATGAGGATAAATGCATGTAATAATAACCTGGCACTTATCATTGCATAGATATAAGATAGCACTCTTCAGCTTGCTGTAATTTGAAGAAATGGTTAAACTGATTATAAAGCTGTAAACCAGCAGGATTTTATGTTGCACAGATGCTCCCTCTTTGCCTTTCCTTTGTACTTGGCTCCCAACTGGTACTTGTAATCCTGGACAGAGGATTCCTTAACCTGACCTCTATGATTTTATAACAAATGACATTTTGGCTCTTGAAATTTGTTGACTTTTCTCTCCACAGATATTTTGCTTTCCTCCCCCTTGCCTGTCCTGAAATTTAAGAAGTTCCTGGTGTGAGCAAAGGACAGATCTGTTGGAAGGGACAGTTGTGGGGTGTTATTTATTTGCAGGCTTGAAGGCCTTTGATAGGGTTTTATGGCAGATTTTTTTCGATTTTTATCTCCTTGACCTGTAGATTTTTCTTGTTTGTTTATGTTTTGAATATAAACATTGCGATGGCTTCTCAAGTATAGCTCATAACTCTGAGCTGTATGATAAGAAATAGCTTTATTTTATACAAAATTTGTAAATTACTATTCTTTTCCTGATTTTTTTTACCTGATCAATGAAAACAAATGCCAACCAGGCTGAAGTCTGAACTCCACAAAGAGCTGTCCCAATTTGAAGAACACACTGGCAGTCTAATTCTGCTCATGCAACTCATACACATTATTGTATTTTGAAATATGGTTTTAAATGCAACACCATACAGAGGAGCACAATGTTTTCCTAAAGAGTAAGCAACATGCATAGCCAGTGAGGATTCACATTTGGAAGACAGTATCATTTTACTAAAATTCCCCCACCTCGACCAACTCACTTTGGGCATACAGTTCTTTTCCCAGGAAAATGCTGTTCTTTGCTGCAACTTACTTCAAATACTCGTTAAGGAGTACTGTAGATGTGAGCTGCAACTGACAAACCTTAAACCAGGAAAGCCTAATGGAAATGGACTTTCCTGAAGTGTTAAATAAGGGTCTCTATCTTAAGGAAATTCTACAACTAGTTTGTTGTGTTTTATGCTAGTTTCAAGAGGTAATTGATCATTTAAAAGTTGCAAAGACTTCCTATGTGACAAATGTAGTCCATTTCTCAGTTTGCCAACTGAGGAGAGAATTAGTTTCATTTACAAACATGGTGCATATCAGCACTGGCATGAAGTTTCAAAGCGGAGATGAGAAATTTACAAGAAAAGCGTCAGCAGACTGATTTTTTAAAAACACCTGAAAATATCAGCCACATAGGCAAGCTGCATATTGAATTAGTTTAGCAATGTTTTCTCCCCCCACATAGTTTTACCCTGTTATTTCAAGTAACCCACCTTTCCCTTCTCTCCCTCCTTGCAAAAAGTCCCCGTTTATCGACTACAGCTTTCTGAAACTTCTTAGGCAGCGAACTCGGGCTCATCGCACCCCACGCATCCCCTGCGACGCGCGGCCGGGCTGCAAGTGTTTTTTTGGGGGGGGTTTTGCGGGGATGGACACGTGTGGTGCGGGGTGAGGGGTCCGTCAGTGTGTGAGTGTGTGACCTACCCCCGGCGGGGCGGGGCGGGCTGGGGGCGGTGGGAGAGCATATAAGGCGGGCGGGCTCGGTGGGACGGGCAGCGTCCCTTCCCGGCGGCAGTGGCGGCGATGGGCAGCGGCGGGCGGTGGCTGCTGGCTCTGCTGGCGGCGGCTTCGCTGCTCTGGGCGCCAGGGCAGGGCCAGCCCCGAGGTGAGCGCGGTGGGGCTCGCGGAGGTGCGCACTCTTTGCAATGCAATGCGTGCAGACTTAGTTTGCAGCCGCCCGCCGCGTCCTGGGGCAGGCTTTCACCCCCGCGAGGCTGGGGGAGCCTTGGCGGCGTGCCCCCAGCTCCCGCCGGGTAGTGCCAGTGGGGGGGAGCCGTGCTGTGCTGCAAGGGGAGCCCCGCGTGGGGAGGTGGGCTGGAGTCCCGCTGTGCTGCTCGCCTTCATGCCACGCTCTCTGCGTCCCCCCTCCTTAATTCCTCCTCTCTTCTCAGCTCCGCGATGTGTAGCCGCCCTCCCCCGCACTTTCCTGAAGCCCTTTCTTCTCCCTCGGCGGCGGGGACCACTCCGCCAGGCTGCCTCCGGGGCCGCCCACTCGCTTTGTGGGAACCGTGAAACGCTGTGGAGCGGCAGAAACCCGGGGGAGGTGGCGGCCCCGGCGGTACAGCCGCTGCCCCGCTCCCCGGGGCAGGGGGGCGGGCTGGCAGGCGGCCCGGGCCCCCAGCACCGCCTGCCCCATCGCGGCAGAGCCCCCGGCGGGTGACGGGGCCGGAGCCGGACAGGGGTCGCAGTCCCGGGGGTCTCGCTCACGGAGAAGGGAGAGGAGGAGGCAAAGCCGGAGGATGCCTTATGCTGGCGCTAATATAAACCAGATTAAGCTCAGTTATACGTGTGGAGAGAGGATCAAAATCACTTTCCAGGCATGAGACGGAAGTAGTATGAGGATGTAATGGAGATAATGAACGAAAATTATTCTTTCTTTTTTGCACGTGGGGCTGGCCGGTGCATTGCAGCCGGGATACTGGGACGCTCCGCGGCGAGTTCTCGCTTTCCGAGTAACTTCATCACACACATCCTCTTTGTTCAGCGTGCTCAGCACTTAACTCGTGTTTTCCTAGTGAGCCTGAAGTTGGTGAGCAGCAGCAGTTCACTCTCTCTTAGCGGGTCAACAGTAGTTGACTCTGCGGCGTGCTGGGTTATGAGGGAAAGCACCGGTAGATACCAGATGCTCCCACCTTTGGCTTCATTCAGCTCCTGGTGGCATCGACATTCCTGCCGATCCCCTCTCCCAGCACGCTAGTTCCCAGGCGCGTTAGGTCTCAATTAAAAAGCAAAAACTGAGAATGGAAAATGGTTGCAAGGCATATGTTGTGCAGATGCATGACTTAGATGTCTTTATGGTGAAGTGTGGTGCTCAAGATGGATATGGTGTGGGAGATTATCGTCTGGATGTATACACGCTGCAGTAAAAGCGAGTGTGTTTGTTAGTATCGTGTACAAAACTTCATCCTCGATGTAAGGAAAACAAAATCAAGACGAAGTAAACTGCAGAGTCCATACATTTCGGCTTGTAAATAAATACACTTCACCTTGGTTATGAAAATTCAGTCTCGGAAGCAAACGCAAAGATGCACAAAATGATGCAAAATGACTTTTCACTTTTTTTTAATAAGTTATCATCTTAGGCACGCCAAATAACCTTAATTCTCTATTAACTTGTATTTGAATATGTATGTTAGCACACAGTTTAAAAAGGTATTGATTTTCCTAAAGCTAATAAAATACTGGTGACAAGCGTCCATACCTTTTTTTTCATAAAAATTTGCAATTATCACACTACAGTCATCTGCTGCAGCTTTTGCAAATAGTTTAGTGCTGATATTCCAGTTTTTATAGAGCAGCTCACATTGTTAGAGGCATCTTGATTAAATGCATATTTTTATATCGGTGATCAAAGATACCAGTATATATAATTGCTCCTAAGCCAGCCCTCCTGGGGCTATTTAAATTCATAATTATATTTTTCTAGTTGAAAGATCAGGTCAGGAGACCATTCTTCTATTAGATTAAGTTGATAGCATTTGTTTTTTCTCAGCATGAGAGCACAGATTTTCTGAGGAAGCAGTGAGTATTGAACTCCCCTGGTGGATAACTGCCTTAGAAAAAACAGAATTCAAGATAACTGATCCTAAAACAATGTGAAGAATGCAATGCAGATTAGAATAGCCATGTTGCTTTTGCAGAAAGTAAGCAACTGAAGCTCAAACTTGTAAGCATTGTGATGATATAAAAATACAGTTTGTGGTGTGGCTGGAAAGATTTCTTGGAGCCGTTGCATTGGAGAAGTTTGGGGGAAAGGTATCTTAGCATGTCCATGGAGAGTATCTTGATAGAGCTCTCAGAATTTCTTGATTTTTCTGTTCATTCGTTCCTGCTTTTGTCCTGTCACCAGATGGGGAAACTGGAGCATACAACAGTTGCAAGGTTCTGTCAGAAAGTGCTGCAGTCTGAGAAACACAGAATAGTAAAATCACTGCACTGAACAAGTTTGAAGGTTAATGATTGGTTCTTTCAGCCTAAAGATTAATATCTACATACCTCTAAAATTCAGTTGGTATTTTAATAGCAGGTGTTCTGTTAAAAGTGTCCCCATCATGTTGAAAAGTTGAGTTTGTATTTTCAATTGAGTCTTTTGTATCCACTAATGGAGTAACTCATGAAGCATGTATCACTGGTGTCTGGATCCATATGAGAGTTATTTTACAACCTGAGGAGCAAATAGCTATTTTGGAGACTTATGCAGCAGCTTTCACCTGTTCGAAAGTATTCTTAATTATACTGAAGGTAACAATGATACAGGTCTACAAAGTATGAAAGGAAATGAATTTTTTTTAATTTTGATTTTGCACACTATTGCCTATATTTCATAAATTTGATTCTGTCACTCTCGAGTGATTTGTCTACAATTAAAAAAACTCTTGCTACTGTGAATGTGTGGTAATGGTAACTTTCAAGGCTGTAGCTGTAGACTAAATGTTTCCTCAGCTGCTTCTCACCTCAGCTTGTTTTTGTAAGCTGGTGTGCTGTAGCAGCCTCCTGCTGCATCGTTCCTGCCTGGGGTCTTGGAACAATAGTCTTTTAAGTGCTGATGCTCAGCACTCAGGAAGGTGCCTGGGGTGCTTCATCTGGGCAGAGCTGAACTTGGGTAGTTCTCATGCTTATCATCGTTTGGGTTCCAAACCTAGCTTACTTCAAGAATCTGCTTTAGTAAGTATACTTAGGCTATGACTAATAAACAAATTGTGACATTGTGGTCAGCAACCACATTTTTTACTGAAGCATAAGTGATATGGTTTGCTTGTAACTCAGATTGTTAGAGCAGTTGCCCAGGAAGTAGGAGATTTAGGTTAATCTCCTTAGTTTGAGATGGTTTGAACCCACATTTGCGATTTCTGAATAGAGTGCTGCATTACCAAGTTACTGTGACAGGTAATGCAGGAGAGGGGGAAGTATGTACGAAATCTCTTCAAAGCTCTGTTTGAAACTGAATTACTGTGCAGCCAAGAATGCAAGTTTAATGGATGCAGAAGCAGAATGGGCAAGAGAAAAAAACTGGTGGTGTAGTTGGATCTTTAGAGCAGTCAAAGATGGAAGGAGAATCAACTTGCAGGCCTTCTGTTTTATTTACTTCTGTTGCAAGCACCAATCAGGTGAATCAGGTGTCCAAATTCAGGAGCAACTCTTTTTTTTTGGGTCACTCAAGCCTGGCACCACTCAGAAGGATGACTGTCTACTCACTAAGTGGAGGAGGACTGCTGGTGGCTAATTTAGAGTGATGAATTCTGCCTTAGAGTTGATGTGCTTTAGCTGTAGATATTACATCATTTGGCAGGAAGATCAGATTTTTCGTGAAATCTGCAACGAAAATTTAAATGATAAGGGAAATGGAAGAGTTTCTATCTACGAAGTTGGTCTTTATTTTAACATATTTTATTTTAACACTTCTGCTAGCTGCCACTGGTGTGCATGTTGTTTTCTGATGAAAGAACACTAAAAAAACCTGAAGATCCCTTGAGACTTGTCAAAAATTTAGAGGCAGTGCTGATTGCAATTTGCAGTGGGAGACAGGAGACTGATCTGCTAAAAATATGATAGGAGTCTGAGGCAGAATCGCTTAATGTTGTGGTAAGCACAAATTTTTGGCAAAATTAGGCAGAATGGTTTACTTGGCTTAATTTCTCTTTTTTTTTTTTTTCTCTTGATTGGAAAACCTCAGTTACAGTGAACCTTGTGCCTTCATGTAGGTTAAGTAGCAGGGCCACAAGATACATATTAACTGTCTATGCTCTTATTAACTTGTTAGATTACGTGTTAAGTCTCATGCCTCCACACACAAAGGAGCACAGAGGAACAAGGTGGGGTGATCCCAGTAATGAACCCAGAGAAATGAGCCCCTGCCAGGACTGTCCCATGGCAGCCATCACTGTGAGTTAAGGGAGCAGTTCTCTAGAGCTCACAGGGTGTGTGTAGGGGGTGGTGGCTGTCTACAGGGGTATGGGACTCATTATGCAACACAGGGAAAGAACATTTTGGGGTTGCGCAAGCCTTGTTTTGAGATGAGTAGAGGAAGGGCCAAAAACAAGGAGAGAGAGAGGCAGGGATCAAAGTGATCTAAGAAAGAACAAGTTTGGGGGGCAGGAGGGAGAAGGGTGAGATGTTAAAGGAGGCCAGCTGGCTTTAAATTGGCTGTAGTAGGTCAGTATGCTTGTCTTTACATACGTACCTCATCAGTACATGTACTGTCTTTTTTATTATTAAACTCTGCTTGTAACTGCCAATTTTAGATGACCTGTCTGTGAAACGACCTCAGAGGCCGCACTATGTGTCCCCATGAACCTTGGGTACAATTGTGTTAAAGAGATAAGGTTCCCTAAATTCATAAGAGGCAACACATACATTTTGATACCTTCATTAAAGAGAAATAGGGCTTGATCATATTAGAAGGAATTTGTAATGTAAAAAGAGTAATATAAAGGGTAATGGATCTCAACTAGGTTCAGATTTTGCTGATCTAACTTCAGGATGGGAGAGGGGAAGAAAGAACCATGAGAAATGTCAGTTTTTCTGGTGATCTGCAAAGAGCACCTTTGACATTCTGTGGGGAAAACATTGTGCTTGGCCTTGATTAGGAAGTCCTAAATTTAAAATCTGCTTTGTGTGTTTTCCCTCACTTATTTTCAAAGAAAGTCAGCACCAACAAGCCACAGACTATTTCTTTTCTCAGAGTACAAAGTTATGTGACAGAGAAAAATCCCATTGAAGCATTCTAAGTAGACTGAAAATTAAGATTAAAAAAACCCTGTCTGTCATAAATATTTTCTCCATTCCCTGAGGGGTTAGAAAATGCATCTCTGGAAATTCAGGACTATCAGTGCGTGTTAATCAGTTGTTGGTATTTACAGCAATCTTACACAAGATCTTCAGGTGAGGTTTGCTGCCTTCTCCTATGTCTATCTCTTTCTGTCCTCCAGGCATCCCTTCCTGACCAATCAAAGGAAAAGTGTGTTGGAGAAGTTTTGCAAGATGAGATTGGTTAGGTCAGCTGCAGGAATTGTAATTTGTTAATTGGCATAAACTTTAGGCGTGCATCAGTCAAACTTCCCATTTTTATATGTTTTTAGGTACTTAAGAGGTACTCTGGATGAAGGTACTCCATGCTTTATATGTTTTGGGGTACTTAAGACAACAGAATCTGTATGTAGTGCCTGTGGGCACTAGGATATGGGTACAGCTCTCTGGGTTTGAGGTGAGTGTTTCATTTGCTTGTGGGTCAGAGCAAAAAAAGTTTATCTGTGTTAATTGTTTTTTAGTTATTTCTGCTGTTTGAGGACTTTATTTTAATGATTTGTCAATAATTCCGTGTTTTTAGTGGGGACAAAACTGCTTTTGCCCCAAGATGTAATTGTTTTACATGTATTTCTGGTATCAAAAGCTGTATACATCAAAATTTTATAGGAAAAACTAGAATATTTATTTTGTAGTTACAGTAGATATAAGTAACACTCTAAAAATTAGAAAGAAGGGTAGGACAATAAAAATACTATCAAAGTGTAAGCTTTCAATGTCCTTATTACAAAGATACATAGATGCATGTAATTTAGACTTCCCCTCCTGATATGAAGCAGCAGTTATGGTTCGTGAGAAGTTTTCCCTTGTGTTTGTAGCAGAGCAAAATAGACCTATAGGATGGTTTGGTTTTACCCCAAAACTTGATATTTTTTTTTTAAGTTTTACTGGAAAATCGCTACTGCTCTGATGGCTGAGAGGGTGTTGGAAGGGAGGGGGGTGCATGGCAGGCAGTCTCACCCACTGCCCTTCCCACAAGTGGTCCTGCCTTGCAGGAGGTGTAAAGCAGCAGCTAATGTGGGTTGATGGACTGAGTTGGTTTTGTTTCATCTTTTCTGGGCTTTTCCTACCAGGCAAGACCACGAAGATCCCACTGCTGCTTTGTGTAGGCGGAGTAGATTTCAGCCTTTAGCAATTCCTTCTGTTTTATCATCTTTAACTTGTTAGCTTTTGATGATCTTTTTTTAAACTGTCATTTAATACAGTAACAACTCTGTCAGAGATATTCCCTAACCAGTTCTTTTAGATTAAAGTTTCAGATTTGAAAGTTGTTTTGCAAGCATAATGTAATTCTTTTCTGTGAGCTCATTTATTGTGCCTTGAGATCCAGCCACCCTCTCGATTCCCGCATGGGAATAAAGGTTAAAAAGCTGTTTAAGAAGTTGTCTTCCTGAAGTGGAAACTATTTTCCCCTTGGCTCTGCCTGCATTTTTTGCTGCTGGTTTGTTCCAAAATGACCTTGAATATAGGCCTATGTCCACTGCCTCCTTTATCATATTTGTATAAGCTTTTATTTGCTGAAAGGCTGAGAGGACAGTGCAGAACGTGTATACGTGATTTGAACCGACTTCTACTGTCTTGATTTGATTATAATATTTTTCTTGTGGACCTGATGTAGCAAGAAGTTGTTTTTAACAACAAAATCCTATCTCTTTACAAACCAATGACACAAGTTATGCTAATAAACCTTCAAATTCAACTATTGAGTATAAATGCAAACTGGACCTATAGCACTGGTGCTTTTTTTTTTTGATAGTTTTGATTCAGAACTGGCATTTTGCCTTCTGTCGCAGACCTAATCTGGTCAAAGAATTCTATAAAGGTATGTTTGTGTGGGAAGGAGAGGGAAACAAACAAACAGTAACCACTGGCACTTCCAGTGCAGTTTGATTTTGCCAAATGCTTCCCTTCCAGGGAGGATGGGAGCAGGAGCCAGAGTTGTCCCTCTTTTTTGTTTCCATGGGTGCCAGCAGAAGCTTTGCAGCGATGGCACAAGATAGGGTGGCCGAGCTGGGTGCCTGTGAGGGATGCAGGCTGGAGAGCATGGCTGCACCTGGGGCTTCTTCTGCTGCTCCCTCCCCAGGGCAAAGCTGCTGCAGGGTTGGATGGAGCCTGGCCAGTCTTCTCGGGCTTCTCAGGGTTAGTCCAGGTCCATCCAGGAGTATCCAGACAGCAAGTGAATCCATGAGAGCCCAGCACCAGCAGTAGGCCTGTGCTTGAAAAATCAATTAATGGAGTTACTATGCCTTCCCACTGTTTCTGCTGTTGCTTTACTGAAGTTGAGAGAATCATCTCCTGAAGGTGCTTTGGCGCTTTTTTTTTTTTTTTAACTAATAAAACTGCAGAAGAGAGTCCACTGCTTTTTATTGTTTGGTTTTCCTTTACAGACATTTCTCATTCAAATGCAGGAATAGCTAATGTGTATTTTGTTATTCTCCATTCATATATTTTACTTGCCTTTACAGTGCTGCCTTTTGTTTGGATCTTGAGCTGTTGTAAGAAGAGAAGACAAAAAAGGCTTTTAACTGTGTGCTAATGCCTCTGATGATTAGGTTGTTTCTACTTTATTGGCTGAGAAGGGTTAGATAACAGAAGTTTGTAGTGAAGGTTCTTTGAATTGTCAGGGTCTGTGGAAACCCTGGTTTAAATTAGTCTTGTGAAATATATGCTGTTGAAATTTCTAGGATTCCTTTTATTTGCTTTAGCCTGTGGAGTCTCTAAAATGTGTACTCAATGACTTCTACTAGAAAACACCCATTATAATATGCTGAAGAGGTAAAAATTTTGATTGGAAAATGAAGGATCAAATGAACTCCACTGACTTTGAGAATTGCTGTGAGTTTACATTTATATACAGAATATTTTTCATTTATTCCTTCACTAGTTGCTAACTAATGCATTAGTGTGGTAAAGGCTCTTTTTCAGTTGCATAAGTAGTCCAATTTGCTTTTATGGGGTAATATCTCATTTACAGGATTAGGAAAAACATTTTTACAAATAGAAATCAAATCTGCCATGTATCTAGAACTGCATGATTTGTGAATAAAACTCCCTTTTAAGGGTTATTTTTTGATGCTAACAATAAATCTCACTAAAAATGATCAGCATTTTAGAAACCATACTTTTTTTTTTTTGCTGATTGAAAAAAGCGAGCTTGCTACTGAAATGGACTTCTAGAAATAAATGTGAATTTTAAGCTAAAACTTATAGGAATAAAGTCCTTCCAAGCCCTATCACAATTTATCTTCCTTGAAGTAAGTTTACAGTGTGTCTGCCAGCATCGTCCAGAACAAGTTTATCATTGCTAAAGGCACACAGCAAATACAAATACCAGAGTCAAATGACCACTCTTCACTTGTGCCAGCTTATTTCCTTGCCTGTTTGATAGTATTGTGGTGGGGGCATTTCTAATGGGAGAAATTATTCTTGAAACCACAGTGCAGGTTTCCTATGAGGCAGAGGAGGCTACTCTTCGCAAGGAATGGGAGGGAGAGATGAATGTGGCTGGGCAGGGAAGTTCAAGCTGAACTGTGTGATGACTGAAGTGGAATAGGTCTTTCCATAGTCATGACAGATGGTGTATGATCTGAAGGCAGCAATGAAGCAGTAGGTACAAATGATGACTGCCAGTGGATGGTTGTATTCAGTGTGTATCTTTGCACGGATCCGACTTTGCCACACTGATGTTCAGCTCCAGTGATACATAAGGTTGCTCAGAAACTTTTTATTGCATAATACTTACAGTTGGTTTAAGGATCTGCTGTTGCTTACTGCCACAGCTGACAGTGGTGATGGACAAATCCAAGTTTAGATATCTCTCGTAGGCTGAAAATCCTGCTGTAGTGATAGGAAAAGAGTGTAAGAAGGGGTTTCTCAGTGGTACAGTGGCAGGAGGAAGTTGGGATGTTTGCTCCGAAGAAGAAAAGCCCCTCTATATATCACATAGTAGTGACTGATAATACGGTTTCTCTAACTTGAGCAGCCCTCCTCATTTTTTCTGTTCTTAAGGACAGAGAAATACATGCTACCCACTCTGCAGCTCGCTGTAGATGAGTGCTGTATTTCCCACTGTAATCATCAAAAATGTTTGGGGTGTTTCAGGGTAGGATCCAAAATGTGCCTTGCAATTTTTTTTAGTGTTGCTGTAGCGTTGATGAATTTTAGATTAGATTACTTGACAGCTCAGTTCTGATCTTCAGGAGACTGTTAGAATTTTCTTTAAAAAATTGCCCTTTGGGCTGAAATGCATCATTCTTGTTTTTAGGCCAAAGGCAAAATACTTTCAGGACACTTGATTAAGATTCAATGTGGCTGGCTGAGTTATTGAGCATTCACAATACAGAAGAGAACTTTTTTTAAAGTTTGCAATATTGGCTGTTCCCTCCACCCCCTTTGTTTTTGTGTCCTTAAAATTATACTTTTTTGGGAATTTATCCTGTGTGACCCGAGTGCCTTTGATTTTCATGAAGGCATTCACTGTTGGAAAAAAAAAATAAGGGTTTGAAAGTAGTGAGAGTTTGAAACATAGGAAATGTGCAACAGGTGGCTTGACGTTAGTATTTTTTTTCTGAATAGTTGCAATATGTACCCTGTACATTTGTTAACCCATGTGCCTGGAGACCAGCAGATGTGAGTAAACAAAGCATGGTGATTTGCAATTTTACTTTATTGCCTAGAGTAAAATGCCCAGAATAGTAGCAGGCTATGTTTTACTTCTTGCAAAGAGCAAACACCACCTCTATAGCATGTTGAATAGTTGGTTATAACTGTAAGAAACTTACAGAGGTTGTTTATTTCCCAGTTAACCATTTAAATCAGAGATTGCAAAATCTTACAAGTAGAGATAAGGGAATGGTCAAGTTTTGTTTGTCTTCAGTGTTACATTGTTGCAAATCCTCTCAACTCCATTGAGGATGGGGGAAAAGGCTCCGTTCTACCCAGGGAGATCTGGCTGTGATAGGAGGCTGTATGTGCCCTGAAAGTGGCTTTGTGCCTGATGGAATGAAAACATTTTTCTTCTGTGTCTGAAAAAAACATGACTTTTTACAACAGGAGAGCTGGTAGTTCTGAGATGCCAAAAACTTTTCAACTTGAAATAGCTTTTATTCATTAATGGAAAAAAAATCCACTTTAAATACAAATTTAACTTCATCTAAGACAGCTGCAAAAAAAAAGTCGATTTTATATATGGCTGGCGAAGAACAAGCTTAAATTAACTAAGTGAAAAATACATCTCAGAGTTCCTTTGTAGTGCAGTTATTTTCTATAAGACTTCACTTATGATCCCAAGTTGATGCCAGCTGCCTCAAGGGGTCCTTCTTCATATTTACATAGGAAAAGAAGTAGTAACATTTTGTTTGGTTGTGATACTGAGTGACACTACAGAGGTGACTGGGACAACTAAACCTTTAAAATTCCTCTCAACCTCAGGTCTCTTAGAATTTCCAATTTATGAATATAAATTTAGAATCAGGAGAGAGCTAATGGATACTTGGCTCATAACTTCCTTTATTGTAATAAATGATTCTGTGTGAAGCCTAAAGCTGCATCCTAATGAAATTTGCATGCGTAAACAGAGACAGGATTTTCATTTACAAGAAGACTGTTGCATCAGCTTGGAATCAATTGAGGTAGTTCTAGTTAAAGGTGAGGAGGGAAAAAAAGCTATTTTAGATCCATCATCAGCAAGAACAAAAATGTTCTGTGTTGTTGATATTGGGACACATAGTAAGTGAAAAATGACTGAGGTCCCTTGTCTTTGACATGCCAGTCACACTGCCGGTACTACTGTCAGATCGATGTAAGCTAATATTGTATTTTAGGCTGCATGTAAGCAAAATTGACAAGACACTGAAATATTTAATAGCTGTGGCTTGTATTTACTTCAGATTTGAGTGAAAACTGCACCCAAGATTAAGGTGACTAGATAAGCTAGTGTTATGCTAAAAGAAAGAACAACTCCCAAACCAACAAACACAATGATGTAGCCTCTTCAACATGTGGAAGAAGCTTTGGGAGAACAAGAACGAACTAATTTAATGGTCTGGCAGGTTTGTTGTTCCTTGGCAGCTTGCCCATCTGTCAACTTTTGGCTCTTTTGCTTCAGTGTAAATGCCATGACAATTTCTAGGCAAATTCTTGAACAGGCCAACACCATACAAAAAACCCCCAATACTTGCAAAAACATGACTTGATGGGAGAAATATTGATTATACTTTGAAAATGTCTAATATATAGAGTACTCACAAATTGCCCACTTTTTTTGTCAAGTAATACTGCCTGATGCTGAAAGCTAGCATGAAAACTAGTTTTCTTCCTGATGGCCCTTAGTTTGTTCTGATTGAAAGCAGCAAGTCACTGCAAATATTGAAGGTATTAGAAATCGCTGTGATAAAACATTTTGATATGCTTGTATCCCAAATAACTCAATTTTTCTGCCTCAGATTCCTGAAATGTGTTAAGGACCAAACCATAATACTAGAAAATACATTCAGGGCTGTGATGTAAGCTGCTCAACCTATTGTATTTCCCAGTGTTTTCTATCCTCTTAAAACTTTAAGCTGATGGCTGTCAAGGGTGAAGTGCACTCCTTTGGGAAATATGGTAGCTCATTTGTAGGAATCTGGGTGGGACTGAAAATTAGTTGCTCAAAATCCTTTGGTGTTAAGAATTTACATACTGACTCACATCTTTGCATCCTTATGCTCTCTGCTGACGTGAGTGTACCTGTTGTGACTTAGTCTTTGTATGTTTTAAATCTATATGCAAGCTCCAAGCACAAAAGGGACTTGGAACATGGGACATCATAAAGTTTAGCTAATTTGTTAACACTTAGCTTCATAATCTACAGGTTATTGGTTTAGTGTTAGCATTCAGTCTAAGCTGGTATCTAACCTATCCCTGATATTAAAAACCTCAATACTTTGTGTAAGAAAACATGAGTTACTGTGTATCTATCAGAGGTGACAAGCTTCAGTTTCTTGAGCAGATATATTAATATTGTATTAATATGGCTTGGCCTTTTTTTTCCTAAACATTTAATTTGGAACTCTGGGTTTCTTTGTTACAGACTTTTTCCAGTGAGTTTGACAATTCTGTGATTGTAACTCTCTATACTTCTAATACCTCATATTGGGAAAGTTAGCATCTTGCAATTAAAAGTTCATTGAGATGTAATGCTTTCTTCTCTGTACCAATTTTCCATTGCCTTTTATGTCTAACATGCTGCTTCTTACACTTAAAAATTTAAAATTTTTGTTAAGTGTTTAGGTTGTCTGACCTTTTTTGGAAAAAAAACATTATGCTATGTTAGAATTCTTTGCTGCTTTCTGGCCATCGACCTCGCTGAATGCTGGTGTTTGAGAATTTTAAAGAAAATGTGCAAGTTACGCCATACTCTTGCTCTTTAACCCTCACAAGCTACATGGAGGAAACTAGCACAGGATAAATAGTACAGCTGGTGTTCATTCTTGTGAGCAGACTTTTGCCTCCTGTGTTTGCAGTCTGAATTTGACAGAATGCCATTTTATCTGTTTGCAGTGTTATATGTCTTTCCAATACATTTCTGAGCACCGAATGCTCATTAGCACATCGTCTAGCTCAAGACAGACCACAGTAAGTAAATGCCTGTTGCTGCAGTACACTGTCTACATTATGGCTCTCATTAATGCTGAGTGCCTACAAGCAGCAGCAGAAAATGTTTGACAGAGAAGCCCTTTGCCTTTTGGATAGAGGAAGTGGCAAGGTGTGGTCTTTTGTAGCTTGTTTGTGCACTAACAGCTTGCAGTGCTCAAGCAGAATGTTTTTGGTCACATTAACCACTGCAGAAGATTGTTTTAATTGTTGTTCTTCTTGTGAGTCAGTTGGATTGCTTAAGTGTGGTTTGCAAAAACTTGACAAAATCAGAGCTGTAAAATAATCAGCAGATTGTTCTGTAAGCAAGTGTTTATGAGCATTCACTGAATGTCTGCAAAGTAATCTGGTTTACAGATAAGCTGAGCTCATCCCAGGGCCTGATGTGGCGTATACTTCTCTTTCATGACTGACCAGGCTACAGTACAACAGAAGAGGATATTTTATTTACATTTGCATGCAATGCAAACCAAACTGTAGTGCCTTGAAAAGAAAGCCAAACTTATTCTTAGGTGTGTTAACAAAACTGTCAAGAATTTAAGAAATTATTCTACTTCAGTTGGTGCTGATGAGGTCTGAGGAGCTGTGCCGTTGGAGAGATGCAGGCTGCCAAGAATTCAGAAGGATAAGAGGTTTAGAAAATTGACTGTGGAAAGGTTGAAAAGGTTGTTTACTTAGTCTGGAAAAAAGAAAAGCATGTATGATAGCAGCCTTTCAGGTAATCAAAAGCTGCAATCAAGATAATGAATGCAGCAAAGAGGGCTGAAAATTTGTAACTTTTAAAGTGATAAAGCACCAGAGTAGACTTGTCAGGGATCTTGAGGAATATCCCTCATTGGAAGCACTGGAGAACAGACAAACTTACTGCATACATTCTTATATTGAAAACTGATTTAATTAAATAAATTTCATCTTCCCCAGCCAGTATTTCTCATTGACGTATTAATTTTGCTCTACAGTATGAGAAGAAATAGAAATGGGTTTTAGGAGAAGATAGTTATCTGTCATGATAATGAAGTTTCATTTTAATCTGAAATAGTTTAATCTAAACATTGCAAATTGAAGTTTGCAGAGGTTCGACTAATAAAAGCATACTCCTTATTTAGCTCCTGTTAAGTTTTGTGTTGTGCTTGCAGAAATTCTCCTCTATATGGGGCTACAGAAAAATGAGTGGTCACTTTTGAAAATGATTTCTACCTAGTTCCTTGCTACTGAAGCCTGTTGTGTAAGTTGTAGTGAAGCTTTCAGCTTTTCAAACAGGTTGATGCTGCAGCTAATGCATATTGTTAGGCAACATCTCCACAAAATGGTTTATAAGACAGGTTGCGTGTTGTACCCCAGATTTCTTGCTGACTCTCAGAACAGGGAATTAGTGCCTTAATTCCTGCAGTTGGAGGTTAGCAATTTCAGGTCATTTATTTTAGGGAAATCAGCCTGGATTTTCATTGTGATTACAGGATAGGATTCTGATGAAAGTGTATAGAAAAGGTTAAGCTAGAGACATTCACTGGTAAAATATAATGAGGATAAATCTATTGAGCAGGCAAGGAATCTGAACCCAAGCCCGATAGTTCCAGGGCTTTTATTTAGTAAACTCATTTAATCCAAAACTTGAATAAAACAGAACAACTAAACCAAATCTGTGCTATTGAGAACTGCCTGAGAATGTTATAAAGAATGTGACCTCAACTTCTGCAGTGTAATACTATTACATATTTTATACAATCTAATACTCTGTGACATTTTATTACATTTTGTCCTTAGCTCTTGTTTTTTTTCCTGAAGTGCATCAAACTATTCTGAACAGCTGTTACTGTGTCCTCTGTAAATGTTTTCAGTAAATTGAGAATCTATTGCTGGTAATCAAACTTCAGCATTGCCTGCTTGTTATGAACCACTGATTGCTTTAACATTTTTAAAAACGCTAACTTGCAAATGAGATTAGACCCTTTCAAGTATTTCTGTGTTCTGAGAAATGACACAACAAAAAGCTCATTGTTACCACACACATGAACTCTCTACATTTTTTAAGTCACATCTACTTTGTTCACTTGCAAATTCCTGCTTTATTACCCTCAGCACAAAGAAGCCAAAATATTTGGGGGAAAATCAGGCTGTTGCTTTTCTGAATGCCTCAGCGGAGTTGCTCACTGAAGTCTAACTGGGAGTCCTCCTTGTGTATGCTGATGAACAATTCAGAAAACATTGTCATCTCTGGACTCAGCTCTTGGCTTGCTTCACAAAATGTTTTGTCTTCATTTCCCATCAGTTTCTGTCTTCTGATTTCATTAAAAAAAAAAATAAATCCCAAACACCTCCTTAATTCATTCAGCTGTCAGGGGATATCAGACTGAGATTGGTGAATCTGAATTCAGTGACCTGTTTGAGAGGGAAATCAAAGGGAATTCAGAGGGAAACTGTCTTGAAAGTGGCCTCCTCACTGTGGTGATCAGGATACCAAAAACTATTATCATCTTTATTGTGCTTGTTGAACATACTTGCTGGCATAGCGAAGCCTATGTAAAGCAGAATTCTCATATGTATTCTTGTGTTTGTAAAAGGAATTAATTTAATCAGCTTTGCCTCTGCCAGGAAGATTGTTATTCTGAAGAGTGTTTCCCCTTTCTCCACATGCCATCTATAAAAAGTGAAGAGGGACAGTTTCACCTTGCCTGCCAGTCACATTGTGAGAATCCATGCAGTCAAACATGGTAAAAAAACAGAGAATGCATGGATCTTGCTGAAGTTCACAAAGCCACTTTTCCTCCACCTGAAACAAAACAGTTATGAGAGACTATTAATTTCCTGACTTAAAGAAATGATTAATTGGGAATGGAATTAGGGCTTCATTCAGATCTCATGGTACAGAATATAGCTGGGAGTCCTAGAATGAGAATACTTTAAAAAAAAAATACTTTATGAAGATAAATGAGGTAAAATATATGTCTAAAAAGCCTTTGATAAATAACAAAGAAGGATCACACCTGCACGTGGTTTCCATGTTTCCATTAGTGATGTGTTATGTGCTGTGGTCTGCACATTTAGAGTAAGTTTAATGTCATCAGAGTGCACCAATGCTTCTGTATGTGGGAAGGTGATCTGAGTTAGATGAAATGTTGAACAATCCAGGATGTCTCAGATGCACTGTGCAAATACTATGGAGTTGCTGCTTATGTGCAGTGAATCAGGTGTATCCAGAATGTATCAACAGATGTGCATTTGTTACAGTAAAGCTCCCAAATATGCATCCAGTTGGAGTTGCCAGAACTCCAGAAATGTCCCAGATCCTTAAAGTTCTTCTTAGAGGAAGCTTCAGGGTTGCTTGGTAGGCTATACCTATAACAAAATTGATTAGCTTAAAAAAGAATCCCTTATAAAACCACAAAGAATTAAATTGAGTCTCCAGGAAAGATGGTGGCACTTATCTTTACCAACAAGGAGCTTGTGAGAACTTCTCTGGAGCCTGGATTCATGTAGAATAATTCCTGAAGAAGTGTAGGCCATATGATCAGGCATAACCTTCACAACAGAGGAATAGCTCTCCTGGTTACGAACATCTTTTGCTGATGCAATGATGTATCTCAGTCCATGACAACTTTGTGTGAACTGTCAGCGCTTTGGATCTGCCTCAACAAGCTGCATGTTACAACTGTCCTTGTTCATTCTGAAAGATTAGAGTCAATAGGTGTATTGAAGCACATAAACCAGAAGTTTACTACCTCATCTGCCTAAAAACTCGTCTGTCTTCCCTGTCGTACTGCATGTTGGCCACCTCTTCAGCCATTGTTCAAATACGTTACAACTGACTTAATAATGAACAAGTCTTCTGCTTGACTTTTGGTGAAATATTAATGCCATGCATACAATAAAGCCATCTAACCTTTGGTTTCTTTCATCTTGTTATTTTCTTTAAGAACCAGACATTGTAGAGTGTGAATGGGGCAAACTCTGCCATATCCACTTTGCAGATCAACTTGTTAGGGATTTGATTCCCTCTGGTTTCTTTGAGCTTGGGGATTTCCCTGTAGGAAAGGTCTGAATGTCTGAACAATACCACTCAGGTTTTCAGTTTCCCTGTAGTGAGTTTTAATTGTGCATCTGGCTAAAACCAAGTCCTTCCAAATGAAAGCAACTTGCGTGAACCTCTGATGAAAACATGGTGCTCTGCTTTTGTGCTGAGCTGTAGTGAACCGACTGTTATTCTTTTCCAAGGTCAATTTAGCATCTGTACACTACTCATTTTCTGGCATTGGGTGGTGTGTGAATCTCTGGTTTGGGGCAAATGGGCAGCTGAGTAGCTGGAAAAAATCAAGGAGTTTGCCTTCCTGTGGAAAGACCTACTTCTATCTGCTGGCCAGCAGTTACAAAAAGATAAGTTTAATTTAAAAATTCTTCTAGCTTTTCTCAGGACCACTACAATCTCTTGCAAAATGCTGAATAGTAATTACCAGGGATGGGCTTGATGGTGGAAAGATGAAGTAACAAGTACTTTTGTGCAAAGCTGGCTGCATGGTATTTTAACAAATGGAATATAGTCAATCAACCCAGATTTGCCAGCTGAGAAGTCTACTACTGAACTCTCTACAGATCCATGTGTATCAGTTGTCGTCCATATGGAGATCTCTCAAGACTCATTCAAAGCCTCTTTGCTACAATAGCCTAATGTGATAATGGAGCCTGACAGTTCGGCAGTGAAAACAGTGAGGATTTTCCAGTGAGGATTTTCTATGTAGCACTTGTCTTCCTTTCTAGTGGAAAGACGTGTGATAAATCTAATTCAATCATTTCTGCTGGACTTGAAATAGCAAACTACAAAAGTTACATGTGCCATAAGTTTGTCTGTTATGGCCACTTGGATTTTATAGCAGGATGTGATGATAGTAATCTATGTACATGGCTCATTTAAGTGATTCTGTGTTGCTCATTTGTATCATACCTACCTCTTCTTAAGAGAGGTAAAAATATAATTTATCAGATTTTATTTTTGTCCTTGGTGTATTGTGGTGTTTTTGTTGTGTGTTTTTGTTTGTTTGTTTTGTGTTTCTTTTTTGTTTTGTTTTTGTTGCCATTGGTTTTTTTTGTTTGTGTGGGTTTTTTTTTTTTTTGGTCAAAGGAATGTCTTAGAGCTCTTGAATACACAATTTTGAATACTCAGCTTTTTTAAAGAAAAGATTTTGCTTAAGAACATGCTGAATGACTGAAGAGGAGCAATGTTCTATAAAGATGCAACTCATTAAAATTGCCTCTATTTTGTTTATCACAGGTACTTAGTGTTTCTTATTAAAGCTGCTCCTACACTAATCCCAGTCTTCACTGAAATCAGTGACCGCACCTCTGCAGATTTACCATAAAATCTGATTGCATTAAAGAGAATCGGAGGTGAATGTAGTCAGGTAGGATTGGAAGAGATGCAGTACCTTGCAGGATGAAGCTAACAAGCTCTTTTTTTATTTGAATCTGGGGCAAAACTCCAGTGCAACTCAGTTAAACTGAAATGTTCTTTCTTATCTCGATGGGATCCAGAAAACTCATCATGAGACCTTAATGTTACCATACCTGTTATTCATTTCATTATCAATCAGTGAATTTATTAGAAGTCATTGAGATGCTTGATGATGAGCAGACAAAAGGGCTGAGCCAGGGAGAATGCTGTGGTGACTTGAGCTTGGGGTTTTGGAATGCAGCTTGGCCAGTACAGTGCTTGCCATCAGCTCTTTTCCTTCAGAGCTTCGCTATTCCTTTGGCACAAGTCCATTGCCTGGAGGTTACTATAGGCAAATTAATGTCACTGTAACAAATGATCCTGGAAAGAAATGGTAAGGGCTACTGTGTAACATGAGTGGAGGTAATGAATGACCTGGGAAGTAATGGATAGCTCTGGAAGACTGGATGGTAGACACCTATGAGAACAGAAGTAAATACTGATTACAGAAGGTTTTATATGACTGGAGGTAATATAAAATAAGGTCAACTGTTGAGCTTTCTTACCCAATAGGAAAATGGAGGGCAGCATTTCTGCTTTGCCTTCAACTTAAAGTCTGGAGCAATACTCCATTCATACTGCATAAGGTGAGAGCAGGCTGTGTGGAAAGCATGTTAATGCAGAAGAGCCTTGTCAAAGTGGTCAATGGGATGTCTTCAGCATCATCATCTGCATCGGATTTAGTTATAATGAAAACAAGACATCTGACCTAGTCTGGATTTAACTTAAATGAAGTCATTATTCAGAAAAATAAAAAGCTTCATCTCCCTCCTGTTAAGTTTTGAGTATCGCACAATTGAAAACACACTGTTTGTTATTCATACTGTGGTGCAGAGGTGTAGGATTTAGCCACATTTTCAATAGCTGAAGTCAACGTTTAACTAGCACTGAAACTTTTCTTGAGGCTTTTCAGGGTAATGCAATTACTGGGCAGACAAAGACACTTTAAATTAAAGGAATATTGAATTTTGCCTGGTTGAGATGAACAGCTAAGAAAAACAAAGCATTAAAATTACACTTTTTTATGATTTCTGTTATAGATTAACAAAGTAAAAGAATCCACACGGTTTTACTAGTGGAAAAGTCATATATTTCCACAAAAATGCCTGTGTGTTTGTTTTTTTTTTTTATATTCAGAATTCATTATAATAGAAGAAAAATATTAAAAACCCTCTCAGATATGTGATTTTAATACCTCACTATTGCAACAGCAACACTTGTTGCAGCACTGTTAATATGCCATAGCAAGGTTCTAGCTTTTATTTCAGCCCATTGTGTTTAATCTCTAAAGACAGGATTCTTTTTTGCAAAATGGTTTCTCTTTTTGAGAGTTGCTTCTGAGTTAGAAATAGAGTACCTCTGTTTTACCGTAACCCAAGGGAATGGCAGGAAGATGTACCGTAGAGTTTTAGGTTGGACATTAGGAAAGGGTTCTTTACCCAGAGGGTGGTGGAGCACTGGAACAGACTCCCCAGGGAGGTGTCATGGCCCCAAGTCTGACAGTGTTCAAGAAGAGACTGGACAACACCCTCAGACACATCGTATGAACTGGGGTTGTCCTGTGCAGGGGCAGGAGATGGACTTGATGATCCTTGTGCGTCTCTTCTAACTCAGGACATTCTATGATTGTATGAATTGCTGAAGAAATAAAATCTTTGCAGCTCAGGAGGGAAGGCTGGAAACTGATAACAACGTGCTGAGAAGCTGTGCTTAACTTCTTTCTGTCACATGCAGTATTCTTCAAATTTTCTTTGTAGCCATCAAGCCAAAGTAAAAATTCCTTTTAGAACGTACTAAGGATTCCCAGTCCAGTAGCAGTAATCTTGAAATGCTTGCTTTGTTGTTTCATTATTCTAGTGCACAAGAGCAACACCATTTGAAAGTTCAGTGGAGTAGTTGTGTGAACATTAATGAGTGGGAAGCAAAACATCCCTTAGACTTTACACAGGTTGTAGAAAAGCCTGGAGCAAAGGTCTAAAGTGCAGTCTCCAAAATACCTGGAGCATGTTGTTGAAGGTGGCATGGCTGCCGTGGAAAACTCTGATTAAATGCCATTTTCCACATCAGCGGGTGTGCGCTGTACAGTTCCTCCTGGATTCTGGCAGCAGGCCAGTTGTCCTCCTGGTTTTGATCAATTCACAATGTGAAGAGAAGGTTTAGTAGCTGGAAGGGTTATTTTACTAGCTCACGTGTTCCTCAGCAATAAAGCACCCAAAGGTGGAGTGAAATAACAAGGTTGTAGCTATAGCTGGAGACCATTTCTGTTATGGCATCGCTGAGGCAGGGGCTGTGGGTGCTGGGGGGCTGAAATGGGGTCCTGGGCCGTGGGCAGGGTGGAGGAACCCGAGGCAGTGGGCAGGGATGGACAGGGCTGCGTTGTCTCGGGGCTGTGACAATTGTGTGCTGATGTCAGTATGGTAGGAAAACCTTTTCACTAAATAAATTGGTTTTGCTGTATTTTTGTGTATCTCTGACTAGGCTGGAAGCTTGTCATTAAACTCTGTATGTTCAGAGGCTTTCCTCATACATGTCTCTATTTTGCTTGCCTTACAATGTGTCTAATAATTGTTACTTCATTCAAGGCCTATTCCCTGCCATTTTGAACCTGGCCAGCAACTCTCACATCTCCACGAACGCCACCTGTGGGGAGAAGGGACCAGAGATGTTCTGCAAACTGGTGGAGCACGTCCCAGGACGGCCCCTGCGCAATGCACAGTGCCGGGTCTGTGACCAGCACAGTGCCAATCCCAAAGGCAAGTGTCATCTGCTTTTGGTTTAGTTTCATTGTGTGTGTCATTCTTTTTGACCTTTCTCTATGAATACAGGGTGCTTTGGGGTCAAATACCTCTTACTGTTAGTCTCTCTACTACATGAGTGAAACTAACTTTGAGCAAAGGGTTGACAGAAAGTGTGGGCACCATAAATCACTGTTAAGCACCATGGAGTCCGATGACAGCCTTTTTGTATGGGGGCAGATTTCAGCTTTTACTTTATGACAAGAAGAATTGTGCTCAGTGTGAAATAAATGTGCTGGGTCAGAGAAAATGCAGTGAGATATATTTTCAAGAGATTTTGAATTTTTTTGCTTTAAAACAGAGCAGCACCCTATTTCCAGTGCAATCGATGGTACTAATAACTGGTGGCAAAGTCCCAGCATTCAGAATGGGAGGCAATACCACTGGGTCACCATCACCTTGGATTTAAGGCAGGTAAGTAATGTTTAGGTGAGTGCCATTTATTGTATGTAAGATAGAAGACAATGCAATTAATGGCAGTTCTTCTGTGTGTGTAGATGGTGGGATATTTAGCGGTTTGCCATTTAGTAGCACAGAGTTAAAACATGAAAAGTTTAAAGCTAATATGACTTTAAACAAATGTGGTTTTCAATTGTTCTAGAATATCTTGGAGATTTCATTCCTGTCAGACTGGCGTGGAAGTGACTAAGTTTGTAAGCAAATATGTGGCAGGCTACTGTGTTTTATTCATGGCACAGTAACAGTTGCATATGTGTGGATGAGAGTATTTACAGTCATTCCTTCTATTTTGGTAACCTTTCTTTGCCTGACCCTGCTGTCTTTTTCCCAGCAGTCCTCTGATATTTTGCTCCACCTTGGATTTCATGCAGGTTACTTGAAGTCTGGGTTATCAGAGACTTATTTTCAAGCAGAAAACAGTGTTTCAGGGTATTGTCATAAGTGCAGATTTTACATGTGAGGATTCATCTGTTTTTGTTTGTCTATAACTATCAGCCTGTCACCAGATGATTGCACAGTTTCTTAGTAAAAGAGTAACTGATTTGGAGTAGGACATGATAGAAACATTTGACATTTACTGTAAGAAAACAAGAGCACAATATACTTTAAAATATGAACTCTTTTGATCCATAGGAGGGGAGAAAGCTAAGTGACTAGAGGATTGTTGTATTCACATCAATTATCTCACAGCTGATCTCATGTTAAACTCTTCTGTTTTAATTTCTCAGTATTTTTGCATATTTTCATTAAACATGTGAACATGTTAATGCAATGTAATGATCAGATTTCAGTGTAAAGTGTCAGAAAGTTAAATTGCATCATCTCCAGAACCCTGGAAACACAGACTTTTCTCAGTTGAGGCATATACTTCAGGACTAGAAAGAAAAACACATGTAAAATGAGACAAAGTTAGTGTTGCTGAAAGAAAAGTTGATTTGCCACTTTCTGTGCTTCTCTTCTGACTGATTCTGGTCACCATCTTGTTGGAAGGAGCACTGATAAGAAATGTTCTATATTATATCTTCTGTGAACATTTGCTGTCAGTTGTTCTGAAGAGCTAGGGATTATATCACTGCAACAGTGATTTTTTGACTCTGGGGAAGCTGGAACTCTCTGGGCAGATGATGATTTTTGTTTTGACACTTTATGGTAAAGCTTGGAGGGATTCATCATCGTTAGTCAGGTGGCTTCTAAACTGTACAGAGCATTTGCTAATTTGTCTGTTAACCATGGAAGAATCAGAAGTCTCCTACCCTGCTCCAAGAAAGGACAAAATAATTTCTGAGGAAAATGTGTTTTTCTTGGCTTTTTGTTGTTGTTTTGCTTTGAACAGATCTACGTGTTGGGCTATCTGTTTCAAAATCATAGCTCAACAATCCATTATTAATATGAGGCTTCTTCCAAACTCTGGAAGCTTTGTTACTAAGAAACGCGTACTTGGGGTGTACAGTTGATAACAAGCTTTTCCAAGATCTCTAGATCCTGCTTGAAAGTTATTTTAAAGATTAAAACAGAAGGTTTAACTTTGATGTTTTAAATTGAAGCATAGTTTAAACAACTGTCTAGTTTGCTCTTTAATTAGAAAGCAGAACTGTTAGGAAAATAATCACAGGGTATCTTTTGCCAGTGACAGGAGGTTTGGATTGATTGGACTTTATTGTTGTTTGAGGAGTTGGCTTTTTGTTTGGTTTGTAAATGGACAAACAGGAAGAAAAAATGAAGGAGGAGAGAATGCCTTAGTTTTTATCCTCCTAGGACATTTTTGCTTTGGAAACAGACCAGCTGAGCTGCCCTCTAAATCTTTTCTTCTCTAGCCTTAGTGTTGTTGATGTTTCACCAAATACATATATTTCCTCTCCTGACACACGCTCAGTTTAACTAATTTGATATGAAAAGTTTCCCCCAAGGGGCCTTTCTTCTGTGTTCTCCTTAGAGAGTTTGAGAGAGAGAGAAAGAGAGAGAGAAGGCATCTAGGGTTATGCAAACTGAATGTAAATTACTGCTCTGTGAGAAAGGATTTGGTTAATGGAAATCGCTTGAAGTCAATAAATTATTAGAGCCAACTTGATGTGCTTACTTTGAGCGAGTCAGCACAAGTAAAGAGTAACAAAAGAAAAGTATATGAAGAACCTTATTGATTTTAGTAACTGTTTATTTCAGGAATTTGCTTAAGAATGAGTTAAAATACTCTTCTAGGACCTTTAAAAGTGTTCTTCAAAGTCAGTACCTGTAACTATATGTGTTGCAGCAAATCTTTACCATAGGTACTTTTTATTATGTTTCAAGCTGTGTACATTAAATATGTCAAGTAGTGTATTAAAGTAAATATGTCCTCTAACTTTCCCTGACAACCTTTTGTGATGTGAAGAATGACCATCTGGGCATTTTTTTTTTTTTTTTGAGTAAATACTGAAGTTCTAGCAGTAAGAGGAATGAATTGTTTCTTGGGATTGTTACCAATGTACATTTTAGAGATATAATCCAGCAGTTGGATTGGTGAGGACTGGAACACAGCTGGCAAATATGGGGAATATTCCCTTAGCTGGTGAAAACTGACTCCACTCCAATTTACCCTAGGTGAAGTTCTGGATAAAATCTGTGTCCTGTATTTGGCTGTATTCGTAGCTTGGCTCAAAAGTCAGAGGGAGCAGAGCATATTCTTCCAGCTAATATTCTGCCCTGCACTTAGTTTATTTAGTCTAAACCAGATGGATTGAAGAGCAGTTGCATGGAATCTTATTAAGAGGGCTGGCTAGTAAAATCAGTATTGAAATTGCATTTTGTAAGGGTAGCCAGTGGGTGTGTCATGATTTTTTTAGCTTACATGCTAGGTACGTGTATTCTGTTATGCCTGTCAGTCTTTCCAGGACCCAGATGTATGATAGTCTTTCTTTTCCACTTCCCGCTGCCTTTTCCATTAAATGTGTGACAAAGATCCAGAACTAGGGAAAGAGTAGTTTAGCAATGAGGTATAGTATTGATGTACAAGATACCAAAATTTGATTTATGACCTTGCACTTCCTACACTGGCAATTCTATAGAAACAGAATGCACAGCAGGAGTTCTAGATAAAAATATCATTTTGCCTGAATTTGTCTCCTCTGGACAGCTGCTTTGTGAAATTATAGTGAATTATAATAAATGCTGAATATTATAAATGTCAGCAGTGTGCTTGGACCAACTGTAAAATATTTATCTGCCACACCATTAAATTAAGACTATGTTCCTCAGTTTTATTACCATGCTTCAGACTTTAAAGGTATTTAAGGGTGCTTCATATTAGGTGTAGCAGAAAGGCACAATGTATGACAAAGTTCTTGAATTGTAAAGCAAGACCTTAGAGAGTTGAGAAAACACTTCTGATTAAGTTGTAGCTCATTAATATTTTGTGAGTACCGGATTACCACTCAGAGTAATTTGTAGTTTCTGCTATTAAAGAAGTAAAAAATAATCTAAATATTATAATATAATTTGTACAGAGCTTTTGTCTTGAAATCAACAGGCAAGAAGAGATTTCTGTAAGGAAAAATGTCTTGCTGATGTAGAGGGATACTATTCTTTTGACTTCACTGGACCAGTGCTAATTTATTGTATGTGACAAACTTCTTTAAAAGCCTTTCATGGCTCTGTAAAACTTGTGATGCAAGATTCAGAGTGCTCGTCACTGCTTTCTTACAATACACTTCTTGAGTAAAATGAATTTTTCTTCTATTCCGAAACAATGGTCACACACAATGAATCAAAATTTTAGAGAAAAGATAATTCAGGGAACTAGAAATTCTACTGGGTTTAGTTTATTTTTGACTTCTAACATCACAGGTTCCTCAGAGGAAAATGTTGCAAGCAATTGGTAGGCCTCACAGTCTCTCTTACCTTTAAAAGTCAATTCTGTGAACAATATAAGCTGATACTCAGAATATCCCTTCATGTAGTCTTCTACTCAGTTTGCACAGATTAATTTTAGGCTTTTTGGACATAAAAATGAAATCTGAGAAAAAGAGGCTTTTCTGTTAACCGGGTTTATATGTGTTGGCAACACTGAACAGAATGAATTTTCCAGTTTCGCTTAAAATGTGGAGTAATGTTAGTTGTAGTAAACATTTTCAACTCAGTACTTGTCGTGCTATTTTGAAAAGCATATTTAGCTGTTCTTTCAATTCCTTTTCTGCAGTCATCCTGAAGGAAAGATTTAGCTGAATTTATAAAACCAGGAGGACCCAGTCTGCCAAGAGTCTTGCATTCCTCCAGGCTTATTCATTTTGCAGTCTTCTGCATTATACAGTTTACATTATGCCCATGTGATTTCAGTAAGGGATGCAACAGGACACCGAAAGTGATCTTGAGGTCCTAAAATCATATCCTCCTTTCAGCTTTTTTCAAGGTTAGGTAGAGTTTAGATTTGAATTGGGGTGCAGATTTGAAGTAGCAGTTGGTACCCCAGTTTTTACTAGGTTAAACCTTTCTGAAATTTAGGAAAAAAGTGTTGTCTCCCCTTTCTCTTTAACTTTTCACTTTTGAAGCCTGGGGCTCAAATAATCATAGATATGAAAATACGGAGTCTTCCCTTATCATTACTTCCTTTTGTGCAAATTGAAAAGTATAACTGGGAGTTTTAATCTGAAAAGACTACTAGAACTGTGCTTTCCAGAGCATGTATCTGTGTGAACTGTGGAGCGCTGACCATGCTCCTTGTAAATGGGGACTTGTGGCTAGCGTCTGCTATGGGGCCACTGATAGCTGAGTTTACAGTCTTGAGCCAAAAAAAAGGGCAAAATTTCCTGATGAACTGAGAGAAGGGTTCATTTATAAATCTGTTTCAAGAATAATGTACTTGGTGTTGCTGGATCTGCATTCAGGGAAACAAGGCCATCAGAAAGGCTAAATAAGGCACAAGTGCCTTGTTACCTTGGCATTGCTGATACAAAGAAGAGGTTCTTCAGTACAAGTTTATTTGGCTGGTCTTTACAGTTGAGACCGAAATGCCTGTAAAATGACACTTTTAATCTATGGCTGCTTGGGAATTACTGACTTGCTTTGGCTTGTCCTTTTTACCCTTGTAGCTCAATAAGGAAATGAGTTCTGGGAAAGCTATACAGTCAAACTAAAGTGCACAAATCATTAGCTCTTGCCACACAGCTCAAGTTTATCACGTGGCTGGTTGGTGGACACTGAATGGATATGGAAAGTGTTAAGAAACTGCCTTCGGTCATGTTCAAGCCTGAAGAATTTATATAAAGAAAAATGTGCAAAGAAGTGCTCTGAGGATATGGAAAATCAGCTTGTGTTACATGGAATTCCTAGTTCTGATCGATTTTTGAGTTGCAGAGGCTGTGAGGTCTGCAAAGCCACTATGTGCTGATGTTCCTTAAAACATCTTAATCTGCAAACACTGGGAACACCTTAATTCCTTCCTCCAGCTTCATTCCCTTGCTTGGGATTGTAATCCTTGAGGATATAACTCCTACTGATTGGTTCTCTTGTGACTTCTTGACTGCAGGAGCATTTACGCAAAATCCTTTTATTTCTGTATTTAATGTGTATTATTTCAAGGGCTGACAAATTCTCCTAGTGTTGCTGATATTCATTATCCTGTGGATTTACCTATGAAGTATTTTTCTGTGTGTGTATGGAAGAGACTTAGAGGATCTGGGAGAAAAGGGAATGATTTTCTACGCTGTGCATACTTTAAAGGTTTATAGAACCGTTCACTCATTTTTGAATGCCTCCTTTGGGTTCATAGTGTCAGATATCTTAATTTCAGCTGTTGGTAAACTGTAGGCATTCAGGAAAAATCAAACCCTTGATGTCTTGGGTATCGAACATGGCTATTTTTCTGGAAAAAATGAATTGAAAACATTTAATTTATTCAATTATTCATTGGATATATGTACAGTTGCTGTGAAAATTTTTATCTTACTAGCTTTTCACTTTGCCCTCACCAAAGAAACTTGATACTTAAAATAAATTTAGCTTGCATTGTTAAAAAACTTATTTCTGTAGCAGTGGCAGCAGTTAGCTTGTGATGAAGGATAGCTCATTGTTACTAGTTGGAACTGGATTTAAAACTAGCTACATCAGCTGCAGACTATAATGGGTCTTGAAAAATCTCAATGTAATCAAAAGTAGATCATTTGTTGTTCAGCCAACTGTGTAATAAGTAAGGAAGTAGTTTAGTTGATGACAGCAAGCAGAGAGGAAAAATATATAAAAATATATAAAAATATATAAATAAAAGTTTTTGAGGAAAAAGTTCTACCATGACATTGGAAGAAAATTGGGAATCCAGTTTTGCATCTTTTATGCATTTGAGAGAGATAATTGCTCTGTGTCTCCAAGTTCCTTTGAAGTCAGTTACTAAGCTCAGTCAATAAAACTTCCCTAGTTCTTATAGTTTTCTGCAGTTCTGTGGTGGAGAAAATACTCACACAAGTGACCCTTGTCACATACAAGTGTCTTCAGGTTAGGGGTACTGAAATGACGATACCCCAGATTCTGCTTGTGCATGACGCAGTGTGTATAACAGGTGTATAACTCAGCCACTGCACCAAGGAAATCCAGGTTTGTATTTAGGGAATACAGTTGCTTGACTTGGATTCTGCCTGAATTGTGTTCTTTTTCCTTTAAAAGCATGTGTTTTAGCATTTTTTTCAGTCGGAGCTTGTTGACATGATGTTGTATTTAAAAGGGGCTTTTCTCTTCATGAAAGCTGGATTGTAATTCTTGGTATTCAATTTACTTTGATCAAATTTTAAGATTGTGTTGAACAACAGAGGATTCACAGATCCCAGAGAATTAATTTTTCTACAGCTGTAAGTCTGTGACTAAACAGTGAGCTGGCTTCTTTTTTTGTTCACGTTGCTGAAATGCTCTGTTTGTGTAAATTTTCATATTTATTGGAATAACTGGAAATATTATATTTGAATGTGCTCCGTGTCTCAAAGGATAAAACTGGAGTGCCTGAAAAGAAAGTCAGACCGAGTGTGTATCATGTTTTAAGTTACATCTGATTTTAATAAAAACTGATAGTTTGACTTTTTAAGGTATTAAATCTAGCAAGTCAGAATTTGAAGATAAGTATCACCATTTTTTTTTGTTTTAATGTGTGCAAGATCTAAGCAAATCTCTGCTCACTCAAATAATGTTTTGTTTCAGAAGTATTTTCCTGAGTTGTACACACAATGCACTTACTATGTATCTCTTTGTGTTTATTTCCCCATTTGACAAAATCAATATCTGCCTTTGTGTCAAGTGCTCTTCTTGCTCTACCTTTAATCTGTATTGCACCAAAAAAAAAAAAAAAAGAATTGAAAATGTCTGAAAGAACTGATTGTGGCCAAATTGGAGCTCAATAAATTAAAACTGCACATGGAGACAGGAATTCTGATGACTATACCAACCAACCAGGCAGTCTGCTCATGTGAGAATACACACATCTGAACTGGTTGAATAACACAGCATTTTTCTTTCATCTAAATGTGGCTTGATACTATAGTGCATGTAGAACATAAACTCCTATTAAGAAGTCTTATCAATTTGCAAAGACAGCCTTTTTCAGTGAAGTGATGTAGTGGGTATTAGGTAAGGAAGAACAGAGTAGCTTTGCATTAAGTGCACTTTAGTGTTAGGCTCTAATGCTGTAGCTAGTTGGGGGCCAGTGCAGGTTATCTAGCTGCCATGACAAGGTCATTTAAAAGGTGGTGTAAGCTTAATTACGGCCTTGCCTACTCACAGAAGTGCTGAACAGTGCTGTTGTGTGGATGAAGATGTCACTTTTGACTCAGGATTGTTAAATAAATAGTCAATATAGCTGCGTAGCTTAGAGAGTATACATGTTAAAAGAGCTACTGTTCTTAAATAAAGTTATCATGCTTATGTTTGCCACATTAATCTTATTAATTTCTGTGTTTGCAGCAGTGTCTGTAAATAGTCTTCTGCTTAAATAAATTTAGCACAGAATGAAAATGGAATGCACAGGGATTTTTAATATAAGCTGTTAAAAGCTTATCAGAAATGCTGTTACTGAGAGGATTAAACTCCCAGCTAAAATGTGAAACAAAGAGACGTTTGGGCTGCAGCTGTTTTGCAAAAAAACACAACCACCCACTTCTTTGAAACCCTCAGTTGTTCAGAAAAGATAAATAGCACATTTCCCATAGAAAGAATGTTATACCCAAGTCATCCTGAAATGTACCATGTAGATATAGATTTCAGCTATTACATTAACACAGAATGATGCACTGAGTACATTTGGTCTTTTTTTGTTTTGTTGTAATGTTCAGAGTTTTGACAAAAAATGATACATATTTCTATTAGTGAAAGGTTAGACTGGCCTTCTATCAGAAGTTTGTGTGAAAATTTTAGCCAGAGTCACTGCACAAAATTTTACCCTCTCCCAAGGCAAACAGTATACTGCTTTTAAAATTTAAGTTTAGTACCCAGTTGGCCTTTAGTTGTCTTTTACAGCATAATTAAGTGTTTCATTTTTATTCTTGCATTTTTTTAGATCTTTCAAGTTGCATATGTCATTATCAAAGCTGCTAATGCTCCACGACCTGGAAACTGGATTTTGGAACGTTCCATAGATGGCACAGAGTTCAGACCATGGCAGTACTATGCAATTAGTGATACCGAATGTTTAACTCGTTATAATATTACACCAAGAATTGGGCCACCAACTTACAAGAGAGATGATGAAGTGATCTGCACCTCCTATTATTCTAGACTAGTTCCCCTGGAGCATGGAGAGGTATGTCTGTTTCTGAACTTGCGGTTTGTGGGTAAGGACATGGACTGATAGCAATTTGAGAATGTTTGGATTACAGTTAGAGTTCATCACCCTCAGCCCTACCAGATGATCTGTTATTCTTCTTTAATGATACTATCTTTACATCATGTACCAGTATATCAAACTTTTAAACGTTGGGATGAAACATGTCCTTGGCTCTGTGTATTCCCGCTACTAAAGTCTTTGTTTTCTCTCTCTGCATAATTTGATGGTAGCTATTAGCTGTGAATTATTAGTTGCTTTATCCTGAAAGTCTGCAACAGAGGCTCTATGTTTTGCCAGGTTTTTTATTTAATAAAGAAGAACCCTGTGTTTGGAACACCTGGTTGTCTGAGATAAAGCTACAAACATTGTTAAAGTGCTCAGCACAGCTGGAACTCCTAAACAAGCCTTGGCATTGTTTCAGGGATGTAGCATAATTAAAAGCGCTACGAGTTGTGCAGCCTCACTGTTGATTGTTCTTTCTTTTAACAAACTCTATTCATGGTACTTGTGTAATTTATTATGTAGAGACAGCCACATAACGAAATGATACATTAAAACCAGCAGTTATTCTATTGTGAGTGCTATAATATAAGAATGTGATAATAAATACAGTGTTATCCCATGGAGAATGTTTGTAACTCTTGTCTTAATAGAAGCCAATATGTTTTTATTTCCTGGTTAAAAAAAAATAAATACTGGAGTGTATGCAACTAAGGGCTGTCAAAATTCTTCACATAAACTTGAAACTTTGTTTCAGGAAGAAAAAAAACCAATGAAATTCAGTAACATCAAGTCACATTGACTTTAATCAAGTGTTTTTTGCAGTGACGTAAGCACATACCTCACAGATCAGATGGAGCAGACAAAGAAACTTAACCTGTCTCTCCACACAATTAACCAGAAAACCCCTTATGTTGACTCTGTACGAGCAGTGCCTCATGTGATTTATGTCTGATTTGCCATACAACTCCAAACACAGGAATGCCAGAGATTCTGCTTAGTGGCATTTTTTTCTCGTTTATTTTCCCTGATGCACACACAGAATTGATTGGGTGATACTATCCAGAACATAGCTTTTTCTTTTTTTTTTTTAGTGCAATAACATAAAAATGCAACATAAGAACATAATAATTACATAATTAAATGGCTCTGTACTACATAAAAGCTGTCATTCACGAAGAGACAGGCTGCTCCTTCTTAGCTGGAAAGGCAGACAGATAGGAATATTCCCTGCACAGAATATCTCACAACCTGTACTAGTCAATCTCAGCACCTGTTTGAAAATACCTATATTTACTGCATTGGAACGGGTTCTGGACAACTTATTGAACTTAAATATGGGGCTATAGGAAGTCCTGCAGACCAGCAGATCTCTACAAGCACCTGCCTTGTATCCGGAATTTCTTAGTATCCCAATGTTCTGCAGTCAGCTTGTAGAGCTCTGGTGTGAAAGAACTTGGGGGGGAGTAAAAGGACCACATATCTAAAAGTGGATGTCACTTAGCTGCTGCTAGATTTTTCACAGGTTTGAAGAGGTATAGCTACTCTACTGTAAGCTCTGTTTACCTCATTTATACTGCTTGAAGATCTGCTTCCAGGAATTAATGTAATGAAGTCAGGGTTCACGATAAATTCCAAGGCTTAAACTACAGTTGTTTGGAAATGGTCTTGAATTGTGGAGGACAAGTAAACTGAAAATATATAGTGCAAGTATATTTCAGTGTATCTCAGTCATATATAAACAATATATTGGCCGAATATAGCAGTGTACATGGAGAATGATTCCTTTTCTTCCATAGTTCCTTAGTATCTACGTGTACGGTTTCTTCCTTTTCCTACCAGGGAAGATGTTTTGTCTCTACGGAAGTTATAGCATCTTATTACAGAATTTCTACTGGTCAAGCCAGTAGGTAGCTTTCAAGTTAAAATGTGAATAATGTTTCACGTTTCATCACTTGAAGGAGCTATTAATGAGCAGAGAGAATATGTATTACCGGAGAATTTGAGATTTAGGCAGGAGAGGTTATGTAAAGTGAGATGGCATTTGTCACACAGGACGTAAGGCCAGTTGGTTGTAATAGGCCTTTTTGGATCTTTACATTTCTGGAGTCTAAGTGATAAAATGGAAACACGACGTACTGGAACTCGCAATGCCATGGGTGGGTCCTCTTCTCTGGTGTGGAAATCGAAGAATTGCACTGAGCCCAGCAAACTTTGCATCTGCATTTAAGGGTAAATGAGAGCAGGATGTGGTGCTCCATATTAGAGTTGAGCTCCTCTATATTGAGTATATATGTAATTTTTTTTTCAGTGGAAGTAGTGCAGTGGTATTTGAATATTTGGCTTACAATTCCCAGACGAAAACATGACTTTTGAATTGATATATCAAAACCAGTTTGCCTATAGAGAACAGACTGAGATGAGGTGGGCATCTTCAGTCTTCAGTTGCATAAAACATTGGTACAAGGAGGAATAATCTGTTCTGCGTGTCTGTGACAGGATGGAAAAAGTGGTCTGAAACTGCAACAAGGAAAACATGGCTTATAGATCAAGAGTGTTTCTAACAATAAAGCCAGAAAGGGCTGTAATAGATTGCCTTGGAGGATTGTAGAGTCACCACCACAGTGGTCTTCAGGAACAGATTGGTCAAATACCTAACAAGTCTAGTAAAACCTGCTTTGGTGTAGCAAATAGACTGGAAGAATTCTCTGTGTTTTTGTGAGATCTGAGTATTATCTAAGTTGGTGTTAGTTTGCAGGATTGGACCTGGGAAAAGATTTTAGGTTTCGTAACTGTTATTCTGCAGCTGGAAAAGGGATGGTGGTTAGTTTCTGAATGGGCTATCACAAAAGTGGAATTCTTTGGACACAGTATATTAGAATAGTTAGGAGAAATGTTGATAGCCTATAAATGGCAAAATTAAAATGTTTGAAGTGTGAACTCCATTACTGGTCTCTGGATGTCTTTGAAAAAACACAGTTACTGTCTAGGAAGCCCCTAGCTCCACTGCAGAAATAATATTTAAAAAAAATAGGTAGCAAAAAATCTTTAATATTTAGAAATATTTTGAAAGGAAAGATGTGACAGTACTGTACAAACTTGAAACTATAAATTCAGGAGTAGTATATGAGACAAAATTACTCTTCATAGATGTGGATGTGTCATGCACTCTAAAATGTGGCTGACAAGCCCAAAGTGTGACTTCTTCTTTCTTGTGGACACTAGGTGAACTGTTTAAAATTTGTGGCCTGTAAGATCTCATTTTTCAGTTTCTTCCATTAAACAGAGCAGGAACTACATGGTGATATGAGACTAAATCCTTGTGTGTCCTTAAATTGCTTTGGAAAGAGGGAACGGGCTGTTGCAGACTAAGTTGTGCAGCCCGATACCAAGAGCTGTTTTAGTGGGGCCGATTAGGACTGCGCAAGAAAGATGGAGGTCAGATGGTTTGGTTTGTGTTGGCAGCGCATTGCTTTCTGTTGTCATCTGTGTGGTGGCTTCTGACTGCACTCTCATACCACTGGGTATTCCTTGATGATTGGGCAGCCCTGTCCTGGCAAGACATGGGATTAATGAACCTAGATTGTACATGTGTGCCGTATGATGTTTTGTAATATCTTTACAAATTACAGAGGAGAAATCTGTAAGGACAAGGTTATGCTTATGACCAGCATAATCCTTTCAATAAAGGAGAGAAAGGAAGGCCAGGGAAGCTAAAGACTATGTTGTAGTACTGCTTTTCTCTTTATGCTGTCTCCAGAAAAATCCAGGAGACCTGAGACTATAATGAGCTGAGAGTTGTGGTTTCAGAACTGTGTGAGTCAGGAATTCTACCTGCAGGTAAAGGATGGAGAAGAAAAAGGAATTCAGGGTAGTTTAACATCTCACCATGCTGAGTTGTTGGAAAACAAGCTTAAGTTCTATGTTTTTTTTTATTCTCACACTAAGATGTCTGTTGTTGTGAATGAATTGCAGTTATGTTTATGATTAAACCAGTCACTCTTTCTAGATTCACACATCACTGATCAACGGTAGGCCTAGTGCTGATGACCCTTCACAAAAGCTTTTGGAGTTTACATCTGCACGATACATCCGCCTACGACTGCAGCGTATTAGAACCCTTAATGCCGATCTCATGACTCTCAGCCATAATGATCCTAAAGAACTGGACCCCATTGTTACCAGAAGGGTGAGCTCACTGTTCATGAATTATATTCAGTATGATTTGAATGGAAGAGTCTTTTCTGATCTATTTGAGGAGGAAGTACTCAATCCTTGCCATTCACAAACAGAATTATTTTGATAGATTGTTAAATAATTCTTGCCTTTAATATTATTAACAACAATACCTTATCAGAAACAACTTTGAAAAAGTAGTTTTTAGAAGTTGTTTTTTATTTGTTGGCTTTTTGTTTATTTGTTTGTGAAAATGATTTATGCTAGGAACAGTGTTTATGATGCTTAATCAGCAAAGTAAAAAATACGATTTGGGGGATAGAAATGTCGCTTGAGCTTGCTCTTTATGCAACTGCAGTACCTCTTCTGTTCTGTTAAGGCTTTCAGGACCAAGTGCTCTGGCTCAAAAAGAATTATTTTAAAACCTTACCATTGTGAATTTTGACATCTGAGAGTTTTCTTAATTTTTTTGAAGGTTGTTGTAATAAATTGCTTTAAAGCTCATGAATTAATAATGCAAGGCACTCAGAATTCTGGAGAGCATTAACTAATGTTTACACATTCGATATTGAAACTGGGGAAACTGAGTTACCAAGCACTTAGGCTGCCTTCTCCAAGCTCTTGCAGAAATTCAGTGCTGGAGCCCTTAATAACAGTACCTACCGTGACTAACTGTTCTGCAGTATTTGCTTTGTATTTTGCCATTTTGACCCTCTCTTAATTTGCCTGAGACCCATAGGTTAGGAGATCAGTGGCTTCAGTTTTTTCCATGAAGGCAGGCTTTCCAGTGAAGACAGAAGAATACAAGAGAAGGTGTCCTCTTTCCCTCCCTTGTAGCTACTTGCCTTGAGTGTCCTCGGGCAACTCCTTGTGCAGAAGCAGAGCCCTTGCAGTTGGTGTCTTCTCTGATACAGGCAATCCTTGTGCATTGACACTGCTTCTGTGAGGTCAGGCTGGATAGCTGGGTACAGAAGGGAGAAAGGAGCTTTGATTTGGTCCAGAGTTTGGGTATTTTCAGGGCAACCCCACTCTTACCTCGGTCATGGAGGTGCCAATTCAGCTGCAGCTTTTCTAAAGTGTAAAATCTAGGTGTTCTACTTGTTCTGTCTGCCCCATCTGAGAATTTATAGAGTGGAGAATGCAAGCAAAGAGCATTGGACTGCTGCTCCAGCTGTGCCTTGCTGACCATAGGGAAATGGTTAATGCACAACCTAAGCAGGTGAGATGTTCCCAAGGAGCAGGCTAGTTGACATTTAGGTCTGTTGATTGTATTGTAATACCAAGAAATATACCCCAAAAAGAAAGGCTTAACATGGAAGCATGCAAACATACATCTGGGAAACAAGGGTGTTGAAGACAGGCATTCTTATTGTTTTTGTAACATACACAGTTGTGCAGTCTGGGGCTTAGTACTACCCTACCTAGCACTGCTTAGTACAGTTTTGCATGAGAAACTACGCATCTTCGTTGTCATAAGACATGGATTTTATTGGACAGAGTTCCCAAATCCTGATGTCTCACCTTATGCCTCACTGTGCAACCAACTACAAGCAACGTAGTAACTTCCAGCTTACTGGATTGTGTTTTTATTGTTTTTGAAGACTTCGCATCCAGTCATTGATACCAATTGCTTTAATTTCTTGTACATAGTCCTGTAAAAGGTCTGATACAGAACTTTTCTAGGTGTTCAACAGCAGCTCTGCTTCTGTGTGTTACTTATTTATTTCTGCCTGTAGCATTCGATTAGCATTGCACTCTCCTTCAGCTTCAAGCTGCACACAGCTGCTGTGAGCCATGCACTGTGAGTCTTAAGAAAACAAGATGAAGCAGATGAAGCAGGGAATGCAGTGAGAAATACAGCTCTGCTTTTGTCCTACTTTTCTGAGTCTGTACCTCCTTCTCTATAGTAAAGGACTCACTCTTCATGATAAGTCTCTGAATACTTTTTGTAATTCAAGCCTATAACAAAAACCCTGAATATAATAAAAGATTTAAAAACATAAAAAATTAAGTATGAAATCAAAGAGGTTAGTTTGCTCCAGCTCCAAGATCCTTCAAAGAGGCAACAGTCCAGGAGTCAGCATGTCTGACCACCCACAGCCACCTCCTCCTCGTGCACCAGATAACTATAGGGTTGTTAGGTCTGAGAGTCTTGAACTCTTTCCTTAGAAGTATCCTCAAAAAGTGTTTCTTTTTCATTCCCCCATAGTACATACTTGCCAGGATACAAACAGGCCAACCGTGTTGATACTGCAGCTGTAACTGAACCCAGATGGTCATTTCCTGCCTCTTCCCTGCCTTGAAAATTAAATCCTTTCCTTATGTATGTTGCTTTTGCTCACCACCTGGCAATACTAATGGATTGTACTCTGCTGCATCACCAAGTTTTGAGCTAGGAATTTGGATAGAATAATACACTGCCTATACACTAGTAGCAAAGAGTGGGTCTGGAAGAAAGTGCACAAACTGGTTTTAAGGGAGGGCAGAGTTCCCGTTTTAAGAAAGCATGCTCCTGCTTCCAGGACTAAAGTTAAAATACAACAATTTGTTATGTTTCATGGCTTCTTACAGGTTGAAAAAAGGATTTATTTTTTTTTTACAAGTAAATTTTGGCTGAGGTCACATTTGGTGGTCTTTCCTTAAGCTGAGAAATTGTGCATACTTATTTAAAGTTAAAAGTAAATTATAGTTTTATGCTAGTGAGGAAAAGTATGGGGGGAAAAAAAAAATCACAAAATGGAAGGATTCTCCAAGTGGCAAAAATTCAAAGCCTCTTTATTTTCTTGGCATTTTTCAAGTCATGGAATAGTTGAAGGCTAGTATTTTATTTTCCAGAGTAGGGGGAAGATCTAAATACATGTAAATGTCTTTTATTCATCCTTTTTTGACTTTGTTTTTTTGTAGTACTACTATTCAATAAAGGACATCTCTGTTGGTGGCATGTGTATTTGTTACGGCCATGCTCGAAGCTGCCCTCTGGATGAAATCACAAAGGTATTCTTTAATCTCATTGATTTATTTTCATAACATTTCCAATTAAAAAAAGAAAAAAGTACTTTGCCTAAGGAGAATAAGGAGGAGGAGACTAAAAGAGATCTTTTAAGATAAGGTGCACAAAAATTATTTGCTGTAATTTTCTTCCTTTTCTGTGTAAGCATATCTGGGTCTCTGCTAATGTAACTTTCTTGAAGTAAACTCTATTTGTTTAGCAGTTAATTGAAACAATTCAAGGAGTACAAGAAGAAACAGACCCTCTTGCAACAACAGGGGATTTGTCCCTCCTGTTCTAGAAAAGCTACTCCCCAATAGTCGATACAGCATGGTTGAACAGTCTAATGCTAGTTGTGGGGTATTTGTGGGTTTTGACATTTTTTGGAGTAAGTCTGATATCAGGCAGAATTTTGGCAACATTGATTAAATTATCCATTTAAAAATACTTCAAGAAAGCAATCTTGAATTCTTAGAAACTGCAGTGCCAATGTGAACACAACACATGTGGAGAGAGCTGTAATGAGTGTTGTCCGGGCTACCACCAGAAACCGTGGAGACCAGGAACCATTTCTGCTGGGAACAAATGTGAGAGTAAGTGCGCACAGAGGTTCTGAAAGTTTTATAAAGGCTTATCATATTGTTTGAGGTTGCTTTTCATACAGGTCTGTACTAATTCCCAAGGAATATCCTCAAGCTAGTAACTGTCTTCATGGGATTGTTTAGAGGCAGAGGACCTCTTTCTAATAACCATTAAAATGTTTTTAAATATTCTATTCAGTGTGACTCCCTGGCTAGTGGAGTTGTCATGTGCTAAAGCTTTCAGAGTGTCTTTTTCAAAGAGAGTTGGAGATTTGTTATCCTCTTGTGAAAACTAGCATCACTTTGCTACTTAAAATGCAAGTTTCTTATATTGATCATAATCTTTGTCAGATAAACAGCTTTGTTCTGATAACACAAGTTTTGAAAGAAAACGCTTATTGGCCAGTTACATTTCAGATTGTCTGATAGATTGATTTAAGCTGTGCTAGTACAGCTGAATGTGTTGCTGCAGCCAGTTAGTGCATTTTTGCTCTTCACATTGCTAATGCATAACACAAGCTGCAGACAATTAAGAATCTACCAGATAAAATTTACAGTTGTGAATGCAAAAGTAGTCTTTTTAGTTGAAGTCTTCATACAAGTCTTAATGTCACTCTTCAGAAAGTTGGTGTTTGACTGTTTGCACCAAAGTATCCTCTAAGCTAAATCGAATTTATGCTTGTGTGTTGACTGCTCAGACTTCTGTCTATAATATAAATAAGAGAAGAATGATGCTTTTTTTTTTTTTCTGTAATGCAGAGGACAGAAGCTATTGGTATTAGTAGACATCCCTGTTGACATCAGTCCTGACAGGGTTGTCTCAGTGGGATATACAGGATACTGTTAAAAACAGTGCTATTAAAGCAGTGACGGTGGTTTGGAAATGTGCTTACCTGCTAAGAAATAGTGTATCAAGACTGCTGAAGCACATAGCATGGTTAAAGATAAAAAAGCACATTTATGAGATGAATTGATATGCTCTTCTACTTACGTTTTCCATTTTGAAAAATGTCAGTATTATAGGAACTGTTATACAATGTACATAAAAGAAAGGATTTATTTTTCATTCTTCTCAGAGTGCAACTGTCATAACAAAGCAGAAGATTGTTACTACGATCAGAGTATTGCAGATCAGAAAAGGAGCATGAATATTCATGGCCAGTATACAGGAGGTGGCGTTTGTTTAAACTGTACTCAACATACTACTGGGATCAACTGTGAAATGTGTGATGATGGATTTTTTAGACCACAGAAAGTAAGAAAATACTATTTTAATGTTTTGGTGAATTACAACTGATTGTAATTCTTATATATATATATATATATATATATATATGTATCAGTTGCAGAATAGTTAGAAACTATAGGGTTTTTTTTATAGATGATACCACAAAAACTTTCAGAGAAAAACAAAATGCTTGTCCAGTTGCATGGGAGGGCAGGCCAAGCTGCTGGAGAAGAAAAGAATAAGTGTAGATGAAACTTGGGGTGCTAGTGTGGAAATGTAGATGTTCTGATAGGAAGCTCATTTCTCCTGCACATAAAGCTCTAAAAAGTGCCAGTGTTGAAGTTTCAGTGTCTTCAATAATGCAAAAAGTGTGTACCATCCTATATTTACCCATTTCAAGCAGTGTTAAAAAGGACCCTTACATGGTTGTAAGATCAGACTCTTTGTCTCATGAGGTGTTGCAGCAAATCTTCTTTACATGATTGTTGAAGAGCATGTGTTTTCTGAGCTTGTGTACTTTCCAGTTACTGAGCAAGTGGCACTCTTTGGAAACATGACCTAAAATCCACAAAAGACATTTGTTAAGATGTGACTAACAGAGTGAAACATATGAACTTCCTGTCCTCTGTATAATGAGACATACTGAAGGTCTTGCTTTGGCATGCTCATGCATATTTTGGAAAACCCATACTTTAGAAATCCAGCATAAATTGGTGCAAAGGGCAAGATGAGTCTGTGGGAGTATGGTTAGACAACAGGTATAGCTCAGCCAAAGATGTAAACCAGCGTTGGAGATTCTATGATTCACTTGATGTAAAAAGCATTGAAGTCTTCAATCCACTCCTAGCAAATAAATTGGTATCTAGAGGTCATTACTGATTTACTTTACATGAGCACCTCAAAGGAAAATTTTACCTGAAAGAAAAATCCTTGCCTTATGAATTGCATTGTCTTATATTTCAAAGATATATAGATCGTAAAGTTAAGAATGAATCTTCATGAGTTAATAATCTGTCCTGTTTTTGAACATAGAGCCAAGGATTTATTTCATTTCCTTCCTCTTTGAACCAGAGTATCTTTGTGAAAAATATCCAGTCTTGTCTTAGACATTTCCACAATTTTTGGCAAACCGTCACAGTGGTTAATTGCTGTTATATTAAAAAAATGTCTATTTAAGTTGAGTGTGTTGATCTTCAGCTTCCATCTATTAGCGGTTACTACACTTTGGCTGTGCTATTGAAGACCAAGTTTTCTTTGTGTATTTCTGCAATCCCCTGATCCTCTGTTTGCTAAAATTAAAATAGTCCCTTGATCTACTACTGCATATTAACTTTTCCAGTCTTCGTTTGTATTAGTTCTGGTGATCCCAGACAAGAAACAGATGCAATTTAACTTTTTGCAGTTAACAATCTGAGAATTTGACGGAGAACATTTGCTTTGTAGGTTTCTCCCTATGAGGATCACCCCTGCTATCCCTGTGGCTGTGACCCGTTTGGCTCCCTGAGTTCTGCCTGTGTTAAAGACGAGCAGCATTCTGACTCACAGCGTGGTAAGACCGCGGGAAGCGCCTTTTCTCTAAACTTCAAATCTGGCTATATTTCTGGACATTGAGGGAGCACTATCTACTTCTGAATGGATGCTATTAAGGTAGCACTTCAGAACAATGGTAAATATTTAGGAAGGAGAGATGAGGCACAACATATATACATTTAGGATTTTAAGGTATGTCAGGTGCCTGAATGTGTTCTTGTGTGGGGATGGTGGGCTCTGACTAGATAAAACAACAGGAAGCATTAAGATCTAACGCTGTTTATGAATGCTGTTACAGCTGTCATGGAATCCATTTTGCTGCAGTTTCTGTGCATGTGGCACTCTAAACATGAAAAATAGATGGCAAGACTGACATTATGCCAAGTATCTGTGTGGAATATAACATGGAGTGTAATAAAAAAGGAATGCTGAATTACTTGCACTTTCTGAGACATCTTCAATCCAGCCTATTGCCAGCTCTAATTTATTTGTTTCTCTGTTTTTGCTTTCCAAGGCACTTGGCCAGGTCAGTGTCAATGCAGAGAAGGTTACACAGGAGAAAAATGTGATCGTTGTGCATTTGGGTATCGGGGCTATCCAAACTGCCTGCGTTGCAACTGCAGCCTGATTGGTAGCATTAATGAAGATCCATGCACAGAACCTTGTCTTTGCAAAGTGAGTATTCAGCTGTCATTTTGGTTTGAAATCGAATCTGTGCACTGATTTGTAAAGTCCTTTTTAGTAAGGGAAACTACTTCATTAACTGGAGAGATTGCTTCTTTTATAGGAAGTAACCTGCTGTAACTATACACTTGACAATGCAGAACCTGAAATTACTAACTGTTCTCTGTATTGAAAAACATGATATTTTGTTGGATGGTTCTGTATGTTACTGATACACCATTTTCTATACTAATGGGCCAGACTGACACTAAAATCAAACAATAGCTGCACATCTGAGTGTGAGAAAGAATCACAGAGAGAATGTTGTAAGCCTAGCTGGGTTTGGTTTTAGGAGTGAGCTGATATTTCTCTTCAAAGTCACTGATTTCTTGTAAAGAATGAACGTGTTTATAACATCTGCTTTGTGTGAAGAAACAGCATGCACTTGGAAAGAACTTTGGAACAATTACATTACTTGTATGGATGAAATATTATTTAATTATTCAATTACAGAATATAAACCATAAAAGTGCTAAAAAGAGAAATTTTGCAGCCTTCTTTTATTTTTTGGTAAATATCCAACCCCCTTGAAATATTTTGCAGCTGTAGATTCTGCTGAACTTTATTAAAAAGCTGTATCAGTATTTAATAAGTTGTACTTATTTTCTGAACCAAATGTTAGATAGTAGTTTATGTATTTGTTGCCAAGTATGACAGTGAATAGGAGCCAAAAAAATGTGGTTTGTTTCACAACTTTTCTGAAATTTCTTGGTCCTTTTGTGTAGTTTATCTGATCCAAAACACCAAACATAAATAATCAGGGTCTGGAAGAGAGGAATAGTTCCAATGGCCAGTTTAAATACAAAAAAGGGGAAACAATCATTTTGTCTGATCTTGAGCTAGAATGACACTATATCAGTTGATACAGCTAACCGGTGGAAAATTTTGGTATAGACTGGGTAAGAAACTGCCTCCTTCCAGTGCTGTCATGGGCATGAATCTGGCACACAGAATTTTTAGGCCAGATCACTGAGAGTGTCATCAGTCAGCAGCCCACTTATAGAGGTGAAAGGAGGGAAGGAGAAAAGTTGTGTGCTCCAGATATTAAACAGGAGACAGGAATACTAAGCCTAGGTGTTCACCATGAGCACAGTAGTGCAAGCTATTCCTTTTCATGCTCTGAATTTCATAATATTTGATCTTTTGTGACACACAGCTCTTGGGGTCTAGTCATTGGGTAAGGTTTTTATTTTTCATTAAGAAATAAATAATAATTTTTCTAATAAAGTTACAGAGACACAGTGAAATGTGTGATCCAAGTGCATCCTGAAGACTGAGAAATGAAAAAGCTGAAAAGAGCATACAAATTTTATTTCTGTAAAAATTCAAGATTTTAAAATCTCATTATCTCAGGAGGCACTTTATCTGAGGTTTTTCCCAAGTTTGGATGTTAACAAAGCAAAAATAGCCATCCCCTCAGCCTTTGAATCAGAGCTGGGGATCTTAAATTTCTCATGTGGTTTGCAAAACCAGCCTGTACTTTGCTTACAGAAGCACGTAACCTACCTGTTTAGAGAGGTCTTATGTAAACTTGATATGCCAACCAATTGTCCAGAAGAAGAGGCAGTTGGTTGTGTTGCCACCAAAGCTCTCAAATTTTTCTCTGGTAAGCCTGAAATTTACTCCATTGGACCAAATCTGATTCAAGTCTGGAATCTAGAGTGATTCTTTTGGCTGAAGTTACTCTGGTAACTACTGAAAGCAGAATTTGGTCCACAGGCTTTGCATTTCAAATAGCAATGCAGAGCTCATACAGGCCTCCTCAAAGTAGCACAACAGGTGTGCTTCAGTATATGCCCTACAGTCTTGCTCTCTGAAGCCTGGTTATCAGGGAGAGCTCTGTAAAGTTATCTTCACATTTGTAGTGAAGTTTTTCCATAGTGCAAACCAAAGGTTGAGATGGGGGAGTGATGTGTGTCCAGGTCTTGTCCTGATACGAAGCTAAAACATGAATAGAGACTTGTCCTTGGCAAAGGGAAATGTTCTGTATCTTACTGTGTAGAAATACCCACAGAGTTCTATGTACACAGCTTTGTGGGCATTTACTGAATATTTTCTCTACTGATTTGCTTGTCAGCAACAATTGTCTAAATTTTTGAATAACTAACTACATATTGTCTGTACAAATGTTACAAGAAAAAATTGACTACGGTGTTCTGGATTTTTTTTTCCTGTAAGTTCTACATTGAAAGAGGTATGTAGCAGTATGCTCTGAGCTACCCAGTTTGCATGGTAAGGAGGGAGAAGGCCAGAAGTAAGAGCTAAAGGAGTGGAGCACCTCTATTATTGGTATAGGAGTTTCTGGACTTTAGCCAGAGCGTATTAGGATGAAAAGCTGCCAGCTAGCATAAGTGTGTGTGGTGTTCCTCCAGAAAGAGGTGGCAGCCATGGTAGGGATTAAAGTATAAATATTTATATGTGGTTGAGGAACTGTTACCTTGAAGCTGGCTATGGTAACTCCAGGAGCCTGGCCTGGAAGTGAGCTATGCTGTCTGTATGTAGACTATCTGGATTCAGTAAATATGGCAACTTTTGTCTGGAGCAATCTACAATTTCAAGCTATGAAAGAAGCAGACTGGCAAGCTAGCTGAAGCTTTTCAAACTTTGCCCATGTGCTGAAATTTCACTGCAATAGGGTCCTTGCCAGGGCATGTTTAGATTTTGATGAACTGGCAAATTCTGATGAATTTTTCCAATCAGTTTTAGTTTTAATCTCAGAGTCTTATTCAGTAACCCTGCTGTGCTGAAGTCTGTTTTCTTTTATAACCTTCTGAATGCTGTTATGCCTAAATCCCATCTAATCCACTGTATTTGTTACCATAATAAGGCTGATGCTAAACAAATGTTACATGCCATTTACAGGAAAATGTAGAAGGTGAAAACTGTGATCTCTGTAAACCGGGATTCTACAATTTGCAAGAAAGAAATCCTCAGGGCTGCACAGAGTGTTTCTGCTTTGGGGTTTCTGATGTCTGTGACAGCCTAACATGGCCCATCAGTCAGGTATTTATATGTTATGTCCATGACCTAATATTCTTTCCTCAGGCAGCTGCAAAATGTACTATATTTCTCTTTGACATATGCCCAAGTTAACTCCAAATTCTGGCATGTCTCTCTTTACACAGGAATGGATTTTCAATATTATTCTGCAGCTCTGAGATAGTCAGTGTGTCACCCCAGTGAAGGCTTTGGCCCCACTGGCTTGCAGCAATACCAGAAGCATTGGGTAGTGGAGGCTGTGATAACACACGGGAAAAATGCCTTTTTTTTTTTTTTTTTTTTTTTAATCTGATCTTGGGCTGTTAAAATTTTCTTAACGTATTGAAGAGAGGTATCCAAACTTGTTTCCTTGCTCTCATATCTGTTTGGTAAGGATAGAGTGACCTCTGGCAATATTTCCAATATTATTTTGTAGAAAAGGGTGATTATAAATACCACTGTCTACTGAATAGTCATTTCTTGAGTTAGAGGGCTTCAGGGACACTATTTTTCCACCAAATTCCTTCCATATCTTTATAGAGCTAGTCACACTTTAGTCCCCTGTTCTATGTGTCAATAGAGAGGAAAACACATCAAATTGACTGAAATTTTAAGATGCTTGTATAAAACTTTCAGCGATAAGACAGAAGTCCTCTTGTCTTGCTCCCTGTTCTGAGACTCTGAATTTAACTTCCCTTCAACTCAGGCCCATCTATAAATGGGAACAATAGAACTCAAATCCCTTGAAGTCCTGTAATTCCATCTGAGGGTATTACGTAGGTATAATGCTAATTTTATCGGGAGGATGAAAATCACACTCATGATATTTTTGTTCCTGCCTAATAGAGAGGTAGAGACAACCCTATTCTGAAGTGGCATATTTGCATGTATTGGTTGTCATACTGGGTTAATGAAAGCATTATAGATCCATCAACTTGAGTGAACATCTGTGGAGAGGTTAAGTTTAGTGGGTGCTTTCTCAGTGACACAAAGCCTGACTCCGTTAATATTGCTATTCTGTCTTGCAGGTATCAGACGTGATGGGATGGCTTGTTACTGATCTGTATAATTCAAAGAGCGTGCAACCTCAGCAAAGCCAATTTGATGGACCCCGTCAAATAAGTATTAACAACACTGATGCTGTGAAAGTACTGAAACATACTTATTACTGGTCAGCGCCTGAGCCATATCTGGGAAATAAAGTAAGTTCTCAGCTAGAGTCATACCATATTGCTCTAAGTATATAGTTTCTGTAATTAAAAGTTACACATAAACCCAATATTACCAGACTTCTCAATCTATCTCTGCTCTCCAATTCATTGTGTCCCTGGTGTGACATTCCAAGTAAGCTCTTCTTGAACTTTGTGCTCATTTATCTCCCTGTAACTGTCTCTGTCTGTCTTTGACACAATATAATCTCTTTTTTTCTCTTCAATGTTACTAACTTACATGCTCATATTCCCCATACTGTTTGCTCCTGTCCCAAAGCTTACATCCTTCACATCTTCTCCAATACAGTAGATAGGACCATTAAATTCCTTTTACCTTGCTCTTGGCCACTCCCATTTCACATTTGTTAGTTTCCAACCAACTAGTCTTTAACTTTTGCCCTGGTTACTACCTAAAGTTCTGGGTCTCCCATTTTTTGCAATGGAATCACAGAATAGTTGCAGTTGGAAGGGACCTGTGGAGGTCATCTTACCCAACTTCCATGCTCATGCAGGGCCACCGAGAGCTGGTTGCCCAGCACCATGTCCAGAGAGCTGCTTCTGAATAGCTCCAAGGGTGTAGACTCCACAGCATCCCTGGGAAAGCCGTGCCAGTACTTTGGTCGCCCTCACTTTAAAGTGTTTCCTGGTGTTCAGAAGGAATCTTCTGTGCTTCAGGTTGTGGCCATTGCCTCTGTTCCTGTCACAGGACTCCACCGAAAATAGCCTGGCTCTGTCTTCCTTGCACCCTCCCTTCAGATACTTATGTCTAATTGAGATCCCCCAGAGCCTTCTCTAAGCTGGACAGTCCTCGTACTCTGTCTTTTCTCATACAAAAGATGCTTCAGGCTCTTAATCATCTTAGCGGCCCTTTGCTGGGTTCTTTTCAGTATGTCCATCTCTCTCTTGCACTTGGAAACCCAGAACTGGACTCAGAACTCCAGCTGTAGCCTCACCAGTGCTGAGTAATAGGACCTTGTGCCTCACTTGTTTAGTTATTTTTGGTCCAGTCTCTTTGCACATGCAGACCTGTTGCTTAGTACAGTGACACAGTAAATGAACACAGGTCTCAGAAGTGTGACATGGAGTAGTTTTGCACAGGGCGATGCTCAAATTCTTATTTCTTATCCATTTAATATAGATCTAACTGTTGGTACTCTTGTTTAACTTCAAAGTACTCAGCAGCAGTTGTGGGGCTAAGGAACCTGAAAGGTGCAATATGGAATGTGACAAACTCTGACATGCTGTGCCCCTTGGCTGGGAGGGTAGTGTAAACCCATGCTGTTTGTTGGAAATCCTATAGGTGTTTCACTGAAGGAGGGCACTTATCTGAATCACTTGTAGAGCCTTCACCTGGCTTTCCCCACTTGCACAGCAACAAGCCAGAGCTTGTCTCTGTGCTGGTACATACAGAATGTTAAATTTTCCCTGGAAAGAGGTATTTGTAAGCCCATCTATTCCTATAATTTGGACATTGCAGTGTCCCATGTCACTTCATTGTGTTGGCTGGAGGTTATCGTGTTGTTAAGACTTCGCATTTTGTTATTTCAGCTCACAGCTTTTGGTGGAGACTTGAAGTATACAGTGTCTTATGACATTCCAATGGAGAGTGTGGACAGTGATATAGTATCTAGTGTGGATGTCATCATTCAGGTGGGTCTTTTTTCAACTTGTTACTCTTCAGACATTATGAGGAATATATGAAGGCTTTATAAATGGGAAAATAAAACAATATTTCTATGGTGTTCTTGCTGATTGCTTACTTTTCTAGATTTATGTTGCAGCTAAAGTAAGGCTCTATATTGAATCCAGGCACCTCCAAAAGAAGGTGTTATTTTGTAAAATGTATTTAGCAATAAAGCAAATGAGAAAAGATACTCTGTTTTGTAGAGGAGTTTGATTTTTTGAAATTTAAATTGATTCTTTTTCCAAAAGAAAATCTGATTTCTTGAGTCTCTGAACTAAAAGAGAATGGTCTTCCTGAAGCCATGGAAAATGTATACCTCTTACTTTCTTGTTTTCTAGTGCACGAAATCTAGTTGGGTTGCTTCTTTGCTGTGTTATCTGGATGTGTATCTGACACTAAATGTAATTGCTTAATAAAATTTGCATGCAAATATGAAAAATGTTTTCTTACTTTCAATTTCAGGGTAATGGGCAGATTTTGAGTACAAGAGCAGCGGGCTTGTCACTACAACCGTATGAGGAGTACTCTAATGCAGTGAGATTCGTATCAGAGAATTTCATAGACTTCAATACAAAAAAAGCTATAGACCGGGAAAGGTTGATGACTGTTCTGGTAAACGTGACCCATCTTCTGATCAGGGCGAACTACAACATTGCCAAAAAAGCTGTGTACAGGTAAGAGAGGGAAAATATTCAAGCTAATCTATATATTTGCATTATTTTTGTGCATATGAAACACTACTCTTAGTGGCGGTATTCCTAAAGTTTTATGTTAGTAATTTCTAGAAGAAAACATTTTTTCAATTGGATTTTCTCAAGACTGGTCTTGTCCCCCAAACACATTAATGTGGAATGTGTGGAAAACAGCATTTGGTTCTTTTAAAGGTATCTGATAGCAGAAATATTGTTTTCTGCTTTAAAGGAATAGTGCATAAAAGCCTTATTACAATGGCAGCTTTGTTAGAGTGAAATACCTTTGAAACTCTCAACAGTATGCTTATTTTGGTATGTGGCAAGTTAATCCATTGCTGACTACTGAAAACCTGCCAGTAAAGACGTTGGCTGTAGTTTCTTTTAATGTCTCTTTGTAGATGTCACTGACGCTCATCTCTAAGGGAGTGCTTAATAAGAAAATTGAGCTGGGATGGATTAACTGGTTATTTCTTAGTCTCTACTCAGCATTAGCAGTATCTGCATCATTCCTTGAAGATCTGTTTTACCTGTTCTCAAAGATATACAGGAATAAAGCATGTTGATATACCTCTAATACCATGACAGAAGGGGAAGCTTTTGTTTAAACGTTGCCGTGGGAGAAGAGATGATGTTAGTAACAATAATGATAACAGGAGCAGTGCACATCTACTCCCAGAATTGCAAATGCAGTGATAAGACAGTGATTGTAGTCTTTTTACAGCAGAGATTTGTGCCTGTTTCTCAGCTGTCACTGCCAGGAGCAGCACTCAGCAGTGTTACTCCCCTAGAAGCAAACTATCCTGTCCAAAATCAGTTTTGGGGAAAGAAATGATGTGATGTTTTTCATGCTTGATTCTAGGCTGGACTCTGTGACCCTGGATACTGCAAGTGCAAATGTTATAGATCTTTCTTCAGCACCAGATGTGGAATTCTGTGAATGTCCTCAAGGTTACACAGGAATATCCTGTGAGGTAAACTGCCAGAGTGTTTTATGTGTCTAAAATTATCTCCTACCTGAGAGGATCTAGGTTTTAAAGGCAGGCTACCTTTAATTATACTGCCATAAAGTGTATGTTTTGTGATGAAATGCTACCTATTGCGCTGTATACAATGCTGCAGATATCTTCTTCCAGATAAACTAAATGGGATTTTAAACTTATTTCTTGAATTCTATTTGGTGATACTAAAAGATGATGATACAATTTAGAATATCAGTGTTGCAGAGGGAGCAGCTGTAAAAGCTCTGTGAAGCTGTTTTGAGTTTACCTTACTCATTAATAGCGGTTTTCCTGGATCTGAATCGTGTAGAGTTTATTTCTCTTTTATGTCATTAGGTTTATGGAGGCAATAATGAATCTTAGCAGGCAGAAATGCTAGTATTTGTGTTGCACAAGGTGGTGTTTTATATGTCTGCGAATAGGAGATTATGGAGGCAGAGCACCATCTGCAGAATAGCAGGAATTATTTTGACAAATAGTTTCAGTGTGAAGCCTTGTGCCATAGCATCATTAACGATTCTGCAGAGGAGGTAGAACATCTGTTTTTTATTGTCCCACAATAAAGAACTTCACATATTCAACTGCACAAAACTTATGTGCCTCCAGGGGACAAATGGTTGAATCAAAGTTTCATGGAGTTAATTCTTATCCCCTTTATCCAGTGCAAGTAAAAAAATCAAAAACCAAAACAAACAAAAAAACCACAGCACACCAGAAAAGAGCTACAGTGACATCAATAGAATTGAAAGAGTATTGAGTATTCAGTTGCCACAATGTGAACGAGTCAGATGGTGGGTGGTCGGAAATGGGCTCTTTGAAAATGTTTTGATGTGTGCTTTTAACACGAATAATGCTACTGCTTTTTTTTTTCTCCCATTCCCCTTGTTTCTTTTCAGTCCTGTCTCCCTGGGTACTACCGTGTGGATGGGATACTCTTTGGAGGTATTTGTCAACCCTGCAAATGCAATGGGCATGCAACTGAGTGTGATATTCATGGTGTTTGCTTTGTAAGTCATCCTTCAAAGTGTTTGTGTTTTAAGCATCTGTTTAGGAATTAAGAGAGCATTTTGGCTGTGGGAGACAAGTTCACAGTGTATGTAAATTTCAAGCTATGGGTACCAAGTGTTTGTTTTTTCTTGTTTTTTCATTGTTTACTTAAGAATATGTTTGGGGGCTCCATTAAAGTGTTCTCGAAGAAAGGATTTGTTTCAGTTTGTCATCTCAAGGGGGGAATAGTCAGAACTGGATTAACTGTCACCATATACTGGCTGATAAAAATCTCAATTTTGCTTGCTGCAGGTGATAATAAAATTTCTCCTGAAAGGAATGAAATTAAGCAGTGTTTTGGGTAAATAACTGTTTTCAGATATGTGTATCTTCCATGACTGACATCAGTAGAAATTACACATTACCTTCTGAAGAGAGAATTTAGCTGTCAGATCTCTTCTGAAATGTAAAGGTCACAGAAATACAATGGCTAAATGCCAGTAAGAAATATATAAGAAGTTTGTTACTGCAAATGTGTGCAATATGCAAAGTATGTTTAAGTTTGTGAATAGGTAAAGTGGCTGGCTTTGTGGTCTAAAGCATATTCTAAGATGTAGGAAAGAAACAACTAAGATTTGTTACAACTCAGAAAAAAACCCACACTTGTTTTCAAAGTTCTACTGTGTTCTTCATGGCTCTCTCTTTGGATGTTATTCTGCATGCAGACTCCTGCAGGGATCCCTCAGGGGCTGAAAAGCCATCAACAGTAGATCTGAAAAGATTTTTTTTCCCATGTCTCACAGGCTTGTCAGCACAACACGACAGGACCTTTCTGTGATCAGTGCTTGCCTGGCTTCTATGGAAATCCATCTCAAGGAACTTCTGAGGACTGCCAGCCCTGTGCGTGTCCTCTGAATTCTGCTGCAAACAAGTAAGCTGCTTATGTGAGATTTCTTTTCCATCTTTAGCAAAATCAGAAAGTTGAGATGAAGAAAATATGCGAAATCTGAAGGAGAGAGAGGACTTTTTGTCTTCCTCTTCATTTGAGTGTATCTCAAAGCTATTTTTCCAGTTACACAAATGTATAGACAGGTTGAGTGAACTGGTGGAGTTTGTACATGAAAGGCAAATGACACTTCATCCTGTCCTTGAACTTGTCAGAAAAATTATTGTTATCTTTCATGTTGTTTCAGAAGAGAGCAGAAGGACAGAAGTGTTGCATGTCAAAAAGAGGAGCTTGCCACAGATTTGCTAGAAAGAGAGCCAGGTTTTTGAGGTTTTTTTCTTTTAAAGGAAAGGAAGATTTGAAACTTCTAAAGAGATTTTGAAAATGACGACTTCATTTTGACATTTTGTAATGTTTAAAGCACTGATATTAATCTAGAAAAACATGCAGTCACATGGTTATATAGATAGGTGCATGGACTTGAAGGGTGAATATTGAATGTTTGTAGAAGTCTTGTGATTCTGTGTATTGATGCTGACTGCCATAAATGTTGTTGATAGTTTCAGTCCTACTTGCCAGCTGAGTGAAGGAGGTGGAATTTTCTGTGACAAATGTCTTCCAGGCTATACTGGTTTGCAGTGTGAAAGGTATGTACATTAGCTTTGGGTGAAATACCTGTATCATTTTTATCACTAACTGTTCATCATCCTACCTGCCTTGAAGTGTTTGTACCACATGTACAGAACATTCCTAATAAAATTTTCCTTCCCATTTTGTCTTTGCTTGTAATACAGAGGCATTTTAGATAAAAAATTAATAGGAGATACTCCCTTGGGTGGAGAGAGTGTTTGACATTACCACTTTCTGGCTCATAGTTTTTGATCTCTGGTGCAGGTGTGCTAATGGTTACTATGGAAATCCACTTGTGCCTGGACAATCTTGTGCTCCTTGTGAATGCAATGGCAATGTAAACCCACAAGAAGATGGCCACTGTGATACCTTCACAGGACAATGCCTGAAATGCCTGGGGAACACAGCAGGACACCACTGTGAAAAGTGTGCTGATGGGTATTATGGGGATGCAGTGACTGAGAAAAGCTGTCGTGGTAAGCAATTATTATTACTCTCAAAATGTAAAGGACAGAATAATGTGGTGTGCACATAGCAGACTGGATAGCGAGATACTCACCTTGCTGAGAAAGCTAACCTTCAAGTTGTGATTTGGCAAGTGCAGGTTGAAAACTGTGCCTGGGTTAGCCTGAGAAAGGAATTTATTATACTGGAGTCTGACACTTCATATTACTGAATCTGACTGGTTTGCCTAATACTATTCCTTCAGTGACCTGCTGTAGACACTTCCTACTTACAGATGTTACATATGGGGCTGGAAGAAACAAACTTCTCAAACATATCTGTTCACAGAGGTGTTTTTTTTTTTTAAATCTTGTGGCCCAAATGTGTAGTAGGGGTATTACTGTAGTATCTTAAGATCTATGGTATATAAACAGGTGAAACATACATTTATGCTAAATTTGAAATTCTGTATAATAATGAATGCATATTGATAGACATTAATATTTTGATTTCTTTTTGTCTAAACATAAGCCTGTGAGTGCCATGTGAATGGTTCCCTTTCCAGTACTTGTCATCATGAGACAGGCTTTTGTCACTGCAAGTCAAATGTGATTGGAGAAAGATGTGATAAGTGCTTGGTAAGCAAATATTTACATGTTTCCGATATCTGCATTTTCTTGTATCTTGGTCTTCCTGTTTATCTATAGGTGTTGTTTAGAACAGATACAGAGAATAGCAGCAACTATACATAGGGGAGAGGGGACCTGTTGCTGGAGCAGAGACCAAAGGTTTGTCTGCACAGGTTTTTATGGTTGAAAATTGCTCTGCCAGTGCTCTCTGCACACGTGAAGCTATGTAGTTAACTCAGCACCCTTCTGCACAGGGCTGTTTGGGCTAGCGCTGTGCTCACTGATAGCATGCAGTTGTGTTGGCTTACCAAAAAAACCAAACTGGTAACAGACCTGAAGGGATCTTAGTGCTGTGCTTCTGCAAAATGAAGTCTGAGTGGGAATATCTGAAGAATGTGGTTGGTGAGAATAAACACATCATAGCTGAACACCAAAAAGGCAATTGGCTAAAAGACAGACCTGTTGTAAGAAAAAGAAGACATTCAATGGTGGTACAAACCAGCAGTTTCCAGCCTTTGCAAGTGTAGAACTGCCTTAAAGACCAGAGCAGGAAATCTGTGCCCCATCACTGCCCTTGTGCCAGCCCAGCTGAATGCCCGTCAGTCCACACATACTAGGTCACTGACCTGTTCTCTTCTGGTCTTCTATTGACATTCACAGAAATCTGTGCCTGAGCAGCACAGCCCACCCTCACCTCATGAAAGTCTTTACACTGAAATAACCTCTGACTTTAAAACATAAGTCTCACTGACAAGATTAGAGGACCATGAGAGCATTTCAGTGTCACTTTTGCACCCTAATGTGTACTTGCGTATGGGTGGGAACAGTGAAGGGATAAAGGCAGTGTCCTCCCACAGCAGTCACACAGTACTGACCAATACTCATGTGGGTCAGAGAGCAGGGAAAGTAAACAAGAGAAAATGAGTGTACATCATATTGTTTTAAAAAAAAATCTATGAAATATTGCTCAAAATGTATTTACTTCCTGTCCAACAGAATGGCTATTATGGCCTGCTTACTGGGCATGGCTGTGTTCCCTGCAACTGCAGCCAGTTTGGCTCAGTCTCCGAGGACTGTGATGACCAGGGGCAGTGTCACTGTGTACCAGGAGTGGCTGGAGAGAAGTGTGATCATTGTGCTCACGGCTTTCACACCTTCCAGGATGGCGGCTGCACACGTAAGCTCTAATCTGTGATCCTTTCAGGGTTTGTCTGGAATTTCTTTCAACAATGTATTTGTATTTAACTCTGGCAAAGGTGAGTTGTTTTGATTGATAGTTATTTTGATTGACTATGTGGAAAAATGTGTAGAATTGTCTCCTGATACTTTGATTAAGCTATTGAACAAGACTTTTGATTACTTATTGTGTGGTTCCTTGTGAAAGGGTGGCAACAATGAAATAGCAACTCATGAAGGTTGCATAAGAGGAATATTACATCCTAAATATCTTCTTTGTCTCTTTCTTTACAAAACCCTTCAGTCCTTCAGAGAATAGAAACTTCTATTTTTTTTTCTCCAGCTGTAAGAGTTAAGAGCTACAACTCTTAACAGATTCATGCTTTGTTTTTTTTTTCCATTTAATTCTTAAATATATTTTATACTTTGATAAGATGTCATGGAATCTATTTTCCTATCATCACCTGGGTGTGTACAGTTTTTAGATACAGAGGAAAAATCTTAATCCAAACAGAGAACATGCCATAAACCCCCCTAATTTATCATATTAAGAAGATGCCCTTTTCAACACAGTATAGTTAAAGGAATGCCTACTTTTCTCCAAACCAACAGAAACTTTTTTTTTCATGCCTCAAATAGTATAATAATATGAAATCTACAGTAAAGTTATGTGACAGGATTATGTTTTTGGAACATACATACTGTTTCTTTACTAAGAATAAAAGATCCTTTAGGTACCTTTAACTGTTTCAGTCTCAAAAACTTTGTCAATGTTAATAAAAACACTTTTCTGAATTTCTGCTTTCTAGCAAGAATAGTATTGCTGTTCTTAAATAGACAAATGCTTCCTGCAGCAGTTAGTTATTATAAAAGGTTACCCATCCCTCTTATTCACTGAGCGGTTATTGCAAAGTACTAATTTCTGAGATTTATTTTTCACTTGCTTGAGAACATTATCGTATCTTCTGAGTTTTGTATGCTCTATACTAGAATTTTTTTTCCTACAAATTTAGTCTTTTCAACCATAATTTTGTTTGGCTTTGTTGGTTCCCCTGTGAAAATGAAGCACTGCTTTTTAAACCACCAAACAGGCTACGTCAAGATGCAGTAGTGGACTTTCAATAAAAAGATTAATTGTCACTGTGGTCATAATTTGTTTCACAGTGATTAGAGACAGCAAGGATAGTGGAATGGATAAACTCTACTGCATAATTAAGAAAGACTATTAGTGGATGTGCACTTTCTTCTCTGCAACTAATGCAAGAGTAAGGTTAATAATTGAGTCCTTTTTCTTTTGCAGCCTGTGACTGTGCTCATACTCAGAACAACTGTGATGCTGATTCTGGCCAGTGCATTTGTCCCCCTCACACTAGGGGACCAAAATGTGAACTCTGTGAAGAAAATCACTGGGGACTCTCTCCTAAACTTGGCTGTAAGGTATGGTAGGCTGGCAGGGAAGCCGTGGCTGTTAACTAATGTCAGAACTGGACTCTTGTTTTGAGAACCTCAATATTTATTCTCTGTCTCAAAGTGTTCACATGCTCACATTAAAAAACCCAAAACAAAACAATAAAATCAGACTAAAGTGTTTATAGAGGAACCTCCTAAGAAAGCTGTCTGAAAATAGTCAGAGTGCCTATTCTGGATAGGTGCATAGATCATATTAAAATTTTGAATTCTAACTTTTAGCTGCTTAAGCAGTGATACTGGAACAGATTTATAGCAACAGTTGACAACAAGGAAAAGTTTCTGTGCTAATGAAGGAGTGATGATATTGTGGCTTTAAGAACAATGAAATCCAGTTTATCTTGACAGTCACTGCACACTTTTTTTCTGAATATTTCAAATTAAAAAGGTATAAGCTAGTTAATGTTTTATGAAAGGGAAAATGGTAACTGCCATTATCTCAGATTAGTATGTAAAATTAAGCAGTAAAATGCCAGCTCAGTGCAGATCCAAGGAATAGCAACCATTTACGCAATTAGGTTCATGCAGTAAATTCCTGACAGATATGGCATTGGGCCAATCTTTATAAATGTTGAGATTTTAAAAAGCCTCAGAATTACATAAATGTGATAAGTAATGTCAATGGAGGAAAACCACAAATATAATCAACTTGACAAGGTCTGTCATTGTATGCAGTGAGTACTTGACAAGTACAAGTATCAGCCAAATTGTTTTATTTTTTTCTCTCTTTAATTTTTCAGAGTAAGGATGATAAAATAGTCCTATAATAGCTCTTCAGTGTTTACTATCTTAGTGATCTATATCAACTTACTTGGCAGCCGATCTTGAAACTGCTGCTTTGTCAGCTACCAACAGTCATTGTTACCTAATGTTGTGCAAATACAATGTGCTGGTCCCTGTGCATTTCCCTGAAGTGTTCCTTTCACAGGGTGATTCCACAGCACTTGCTAATGGTCAAGTTTAATTAAATATGTAAGTGCTCAATTTTGCTAAGTTGTTTAGCATTCCTTTTGGTTACAGCATCACAGTAATTAACACGAATTACTCTAAGGCAGGCATGTCAAACTCATTTTCACTAAGGGCCACGTCAGCCTTGCGGTTGCCTTCAAAGGGCTGAATGTAATTTTAGGACTGTCTAAATGTAGCTACTCCTACATTTAGACAGTCCTAAAATTACTTTCAGACCATGGTGAAAATGAGTTTGACACCCCTGCTCTGAGGTGTTTTAGTTACTTTCTTGGTGCAATAAGCAGTACTGTGATCTGCAGGTAATAGTCCCAATGGAGGCTCCCCTGTGCTGAATACTCAGCTCTGGCAGGTTGAATTCCAGTACAATGTCTACTGAGAAGCCCTGGAAAAGCTCTCACATGCTCTCTACATGGATGAAATGGGGGAGATGCTTTCAGAAACCCAGCTGGTCTGTTTTTGCAACACAGACTGCATTAGTGAGATATTTAATCTGGCTTTTTTTCTTGCAGTTTTCTTGGCGTTTAGCGTCCATCTCTGGGTGCGGTGATGGAGCAGAGCTGTAGTCATGTTTTTCTTGCAAACCTTTTCAAGTGTGCTGCAGCACAGTTACTTGTACCTTAGAGTCCTTACTTATCTTAATCACATATTGACTGAGATTGAAGTAAATGTAAATTATTTATATTATTATCATTCCTACAATTGAGTTTGATATTAAATGCTGTAGACCTTTAATGGTATCTGGGAGCCACAGTTGTGAACTTACTTTGGTCATAATGTGTTAGACTAGGCAGCGTGGTACCTAATTCTCACTGCTGGAGTAAACACTGCTTACTACAGAGAGTTATAATGGTTTGCAGCAAACTTGCTACAGGGTGCAGAGTGATCCTAACAGATTTTGTGGGTCTCTGTGTAGAGTGCTTTACAAGGTAAGGCTTTTCATCTCAGAATGAGATGATGAGGAAAGAAGACTCAGGGAAAATGCTGTCAGGTGATGACAGATGGAATGGACTTTTTGCCTGCACTGTTAGAAATAACCACAGAGCAAAACTGGACTTGTTAAGTAACCCCAGCTATGAAATCAATACTTCAGATTAGATCTGCTTCAAAAAAGAATGACAAATTAAGTACATCCACTTTGCATATTTGTAATAACAGGTTCATGTTACTGATTGCAGAACAGGCTCTGCCAGGGAACAGTACTCCTTTGGTGCTGAGTTTCCCACCTTTCGACACAATGAGATCTTGGTTCCTTATCAAATACTAAATGGAACTTGAGCAAGATGTAGAACTTATTAATGCTTCTTGAAATCTTAAAAGAATGTCAGTACTAAGATTTTTCTTTCTATGATAGAAAACTGTTGTACTTACGGGTTTCTTTCATCCAACATTTATATACCATTATTTTAATTTATTTACTGCGTTCAGTACATAGTAATTTTGGATTTTTTTTCTGGAACACATTTCTTCAACTTTTTTGATTTGCAATCCAGATTTGGGAATCAACAGAGCTTCTTACTTCTTGCCATGGGCTGTTCTTTGTTCAAATACACAGTAAAAAAAACCCACTTCTATGTGGAAGATCTTCGCTTTTATTCTTGTATAGTATTTGTTTACAAACATTTGAGTTTTAAGGGCCATTCTAAATTTACTGTTCTGTTTCAGTTGTAACAAAAGTTTTTAAGGATCTGTTATTTATGAACATTTCTTCTTTCCATCTAAGGCTTGCAACTGTAGTGACACTGGTTCAGCCAGTCTCCAGTGCGATGTGTTGACGGGTCAGTGCCAGTGCAGAGTTGAATTTGGAGGACAAGACTGTTCCAGGTGTGCATTAGGCTACAGGGACTACCCAGACTGTGTTGCCTGTGACTGCGACTTGAGTGGAACCAAAGCTGAGATGTGTGATGATACTGATGGAATTTGTGGTTGTGAAGAGGAAACGGGCATCTGCACTTGCAAGGTACTGAAGTATTCAGACACTTTTGGGTCAGCATTGGGCTTCTCTGGTCATTTGTTACATAAATATGATGGAAGGTGTAGTGCTGAAAGGACTTCAGAAGTCAATCTGCATCCCTTCTTTGAGATGGTTCTGAGTACACCTAATTCACCCCTAAAGGATTTTCTATGCTAGTGCAAAATAGGTCTTATTAGTCAACTGTGCTGAAAATTGCCAGATGAGATTCTCTACTTGGACAGACACAACACAGATGGAGGTAGAAGAAATAGCAGCGCTACCAACATGACATAGTTATTTCTGTTCTCAGAAATTCCTGTGATAATACTAGACAGTTTCTCTCTTACCTCCCTTTGTTTTGTTTTATGTAGCCAGATAATTTTATTTCCAGTTTGTGGTCATAAAAGTATTGTGGCATGGTACTGTAGTTCTCTTTCAGACAGAATTAGTGGAATTTGATGTGGACATATGTTAAGTAGTCAGGATCAAGACCCATTGTATGCCTAATCACAAAAAGTAATTTCTAGCTGACTAATGCTGAATATTTGCTGTCTTTCTAGTCTTGTACACTATTTGTTATATTTCATTGCTATGGTCTCACTGCAGTCCTACATTGAAATAGATTACATTTGTTGAATGTAAGATCTGTGTGTTTATTCTGTATTAAGTGAATTTCTGTAACCACATCATTCTTATAGTACATTCAGAATTTTTGTGGATTACTATAGTAAGATAGAAATAGATGAGGATGCATTTGTATTTCTCTTTTTTCTCCTAGATTTCTGTCTGCCTCCTTTTGAATAGGACAAAGTAGTGGCCAACATTTTTGTAAATATTTTTAAATATATGGGAATGGTGCTAGTGACTTCAGTGTCACTATATTTCTCTGTATGATGTAAATGCCTTCTAATACTGAGAACAGTGCCATATAAACCATTTTAATGGTACACATTTTACATGTTTTATTTATCCTGCTTGCTTTTGTCTACTGTTTTATTTTGCCTTACAAATAGTTCCAATAATAATAGTTTGTGACTCATATGCATTATTTCTTAGTTGCTATTTAAAAGGTTTTTTTCCTCAGTACACACAGAATGTTGGAGGAGAACCAGCTGTAATAGTGAAATGTATTCTGATGCAATGAGCAATACAGAGAAAATGTTTCCACCTCAAGCCAGGGAAAAACATTCCTTCATAGAGTCTAGGAAGACTTTGCTGCAAGAGTTGCACTTCTGAGTGCAGGTTGCATTAATTGATATAATCTTGAAGTTTTTGAGCAGACAATCTCTGATTAAAAGGTTTATTTCTTAACTTAAAAGCATGCTGTTTTGGCAATGAATTATTTCATTCTCTGTGTAAAGATAGATAGACGGCACTTCTACAGCTTCTTCCATCCTAGATTTGAAAACATTTTAAAAAACTAATTAAATGTTAGAAAACTCCAGTGAAAAAGCTATGATGTTCTTACCTTTGCTATATAAATGGAAAAAAAAATGGAAAAATGGAAAAAAAACAGAAGTTTTTTTCTGCTCATACACACATGATTTTAACAGGTTTTGGAACAGCACATGTAGTTAGATGATAAAACCTGCTCTTTTGAAAATCCAGATGATAATAATAGGAAGTTTCCTCCTAACATTTTAAAAAGTGTTGTTATGTTGCAAGTTCAAATTTGTTTCCAATGCTATAACCAAAGGCAATGCTTAAGAATAACACATGTGTATTGCTAATAGTGAAGTCTGAATTGACATTCTTGTATTAAAAAAAGGCAAAATTAAATACAGAGATTTAGTATAGATCTTTCTGAAAAGGTGAGAATCTGTTCTTGAAACATTGATTGATATAAAAGAATTTACTTCAGGGCCATAAATATACTCTTTCATAGGACTCTCTCCTATCTTCTGGTTAAAGATACCGGTGGGCACGGACTGTAGTTTTGGGTATTTATTCAAGCTGGACTTACCAGTTGGGAACTGAGGCCAAAACCAGACACTTGGGAATCAGGTCCCCTGATTCCTATTCATACTGAGCAGGTTCTTTGGCTTTGGGAGCCCATTTTCCAGATGGAGTGATGAGGGGGAGGGAAAGATTTGTCTGTGTTGAGTGGGAATACAGAGCTGCTAATTTTTGCTAGGAAATTAAATACATGAATGTTCTGGTGTTTTGTGGCTTGTGAATTTTTTTGATAGTATTGGAAAATAATGAAAAAGTAAGTACTGTATAGTAAAACAGAATAGATACACTAATTGGCTTTCTCTTATGTAGTTTACGTAGCTGCTAGTTTTTCTTCCAGCATCATCTTTCCTTAAGCTAGGAAAGTAACATAATTGTGCTGTTATATTGTTTTTTTTTATTTCTTTCAGGAAAATGTATTTGGTCTACAATGCAGTGAATGTAAACCTGGAACTTTTGCTCTGTCTGCTAACAATGCACTAGGTTGTACTCCGTGCTTCTGTTTTGGGATGTCCACATCCTGTTCAGAACTAGAAGATCATGTGAGAATTCCTGTAAGTAAAGTGACAAAAATATAGCAATACGTTTTTGTGTTATTCTTGTGTTAGGTACCACACTGGGGTGACTAAGTCTACCTGGTTTTATTAGGCTGACTGTAATTGGCTGGTTTACAGAGGCAGCAGCATATGGTAGAACAAAAAGGAAAGCAAGTGGTAAGTGGTCATAGTCTTATTTCTGAAACCTGTGCGTCACTCTTCACTTGAAAAAAAAAAAAAAAAAATCAAACATTTCCCAATTTTTTGGTTTGAGCATTTATCTACAATGAACTATTGACTGTCTCAAAGCAGCTCAAACTGTTAACAGTGAACACTGGAACAAAATATTTTTGTTCAGTTAGTCTTTTGCTTTGTGTTGCAGATAACCTTAACTCCAGATCAGTCCATTCTGCATGTAGTAGCTCCAAGTAACCTGACTGGAACAGTGCAAGGAGTATTTTCACAATTTCCTGATGTTTTACTGGATGCTGCCATAGTCAGAAAACATTTAAAGACAGAAACATTTTACTGGAGGTTACCAGAGCAGTTTCAGGGAGACCAGGTAAGATAATTACATAATTAGAATGCTTTGTGGATTATTTATTGGCTAATAGTCACTCCTTGATTGTATAATAGTCGCTCAATTTTTATAACATTTTTCTGTACTAGTTCTATTCTTGTAGGTCATAATACTATAGACATTAAGTGACTGATCTCATTTGTAGCAGGCATAACTATATGCTTACATTACCCTTTCCTAATGAGATTTTTCTTGACCCTGTAAATTGGTAACACCCATATTTAATTATCACGTTACTCTTCAGAGATCATACAGCGGGGAAAAGAGTGATATATTCAATTTTACTTTAGCAACCTGAGGGAGTTTTCAGCCTTGATGTTAGATTCCGTATATAGATCATGGAATCTCTGTTGCTTAGGAATTAAATGAAAATTGAGTATGCACCTTGAAGAACCAAAGAAGAACCTGAGACTGCTTTTTTGAAATATGCATTTAACCTTGGTGCAAAAACAGCTGAGTTTAACTCAGTTTTCATGTTTTATTGCCAATTCTTCAAAGAACTGGCAGTTTTCAAGTCTTCTGATGACATTAAAATATTTTCAGCTAGTAGCTCTAACCTTGGAATAAATAAAAGTAATGATTTTTTATCGAAACAGCTCATGGCCTATGGAGGGAAGCTGAGATATACTGTTGCATTTTATGCTTTGGATGGCTTTGGAACTTCAAATTTTGAGCCACAAATCCTAATGAAAGGAGGTCACACCAGTAAGTTGGTCATCTATGTAGACATCCCTTCTCCAGAAAACGGCATAAGAACTGACAAGGAAGTAGAAATGAAGGAGGTAAGCCAAAATATTGGTATGGAAATATTTCCTTTCTTCTATGAGATTTTACAGAAAAGCTCTGTATATTTAATAAAATAAGTCAAAAGATGCCTATCTGGGAATATTAACTAAGTTCACTGACAACACTAAATTGGGAGGTGCTGTTGACACTCTTGAGTGCAGGGGGGCCCTGCAGAGGGATCTGGACAAATTGGAGAACTGGGCCATCACCAACTGCACAAAGTTCAACAAGGGTAAGTGCCAGATTTTGCACCTGAGACACGGCAGCCCTGGCTGTACATACAGACAGGGGAATGAGATGCTGGAAAGCAGCTCCACAGAGAGGAATCTGGGAGTTTTTGTCAATGGCAAGTTGAACATGAGCCAACAGTGTGGCCTGGCAGCCAAGAGGGCCACCTGTGTCCTGGGGTGCATCAAGCACAGCATTGCCAGCTGGGCGAGGGAGGTGATTGTCCTGCTCTGCTCTGCACTGGTGTGGCCTCACCTGTTGTTGGTGTCACGGGATGAGAAGGATATAAAACTACTGGAGACTGTCCAAAAGAGGCTACAAAGTTGTTGAAGAGTTTGGATGGGAAGCTGTATGAGGAGCTGTTAAAGTCACTTGGTTTGCTATGCATGGAGAAGAGGCGACTAAGGGGAGACCTTATCGTGATCTACAGCTTCCTCACAGGAGGAGGGGGAGGGGCAGGTGCTGAACTCTTCTCTTTAGTGACCAGTGACAGAACCCAAGGGAATGGCAGGAATATGTGCCAAGGGGAGGTTCAGGTTGGACATTAGAAAAAGGTTCTTCTGCCAGGGTGTGGTGGAGCACTGGAACAGGCTCCCCACGGAGGTGTCATGGCCCCAAGCCTGACAGTGTTCAAGGTGCAGTTGTACAATGCCTGCAGACACATGGTGTGAACTGTAGGGTTGTCATATGCAGGGTCAGGAGTTGGACTCAAAGATCCTTCTTGGGTCCCTTCCAACTCAGTACCTTCTATGATTCTGTATCTGATGTCAAATAAGCTGAGCAGTAAAGAGTGCTTGGATTAAAATGCATCTGTTTTAGGGAAAAAATGCCTGGGAATATCATGCTATAGAAGCAATGAACATTTTGACATTGTTTCCTCGTTTGGAAGTGCTGAAGGTATTGCTGTGGCAAGCTTTTCAAACACAGACTCAGATTTCAGCAACAAATGAGAGACAGTCAGGTATTGTCACTCTCAGGCAGTGCTTAAGTACCCTTAAATGCTCTTGGTTTTAATAATATATGTTATGTTTCCCTAGCATTCTTGGAAGTATTTTAACTCCGTGTCTGACGAACCTGTCTTACGTTCTGACTTCATGTCTGTGCTGAGCAATGTTGAATACATCCTTATTAAGGCAGCTTATGGCAAAGGATTACAGCAAAGCAGGTAAAGCAATCTCTGATTTACTGTAATTTAACCTAGAAGTAGTCCCGACTGAGCTATACAGTAACGTTTTAACTCAAATTAGAGACATTTCCAATTTCCTATTTGACTTTTGTTCTTCCTCTGATAAGAAAACATGACCTTTAATGGCAGTAGAATCCCTCTTTAATTCTTGCTGTGACACACTAAATGTGTTTGCTGCTTACTTTGATAGAAAATCCCATAAAGAACCTTACAGGCTGATGCAGTGTTCTGCAGTATGGGTGATATAGTTAGATGTTTTCTAAATTATTTCTTTCCCATCTTATTTTATGACTATTGAAATATTAGTTTGTTTTCTCAGTTGAAACAAGTGGTTCTCTGAGTTCTTGTTTTGTAGCAATCTAAGTCTCTCTTGTATCTGTCTACTCTGAGCAGTGGTAGTAAAATATTCCTGCCTCAGAACAACAGCATTTTACTGCCATTTGAACAGAACTGGGTTACTAATGAGAGGGAGGAGATGGGTTGTGGTCATTGCCATCTGTCAGTTCAGAAACGAACATGACAAGCAGAGGTGCATCCTATAGAAACCCAATATCTCTGCATCTTCACAGCTCTGAACAAGTGTGGTTCTGCCTCCAGATTAGAGATTATTTTTGATTCACAGACTCTCAACTATCTTTTCATTAGCTCTGTCCAAAAATCAGTGGGGCAAACCAGATGTATTTCTGTCTAGCATTTCAGAGGCGGAAATATGTACTCTTGCATGGTGGGTTTGTCAAGTTTCACACACCAGTGGGAACTGACTTGTATTACTTTGAAGTACTACTGATTTGGTTGTTGTAGGTCCTGAAATCTCATAAATATGTGAGGAATCTTCAGATTTTATTGAGATATGGGGAAAAGGGGTTCATGGGAGATTATGTGTGGTAGCTCTGACCTTGAAGCATAAAAATATTTGGATCTCAGTTTTGGTGCTAGGACTTTTCTAGTTGTTCATGCTGTCTTCTGCATATATCTTGTAGAATTGCAAATATCTCAATGGAAATTGCAGTGAAGTTTGAAGAAATGCATCTTGGCAGAGCTAGAGCTCATTTTGTAGAACAATGTAGATGTCCTGCTGGTTATGCTGGATTATCCTGTCAGGTACAGAATTCTTGAATCCTTTTTGTGTGTCTAATAGTGAAATAATAAAAAAGTTACTTAAACTCCTTTTATAATTGTTTGTAACTGTTGATAGCCATATTCATATATATTTTTTATTTTACTCTCCTTAAAACTAGAGCTGTGCTCCAGGATACTACAGGGGAAAGAAAACAGAGCTCGATGTGAAAGAGCCTCACACTCTGATTGCACCTTGTGTGCCATGTCAGTGCAACAATCACAGTGAGACCTGTGATCCTGAAACTGGGAAGTGCTTGGTATGTACAATTTCTACATTTTTTTATTGGTTTCACCTGAGCATACAATGGCAGTAACCTATGGAAAGCTTTTCTGGGACAAGTACACATGGCTGTACTACTTGGATAAAGTACAATTTCTCCTCCAACTCTGAAAAATGGAAATTCTGAATAGTATTTCACTTAGGGTCCATTCAGTTAAATCATCAAGCTTTTTGGGAGCTAACATCTTCAAAATAATTATTATTTTACCTTTAATTTTACTTTAAAAATAACTCGTGTATCAGTTTAGTTTATCTGTTTTTCTGTGAGGCTTTTTGGGCTTCTGGTCTTGATCTGGCCAAGGTCTGTGTAGTTACACAAAAAAGAGGTAAAGGAAGCAGTAAGCCATACCATACCACAGACTAGGTCAAAGACAAATTCTTTGTCTCTGAGGAAGAACATCCCCTGGGCAGCTTGAAGTGAGGCTGTTCTAACTCCCAGAGACTAAAGTAGCGTAAGGGTATGCCTCACCTAGGTTTATTTGCTCACTTCTCTTATTTTATCTCAGAGGTTGCAAAGAGGGGCCATATCTGACTTAAAACATTGCCTCTGTCTTTTGGGCTGATGGCCCTGTGGACAGCAAATTCTCAGCTAACCAAATAAAACATGTTAAGTCTGTTCTCTGTTATGGCTCAGTACTGTTTCTTAAAGTTTTTTTATTTCATATTCTTTGTTTTTCCAGTGGTAAGTTGGTTACTTCAAAGCCAGCTTCTGCTGAATTCATTCTAGAAGTCAGTTTTTAAAGTGAGTTTCCTTAGTCTGTTAGGCTTTTGTAAACTATTCTGTAGCTTTCAGATGTATCCTAAAATATGAATGTCGTGAATAAGAACGATGATTCTTGTTTCTACAAGGCCAAAACACATAGGTCTTTCACACTAGTGAATACTAGTCGTTCTTCCTCTCAGCTTTTTATTGCAGGGGTGGCAACTCACCTGCACGTTAAAATTACTACTTAAACATTTGTGGCTGAGCAGTCAAGGCAAAAGAGATGGTTTTCTCCTCTGACTTCTGCTCCTGTACAATAGCAGGCTGCATTGCTACTGCTTAGTGTCGTCAACTAACCTCTAAAATACATGCACTAGCAAGAATATGAATCAAAAAACAGGAAAAAAAAAAAAAAAAAGAAAAAAACTGAATTTCATTTGTTTTGGGGAGTAGTCAGTTGAATTATGCTTATAATACCAATTTAATGTATTAAAAACACTGGCTATTGATCAGTACTGATTGCAAATTAAATATAGTGTGTGTGAATCCTAACTGTGGATGATCCTTGGTTTATAGCATTCAAATGCATTTACTGAGACACTGAAAGGTTATGTTTTTCATCCAAGTATCCTGCTTAAGTTTTTCACCAGTTGCTTTTTTTTTTTTTCCTTTGTACCATGATTTCCTGGCCTGAATTGGATTAGTAGAAGCAGAACTATATAAACTTTAATGGAAATGTAGAACAGAAGTTAGGTCAGCCTGCCTGAGGGGTTATTTGTATAAGAATTCTGCTTATTTTTGCATAAAGAGTTGCTCCATTCAGAGAATGCTGACCAACAGGCAGTGCCATTTAGAGGTGATTGTTGGAAATCATACATTTATTGACTTGGGCCAAGATAAAGCTCTTGTTGTTGTTGTTTGTTTGTTGTTTTAAACTGTCTGAATTCCTTTTTGTGTATCAGAACTGCAGAGATAACACAGTTGGTGATTACTGCAGCGCTTGTGCCCCAGGCTACTATGGGAAAGTAATTGGATCCGTCAATGACTGCTCTCTTTGTGCCTGTCCCAGAGCCAACCCTGTTAGGTAACCAGAATTTATTAAATCCAATGTGCATTTTAGCATTCTGGGTTTATTGTGCTATATGTCACCACTCCTTCTCCCTCCATGCTATGACAACAGTAGTTACCATGTCCTTAAGTTTTAGACATTTGAAAGCTACCCATTTTAGTAAATTGAGCTTACATTCTGTGTTTTTCACTGCTACTGGTAAGTCTGTGACGTTTTAAAATAAAAATACCAACTGATAGAATAGTCATTTTTTTTCATAAAAAGTAGATCAGCCACATAGAATGCTTTATAGATAATGGAGTAAGTTGCTCTGACATGACTTAATTTCAAATGTGGGTCTCTTCTTCTAACAATGCTTTTGTATTTAGAAAGATTCAGGCCATGTCCAGTCAATGCAGGAACTTTTCATGAGATCAGTCCTAGGGGAAGAACAAGTATTCTTTTGTTTGAAATTCATACATATGTTTGTTTGGTAGAGGAACAGTCCACTTCATATTTTGAAAATCAAAATGCTATGCAGGCTGTTTTTTCTCCAGAAGTCTGAAAAGCATGTTTGTTGTTGGATAATTGAGTCAGAATAAGAGTCTAGCAACTCTGTTCTCATGCAAGTCTCAGTTAGATATGTACTATAGCCATGCCATGCAGCATCCATTTTTCCTTGTCTCATCTTTTAAAAAAGAAAGTAATAAGGTGCTTTGGTGTATTATACAGTAATGGAGTTACATTGGAAAAGCAAACTCTTTAAGATTAAACACACAATTCAGAGTGCAAATTCTAGAGCATTGCATCAGATTGAACAGAGGATGCTGTTGCTTACAACATTTAACCTGTGGCTGAAGGTGTTCTATGTCTTTGTATGGTCTTCCATTTATATGCTACCAGGTATTTGTTTATCCTTCCTCCAGTTTCAGTCCTACCTGTGTCCTGAAAAATGTTCAGGATTACTACTGTGATGCTTGTCTCCCAGGATATGAAGGACAGTACTGTGAAAGGTGAGTTACACATGATGTCCCCGATTATCCCCAACTCCCAAGGACAGTTTGTTTAGCATGAGCCATGTTTGTATTTGGAACAGATTATTCAGTGTTCATAAATATATAAGTGAGTGCTCAAGGACTTACAGTGATTTATTAGTTACTGTTAAGAAGCCATTAATTAAAAACCTATCAGTGATCCTCAAAGATAAATGTAACATCCCGTTTCATGATGAATATTCCCCTGTTGTTCAGTGCCCTGTTCCTCCCTGTCTAGGTGCTCTCTTGGTTATTATGGTGACCCTCAGCTTCCCGGTGGCAGCTGCCATCCGTGTCAGTGCAATCCAAGCGGCTCTGTCCATGTTAATTGTGATCGAGCAACTGGCCAGTGCCTCTGTAAGCAAGGTGTGACAGGACAACTGTGTGACGAGTGTGAACCAAGACATCTTCTTGTGGAAGACGAGTGTGTTTGTAGGTGGTTTTAAAATTATTTACTTTCCCGGTGGGCTTTGGTCTATTCCGGTGATGTTTGTGTGCATGATTATTCCTTGAATGATGTCAAGCCATATTCTTTCTATGAAAAGAAAAAGATCTTAACAACTTAATGTCTCTGTAAAACAGGGGTTGGATTAGATAATCTCCAGAGGTCCCTTCCAACCTCAACCATTCTGTGAACATAGAGGAAACTACAGTAGAGATCATAACATGAGATAACCAGTTGATCCTTAAAATGGCTTATTTAGTGTTATAGACAAGTTTAGGGAAAGATAATTTAAATACTTTTTTAATGTCCATAGCATGCCTTCATTTATTAGAAAATGTAGTATTCCCATGACATTGACCCTTTGGATGTGAGGTTGCTGTAATGATACTTTTGGAGTTATCTCAGGTATGTAGGCCTTCCCACAAGTAATTAGTCATATTCCACCACTAATTAGTCATGCAATTCCTTATGAGAGGGCTGATAGCAGAAAGACACAGCAAGTACAGTAATCTGCTTTTACAATGAATTGGGATTTAGGACTCAGCTTTTGCTTTGTATAAGTAAAACAAACAAAACCAACCAGACAAAACCAAACAAACCCAAACAAACAAACAAAAACCCTACCCAAAGAATAAATTGAATTATACCGCTCTAGGCTTGAATTTCCTGTCTTCCTAACCTGTTTGGGTGAATGTTAATGGTATCACCCTGGGTTTGTAGCAATATAGCTAAATAGGCTCAATAAGCTTGTAATACAGTAAGCAGCTCAATAGCCAGCACGATCAATAAGACTTGAATGTGTGCTAACCTAAAGAAAGTATGTTTGGAATAGGTCTGTTCTTGGGGTAGGAAGGGGGAGGGCAATACTACAAATCTGTATAGTCAAATTTATTATACTTAATTGCTCTTAACTCAAAAGGTTAAGGCACATACCATGTAAATAAAAATAAATTTCAGTATTTAGTGTCTTGTTAATACTAATATTGCTTTCTCCTATTAAAATGGTTTATTTAGCTTGTGATGACAACTGCACAGGAGTTTTATTAAACGCTTTGGATGATCTCAACAAGGCCCTACTTTCAGTGAACCTCACTGGTGTTCCCCTTATGCCCTACGGGATATTGTCAGAGTTGGAGAATGCAACGAAACATCTGAAGGTAAAAGAAGTGCACAAATAGCAGAAATGCTTGGTCACACCTTTGAAACAAAACTTGTAGACACTCACATATGCCAGTAATTTAGCAGAAACCCTCCTGCAGTTCACAACTTGTGTGTGTATGTGTGATAATCAGATTAAGACTGTTAAATTTGGTATAGAAATATACCTTTAAGTTATTTAGTTGCCTGTATTACTTTCGTTTGTGGAACTAGCGTGTAAATAAATGGATGAATGTTTTTTAGTCAGCGCTGTCATTATTGAATGTGCTATATGTATGTGCTTCTCCTGAATTATGCGATTGCCCAGACCTACTGAAAACAAATGGAATAATTTTCATCAGTGAAATAGAAACATGAGACCAGGTCTTTTCCTTTTTTGGTCCATTTGGTGAAGAGCTGCCAAGGCATAAATCTTGAGGCTGTTCCCCTGGAGTCCTTGGGAGGAAGGGGTCTGGCAGGCTGCTTTTCCATTAGCCAGCATACCTGGGATGCACCA